>NC_090841.1:36489733-36830849 GCF_028021215.1 Eschrichtius robustus | reverse complement strand
TGAGGAGATACTGAGTTTTCCCGTAAGAAACCTTGTTCTTCCAGTTCCTAGTTGGAAGCTCACCCTGCTCTGTTCTATACCTAAAGTGAAAGTCAACGTGAGCCCTAGCCTCGAAGTATGGCCCTGATTTGCCTTGCCAAACGAGAGGCGTGGAGCAGCTCCATGAGGCCTTCTTCACTATTCTGCTTTAGTTTAACGGTAGTAAGCTTTCCAAGACTCCTAGGAACATTGCTTCAGCACCCGGTTCGGTAACAGAACACTGCATAGAGCCAGGAAGCTCTGGTCCTGCGAGTATGCTGCGTGTCAACGTGGAAATTGAAGACTGATGGCACAAGGCTTGTTTGCCCATTATGAGAGCTCTGTTTATGTGGCCTCCAATATACCTGAAAAACACTGTTGTTGCCAGGGTTTTACTCACTGATGCATGGTTCTGAGAAGATACTGAGTTTTCCCGTAAGAAGCCTTGTGCTTCCAGTTCCCAGTTGGAAGCTCACCCTGATCTGTTCTATATCTAAAGTGAAAGTCAACGTGAGCCCTAGCCTCGAAGTAAGGCCCTGATTTGCCTTGTCAAACGGGAGGAGTGGAACAGCTCCATGAGGGCTTCTTCACAGTTCTACTTTAGTTTCACTGTAGGAAGCTTTTCAAGACTCCTAGGGACCTTGCTTCAGCACCCGTTTCGTTACCATTGTACAGAGTAGAGCCAGAAAGCTCAGGGCCAGTTAAGCAACTTCTGCCCCGTAGGCCTTTTGGAACACCCCAGTGTTGGCTAGAGAAAGGCAACACACTGCACTCTTCCTTGGGAGAGCCAGATGACCTCAGCTCTACACAGGATTCAGGAACAAATTTCCAGACTGTCCTCCATGCAATGGATGTCACCTCATTCCCCTAGCTGAACTCTATTGAGAAAAACACTCTGCTTCTAATCTCTTTTCACCTTTTACACTTAGAGTCATGCATCCTCAAGGAGGTGGTCGGGTTGCATTTCAAGTACAATTTAAGCAGTGTTCTTGGTGTAACACTGCAGGTCTTTGGAAGAAGCACAGTCACCTAAGTCTCCCTCGCGCTTCCTTTGTTTAGGCACTTTGCTGCACGCAGATAAGCGGTCGTAGAAAAAATTGAATCAGGGAAAGCCCCAGGGTTATCGTGAATCTCTTTTGACTTGTTAGCATCAACATGTCCTTATGCTGCGTGTCAATCTGGAAATGTGAGACTGAGACACAAATCTAGATTTCCCATTTTGAAAGCTCCACTCATGCAGTCTTGAAGCTACCTGAAAAGCACTGTTGTTACCGTGCTTTTAGTTACTGCTGGCATGGGTCAGAGAAGAACATGAGTTTTCTCGAAAGAAACCTTGTGCCTCGAGTTCCTAGTTGGAAGCTCACCCTGCTCTCCTCTATACCAAAAGTGAAAGTCCACGTGAGCACTAACCTCCAAGTAAGGCGCTGATTATCCTTGCAAATCGAGAGGCATGCAGCAGCTCCATGAGGCCTTCATCGCTGTTCTGCTTTAGTTTAACGGTAGTAAGCTTTCCAAGACTCCTAGGAACCTTGCTTTAGCACCCGGTTCGGTAACAGAACACTGCATAGAGCCAGGAAGCTCTGGTTCTGCGAGTAAGCTGCGTGTCAACGTGGAAATTGAAGACTGATGGCATAAGGCTTGTTTGCCCATTATGAGAGCTCTGTTTATGTGGCCTGGAATATACCTGAAAAACACTGTTGTTGCCAGGGTTTTACTAACTGCTGCATGGTTCTGAGAAGATACTGAGTTTTCCCTTAAGAAACCTTGTGCCTCCAGTTCCTAGTTGGAAGCTCACCCTGCTCTGCTCTATACCTAAAGTGAAAGTCAACGTGGGCCACAGCCTCGAAGTAAGGCCCTGATTTGCCTTGCCAAACGGGAGGCCTGGAGCAGCTCCATGAGGCCTTCTTCACTGTTCTGCTTTAGTTTCATGGTAGTAACTTTCCAAGACTCCTAGGGACCTTGCTTCAGCACCCATTTCGGTACCAGTATACTGAGTAGAGCTTAGAAACTCAGGGCCAGCTCAGCAACTTCAGCCCCGTAGGCCTTTTGGAACACCCCATTGTTGACTAGAGAAAGGCAACACACTGCACTCTTCCTTGGGTGAGCCAGATGACCTCAGCTCTTCACAGGATTCAGGAACACACTTCTAGACTGTCCTCCATGCAATGGATGTCACCTCATTCCCCTAGCTGAACACTATTGAGAAAAACACTCTGCTTCTATTCCCTTTTCACCTTTTACACTTAGAGTCACGCATCCTCAAGGAGGTGGTCGGCTTGCATTCCAAGTACAATTTAAGCACAGTTCTTGGTGTAACACTTGCAGGTCTCAGGAAGAAGCACAGGCCCCTAAGTCTCCATCGCGCATCCTTTGTTTAGGCACTTTGCTGCACGCAGATAAGCGGTCGTAGAAAAAATTGGAATCATGGTAAGCCCCAGTGGGATCGTGAATCTCTTTTGACTTGTTTGCATCAACATGTAGTTATGCTGCGTGTCATTCTGGAAATGTGAGACTGAGACACAAATCTTGTTATCCCATTTTAAAGCTTCACTCATGCAGTCTCGAAGCTACCTGTAAAGCACTGTTGTTACCGTGCTTTTAGTTACTGCCGGCATGGCTCAGTGAAGAAAATGTTTTCTCTAAAGAAACCTTGTGCTTCCAGTTCTTAGTTGGAAGCTCACCCTTCTCTCCTCTATATCTAAAGTGAAAGTCAACGTGAGCCCTAGCCTAGAAGTAAGGCCCTGATTTGCCTTGCCAAACGGGAGGAGTGGAGCAGCTCCATGTGGCCTTCAACACTGTTCTGCTTTACTTTAACGGTAGTAAGCATTCCAAGACTCCTAGAGACCTTGCTTCAGCACCCACGTGGGTATCAGAAAACTGCCTAGAGGCAGGAAGCTTTGGTCCTGCGTGTATGCTGCGTATCAACTTACAAATTGGAGACTGAGAGCACAAGGCTTGTTTGCCCATTATGAAAGCTCCGTTCATGCGGCTTCCAATATACCTGAAAAGCTTTGTTGTTGCCGCTGTTTTAGTAACTGCCGGCATGGTTCTGAGAAGATATTGAGTTTTCCCGTAAGAAACCATGTGCTTCCAGTTCCTAGTTGGAAGCTCACCCTGCTCTCCTCTATACCAAAAGTGAAAGTCCACGTGAGCACTAACCTCGAACTAAGGCCCTGATTATCATTGCAAATCGGGAGGCATGCAGCAGCTCCATGAGGCCTTCATAGTTTTTCTGCTTTAGTTTAACGGTAGTAAGCTTTCCAAGTTCCTAGGAACCTTGCTTCAGCACACGTTTCGGTAACAGAACACTGCGTACAGCCAGGAAGCTCTGGTCCTCCTTGTATGCTGCGTGTCAACCTAGAAATTGGAGACTGGTGGCACAAGGCTTGTTTCCCCATTAGGAAAGCTCCGTTCATGCGGCCTCGAACATATCTGAAAATCATGGTTGTTGCCGGGGATTTAGTCACTGCCTCCCTGCTTCTGCAAAGAAAATGAGTTTTCGCGAAAGAAACTTGTTCTTCCAGTTCCTAGTTGGAAGCTCACCCTGCTCTGCTCTATACCTAAAGTGAAAGTCAACGTGAGCCACAGCCTCGAAGTAAGGCCCTGATTTGCCTTGCCAAACGGGAGGCCTGGAGCAGCTCCATGAGGCCTTCTTCACTGTTCTGCTTTAGTTTCATGGTAGTAACTTTCCAAGACTCCTAGGGACCTTGCTTCAGCACCCATTTCGGTACCAGTATACTGAGTAGAGCTTAGAAACTCAGGGCCAGCTCAGCAACTTCAGCCCCGTAGGCCTTTTGGAACACCCCATTGTTGACTAGAGAAAGGCAACACACTGCACTCTTCCTTCGGTGAGCCAGATGACCTCAGCTCTACACAGGATTCAGGAAGACACTTCTAGACTGTCCTCCATGCAATGGATGTCACCTCATTCCCCTAGCTGAACTCTATTGAGAAAAACACTCTGCTTCTATTCCCTTTTCACCTTTTACACTTAGAGTCACCAATCCTCAAGGAGGTGGTCGGCTTGCATTCCAAGTACAATTTAAGCACAATTCTTGGTGTAACACTGCAGGTCTTTGGAAGAAGCACAGGCCCTTAAGTCTCCATCGCGCATCCTTTGTTTAGGCACTTTGCTGCACGCAGATAAGCGGTCGTAGAAAAAATTTGAATCATGCTAAGCCCCAGTGGGATCGTGAATCTCTTTTGACTTGTTCGCATCAACATGTAGTTATGCTGCGTGACATTCTGGAAATGTGAGACTGAGACACAAATCTAGTTTTCCCATTTTAAAGCTCAACTCATGCAGTCTCGAAGCTACCTGTAAAGCAGTGTTGTTACCATGCTTTTAGTTACTGGCGGCATGGCTCAGAGAAGAACATGAGTTTTCTCGAAAGAAACCTTGTGCTTCCAGTTCCTAGTTGGAAGCTCACCCTGCTCTCCTCTATACCAAAAGTGAAAGTCCACGTGAGCAGTAACCTCCAAGTAAGGCCCTGATTATCCTTGCAAATCGGGAGGCATGCAGCAGCTCCATGAGGCCTTCATCGCTCTTCTGCTTTAGTTTAACGGTAGTAAGCTTTCCAAGACTCCTAGGAACCTTGCTTCAGCACCCGTTTCGGTAACAGAACACTGCATAGAGCCAGGAAGCTCTGGTCCTGCGAGTATGCTGCGTGTCAACGTAAAATTGAAGACTGATGGCACAAGGCTTGTTTGCCCATTATGAGAGCTCCGTTTATGTGGCCTCGAATATTCCTGAAAAGCACTGTTGTTGCCGGGGCTTTGCTCACTGCTGCATGGTTCTGAGAAGATACTGAGTTTTCCCGTAAGAAATCTTGTGCTTCCAGTTCCTAGTTGGAAGCTCACCCTGCTGTGATCTATATCTAAAGTGAAAGTCAACGTGAGCCACAGCCTCGAAGTAAGGCCCTGATTTGCCTTGTCAAACGGGAGGCCTGGAGCAGCTCCATGAGTGCTTTTTCACAGTTCTGCTTTAGTTTCAGTGTAGGAAGCTTTTCAAGACTCCTAGGGACCTTGCTTCAGCACCCGTTTCATTACCATTGTACAGAGTAGAGCCAGAAAGCTCAGGGCCAGTTAAGCAACTTCTGCCCCGTAGGCCTTTTGGAACACCCCATTGTTGACTAGAGAAAGGCAACACACTGCACTCTTCCTTCGGTGAGCCAGATGACCTCAGCTCTACACAGGATTCAGGAACACACTTCTAGACTGTCCTCCATGCAATGGATGTAACCTCATTCCCCTAGCTGAACTCTATTGAGAAAAACACTCTGCTTCTATTCCCTTTTCACCTTTTACACTTAGAGTCACCAATCCTCAAGGAGGTGGTCGGCTTGCATTCCAAGTACAATTTAAGCACAGTTCTTGGTGTAACACTGCAGGTCTTTGGAAGAAGCACAGGCCCTTAAGTCTCCATCGCGCATCCTTTGTTTAGGCACTTTGCTGCACGCAGATAAGCGGTCGTAGAAAAAATTTGAATCATGCTAAGCCCCAGTGGGATCGTGAATCTCTTTTGACTTGTTCGCATCAACATGTAGTTATGCTGCGTGACATTCTGGAAATGTGAGACTGAGACACAAATCTAGTTTTCCCATTTTAAAGCTCCACTCATGCAGTCTCGAAGCTACCTGTAAAGCACTGTTGTTACCATGCTTTTAGTTACTGGCGGCATGGCTCAGAGAAAAACATGAGTTTTCTCGAAAGAAACCTTGTGCTTCCAGTTCCTAGTTGGAAGCTCACCCTGCTCTCCTCTGTACCAAAAGTGAAAGTCCACGTGAGCAGTAACCTCCAAGTAAGGCCCTGATTATCCTTGCAAATCGGGAGGCATGCAGCAGCTCCATGAGGCCTTCATCGCTGTTCTGCTTTAGTTTAACGGTAGTAAGCTTTCCAAGACTCCTAGGAACCTTGCTTCAGCACCCGTTTCGGTAACAGAACACTGCGTAGAGCCAGGAAGCTCTGGTCCTCCGTGTATGCTGCGTGTCAACCTAGAAATTGGAGACTGATGGCACAAGGCTTGTTTCCCCATTACGAAAGCTCCGTTCATGCGGCCTCGAACATATCTGAAAATCATGGTTGTTGCCGGGGATTTAATCACTGCCTGCCTGCTTCTGCGAAGAAAATGAGTTTTCCCGAAAGAAACCTTGTGCTTCCAGTTCCTAGTTGGAAGCTCACCCTGCTCTGCTCTATAACTAACTTGAAAGTCAAGGGGAGCACTAGCCTCGAAGTAAGACTCTGATTATCCTTGCGGAACGGGAGGCGTGCAACTCCTCCATGAGGGCTTCATCGCTCTTCTGCTTTAGTTTAACGGTAGTAAGCTTTCCAAGACTCCTAGGAACCTTGCTTCTGCACCCGTTTCGGGAACAGAACACTGCACAGAGCCAGGAAGCTCTGGTCATCCGTGTATGCTGCGTGTCAACCTGCAAATTGTAGACAGATCGCACAAGGCTTTTTAGCCCATTATGAAAGCTCCGTTCATGTGGCCTTGAATATAGCTGAAAAGCATTGTGGTTGCCGGGGTTTTAGTCACTGCCGGCATGGTTCTGAGGAGATACTGAGTTTTCCCGTAAGAAACCTTGTGCTTCCAGTTCCTAGTTGGAAGCTCACCCTGCTCTGTTCTATACCTAAAGTGAAAGTCAACGTGAGCCCTAGCCTCGAAGTATGGCCCTGATGTGCCTTGCCAAACGAGAGGCGTGGAGCAGCTCCATGAGGCCTTCTTCACTGTTATGCTTTAGTTTCATGGTAGTAAGCTTTTCAAGACTCCTAGGGACCTTGCTTCAGCACCCGTTTCGGTACCAGTATACTGAGTAGAGCCAGGAAGCTTTGGTCCAGTTAAGCACCTTCCAGCCCCGTAGGCCTTTTTGAATAGCCCAGTGTGGGCTAGAGAAAGGCAACGCAGAGCAGTCTTCCTTGGGAGAGCCAGATGGCCTCAGCTGTACACAGGATTCAGGAACACACTTCTAGACTGTCCTCCATGCCATGGATGTAACCTCATTCCCCTAGCTGAACTCTATTGAGAAAAACACTCTGCTTCTAATCCCTTTTCACCTTTTACACTTAGAGTCACGCATCCTCAAGGAGGTGGTCGGCTTGCATTCCAAGTACAATTTAAGCACAGTTCTTGGAGCAACACTGCAGGTCTTTGGAAGATGCACAGGTCCCTTACTCTCCCTCGCGCATCCGTTGTTTAGGCACTTGGCTGCACGCAGAAAAGCGGTCGTAGAAAAAAGTTGAATCAGGGAAAGCCCCAGTGGGTATCGTGAATCTCTTTTGACTTGTTAGCATCAACATGTACTTATGCTGCGTGTCAATCTGTAAATGGGAGACTGAGACACAAATCTACTTTTCCCATTTTAAAACTCCACTCATGCAGTCTCGAAGCTACCTGTAAAGCACTGTTGTTACCGTGCTTTTAGTTACTGCCGGCATGGCTCAGAGAAGAACATGAGTTTTCTCGAAAGAAACCTTGTGCTTCCAGTTCCTAGTTGGAAGCTCACCCTGCTCTCCTCTATACCAAAAGTGAAAGTCAACGTGAGCAGTAACCTCCAAGTAAGGCCCTTATTATCCTTGCAAATCGGGAGGCATGCAGCAGCTCCATGAGGCCTTCATCGCTGTTCTGCTTTTGTTTAACGGTATTAAGCTTTCCAAGACTCCTAGGAACCATGCTTCAGCACCCGTTTCGGTAACAGAACACTGCATACAGCGAGGAAGCTCTGGTCCTGCGAGTATGCTGTGTATCAACGTGAAATTGAAGACTGATGGCACAAGGCTTGTTTGCCCATAATGAGAGCTCCGTTTATGTGGCCTCGAATATTCCTGAAAAGCACTGTTGTTGCCGGGGCTTTACTCACTGCTGCATGGTTCTGAGAAGATACTGAGTTTGCCCGTAAGAAACCTTGTGCTTCCAGTTCCTAGTTGGAAGCTCACCCTGCTCTGTTCTATATCTAAAGTGAAAGTCAACGTGAGCCCTAGCCTCGAAGTAAGGCCCTGAGTTGCCTTGCCAAACGGGAGGCGTGGAGCAGCTCCATGAGGCCTTCTTCACTGTTATGCTTTAGTTTCACAGTAGTAAGCTTTTCAAGACTCCCAGGTACCTTGCCTCAGCACCCGTTTCGGTACCAGTATACTGAGTAGAGCCAGGAAGCTCAGGGCCAGCTCAGCAACTTCTGCCCCGTAGGCCTTTTGGAACACCCCAGTGTTGGCTAGAGAAAGGCAACACACTGCACTCTTCCTTGGGAGAGCCAGATGACCTCAGCTCTACACAGGATTCAGGAACACACTTCTAGACTGTCCTCCATGCAATGGATGTCACCTCATTCCCCTAGCTGAACTCTATTGAGAAAAACACTCTGCTTCTAATCCCTTTTCACCTTTTACACTTAGAGTCACGCATCCTCAAGGAGGTGGTCGGCTTGCATTCCAAGTACAATTTAAACACTGTTCTTGGTGTAAAACTGCAGGTCTTTGGAAGAAGCACAGTCACCTAAGTCTCCCTCGCGCTTCCTTTGTTTAGGCTCTTTGCCGCACGCAGATAAGCGGTCCTAGAAAAATCTTGAATCAGGGAAAGCCCCAGGGTTATCGTGAATCTCTTTTGACTTGTTAGCATCAACATGTACTTATGCTGCGTGTCAATCTGGAAATGGGAGACTGAGACACAAATCTAGTTTTCCCATTTTAAAGCTCCACTCATGCAGTCTCGAAGCTACCTGTAAAGCAGTGTTGTTACCATGCTTTTAGTTACTGGCGGCATGGCTCAGAGAAGAACATGAGTTTTCTCGAAAGAAACCTTGTGCTTCCAGTTCCTAGTTGGAAGCTCACCCTGCTCTCCTCTATACCAAAAGTGAAAGTCGACGTGAGCAGTAACCTCCAAGTAAGGCCCTGATTATCCTTGCAAATCGGGAGGCATGCAGCAGCTCCATGAGGCCTTCATCGCTGTTCTGCTTTAGTTTAACGGTAGTAAGCTTTCCAAGACTCCTAGGAACCTTGCTTCAGCACCCGTTTCGGTAACAGAACACTGCATAGAGCCAGGAAGCTCTGGTCCTGCGAGTATGCTGCGTGTCAACGTAAAATTGAAGACTGATGGCACAAGGCTTGTTTGCCCATTATGAGAGCTCCGTTTATGTGGCCTCGAATATTCCTGAAAAGCACTGTTGTTGCCGGGGCTTTACTCACTGCTGCATGGTTCTGAGAAGATACTGAGTTTTCCCGTAAGAAACCTTGTGCTTCCAGTTCCTAGTTGGAAGCTCACCCTGCTGTGATCTATATCTAAAGTGAAAGTCAACGTGAGCCACAGCCTCGAAATAAGGCGCTGATTTGCCTTGTCAAACGGGAGGCCTGGAGCAGCTCCATGAGTGCTTTTTCACAGTTCTGCTTTAGTTTCAGTGTAGGAAGCTTTTCAAGACTCCTAGGGACCTTGCTTCAGCACCCGTTTCGTTACCATTGTACAGAGTAGAGCCAGAAAGCTCAGGGCCAGTTAAGCAACTTCTGCCCCGTAGGCCTTTTGGAACACCCCATTGTTGACTAGAGAAAGGCAACACACTGCACTCTTCCTTCGGTGAGCCAGATGACCTCAGCTCTACACAGGATTCAGGAAGACACTTCTAGACTGTCCTCCATGCAATGGATGTAACCTCATTCCCCTAGCTGAACTCTATTGAGAAAAACACTCTGCTTCTATTCCCTTTTCACCTTTTACACTTAGAGTCACCAATCCTCAAGGAGGTGGTCGGCTTGCATTCCAAGTACAATTTAAGCACAGTTCTTGGTGTAACACTGCAGGTCTTTGGAAGAAGCACAGGCCCTTAAGTCTCCATCGCGCATCCTTTGTTTAGGAACTTTGCTGCACGCAGATAAGCGGTCGTAGAAAAAATTTGAATCATGCTAAGCCCCAGTGGGATCGTGAATCTCTTTTGACTTGTTCGCATCAACATGTAGTTATGCTGCGTGACATTCTGGAAATGTGAGACTGAGACACAAATCTAGTTTTCCCATTTTAAAGCTCCACTCATGCAGTCTCGAAGCTACCTGTAAAGCACTGTTGTTACCATGCTTTTAGTTACTGGCGGCATGGCTCATAGAAGAACATGAGTTTTCTCGAAAGAAACCTTGTGCTTCCAGTTCCTAGTTGGAAGCTCACCCTGCTCTCCTCTATACCAAAAGTGAAAGTCCACGTGAGCAGTAACCTCCAAGGAAGGCCCTGATTATCCTTGCAAATCGGGAGGCATACAGCAGCTCCATGAGGCCTTCATCGCTGTTCTGCTTTAGTTTAACGGTAGTAAGCTTTCCAAGACTCCTAGGAACCTTGCTTCAGCACCCGTTTCGGTAACAGAACACTGCATAGAGCCAGGAAGCTCTGGTCCTGCGAGTATGCTGCGTGTCAACGTAAAATTGAAGACTGATGGCACAAGGCTTGTTTGCCCATTATGAGAGCTCCGTTTATGTGGCCTCGAATATTCCTGAAAAGCACTGTTGTTGCCGGGGCTTTACTCACTGCTGCATGGTTCTGAGAAGATACTGAGTTTTCCCGTAAGAAACCTTGTGCTTCCAGTTCCTAGTTGGAAGCTCACCCTGCTGTGATCTATATCTAAAGTGAAAGTCAACGTGAGCCCTAGCCTCGAAGTAAGGCCCTGAGTTGCCTTGCCAAACGGGAGGCGTGGAGCAGCTCCATGAGGCCTTCTTCACTGTTATGCTTTAGTTTCACAGTAGTAAGCTTTTCAAGACTCCTAGGGACCTTGCTTCAGCACCCGTGTCGGTAAGAGTATACTGAGTAGAGACAGGAAGCTTTGGTCCAATTAAGCAACTGCCAGCCTCGTAGGCCTCTTGGAACAATCCAGTGTTGGATACAGAAAGGCAACACACTGCACTCTTCCTTCGGTGAGCCAGATGACCTCAGCTCTACACAGGATTCAGGAAGACACTTCTAGACTGTCCTCCATGCAATGGATGTAACCTCATTCCCCTAGCTGAACTCTATTGAGAAAAACACTCTGCTTCTATTCCCTTTTCACCTTTTACACTTAGAGTCACCAATCCTCAAGGAGGTGGTCGGCTGGCATTCCAAGTACAATTTAAGCACAGTTCTTGGTGTAACACTGCAGGTCTTTGGAAGAAGCACAGGCCCTTAAGTCTCCATCGCGCATCCTTTGTTTAGGAACTTTGCTGCACGCAGATAAGCGGTCGTAGAAAAAATTTGAATCATGCTAAGCCCCAGTGGGATCGTGAATCTCTTTTGACTTGTTCGCATCAACATGTAGTTATGCTGCGTGACATTCTGGAAATGTGAGACTGAGACACAAATCTAGTTTTCCCATTTTGAAAGCTCCACTCATGCAGTGTTGAAGCTACCTGAAAAGCACTGTTGTTACCGTGCTTTTAGTTACTGCCGGCATGGATCAGAGAAGAACATGAGTTTTCTCGAAAGAAACCTTCTGCTTCGAGTTCCTAGTTGGAAGCTCACCCTGCTCTCCTCTATACCAAAAGTGAAAGTCCACGTGAGCACTAACCTCCAAGTAAGGCCCTAATTATCCTTGCAAATCGAGAGGCATGCAGCAGCTCCATGAGTCCTTTATTGCTGTTCTGCTTTAGTTTAACGGTAGTAAGCTTTCCAAGACTCCTAGGAACCTTGCTTCAGCAGCCGGTTCGGTAAGAGAACACTGCATAGAGCCAGGAAGCTCTGGTCCTGCGAGTATGCTGCGTGTCAACGTGGAAATTGAAGACTGATGGCACAAGGCTTGTTTGCGCATTATGAGAGCTCTGTTTATGTGGCCTCCAATATACCTGAAAAACACTGTTGTTGCCAGGGTTTTACTCACTGCTGCATGTTTCTGAGAAGATACTGAGTTTGCCCGTAGGAAACCTTGTGCCTCCAGTTCCTAGTTGGAAGCTCACCCTGCTCTGCTCTATACCTAAAGTGAAAGTCAACGTAAGCCACAGCCTCGAAGTAAGGCCATGATTTGCCTTGCCAAACGGGAGTCCTGGAGCAGCTCCATGAGGCCTTCTTCACTGTTCTGCTTTAGTTTCATGGTAGTAACTTTCCAAGACTCCTAGGGACCTTGCTTCAGCACCCATTTCGGTACTAGTATACTGAGTAGAGCTTAGAAACTCAGGGCCAGCTCAGCAACTTCAGCCCCGTAGGCCTTTTGGAACACCCCATTGTTGACTAGAGAAAGGCAACACACTGCACTCTTCCTTCGGTGAGCCAGATGACCTCAGCTCTACACAGGATTCAGGAACACACTTCTAGACTGTCCTCCATGCAATGGATGTCACCTCATTCCCCTAGCTGGACTCTACTGAGAAAAACACTCTGCTTCTAATCCCTTTTCACCTTTTACACTTAGAGTCACGCGTCCTCAAGGAGGTGGTCGGCTTGCATTCCAAGTACAATTTAAGCACAGTTCTTGGTGTAACACTGCAGGTCTTTGGAAGAAGCACAGGCCCTTAAGTCTCCATCGCGCATCCTTTGTTTAGGCATTTTGCTGCACGCAGATAAGCGGTCGTAGAAAAAACTTGAATCATGCTAAGCCCCAGTGGGATCGTGAATCTCTTTTGACTTGTTAGCATCAACATGTAATTATGCTGCGTTTCATTCTGGAAATGTGAGACTGAGATATAAATCTAGTTTTCCCATTTTAAAGCTCCACTCATGCAGTCTCGAAACTACCTGTAAAGCACTGTTGTTACCATGCTTTTAGTTACTGCCGGATTGGCTCAGAGAAGAACATGAGTTTTCTCGAAAGAAACCTTGTGCTTCCAGTTCCTAGTTGGAAGCTCATCCTGCTCTCCTCTATACCAAAAGTGAAAGTCCACGTGAGCACTAACCTCCAAGTAAGGCCCTGATTATCCTTGCAAATCGGGAGGCATGCAGCAGCTCTATGAGGCCTTCATCGCTGTTCTGCTTTAGTTTAACGGTAGTAAGCTTTCCAAGACTCCTAGGAACCTTGCTTCAGCACCCGTTTCGGTAACAGAACACTGCATAGAGCCAGGAAGCTCTGGTCCTGCGAGTATGCTGCGTGTCAAAGTAAAATTGAAGACTGATGGCACAAGGCTTCTTTGCCCATTATGAGAGCTCCGTTTCTGTGGCCTCGAATATTCCTGAAAAGCACTGTTGTTGCCGGGGCTTTACTCACTGCTGCATGTTTCTGAGAAGATACTGAGTTTGCCCGTAAGAAACCTTGTGCTTCCAGTTCCTAGTTGGAAGCTCACCCTGCTCTGTTCTATATCTAAAGTGAAAGTCAACGTGAGCCCTAGCCTCGAATTAAGGCCCTGAGTTGCCTTGCCAAACCGGAGGCGTGGAGCAGCTCCATGAGGCCTTCTTCACTGTTCTGCTTTAGTTTCATGGTAGTAAGCTTTTCAAGACTCCTAGGGACCTTGCTTCAGCACCCGTTTCGGTACCAGTATACTGAGTAGAGCCAGGAAGCTTTGGTCCAGTTAAGCAACTTCCAGCCCCGCAGGCCTTTTTGAACAGCCCAGTGTTGGCTAGAGAAAGGCAACGCAGTGCAGCCTTCCTTGGGAGATCCAGATGACCTCAGCTCTACACAGGATTCAGGAACACACTTTTAGACTGTCCTCCAAGCCATGGATGTAACCTCATTCCCCTAGCTGAACTCTATTGTGAAAAACACTCTGCTTCTAATCCTTTTTCACCTTTTACACTTAGAGTCACGCATCCTCAAGTAGGTGGTCGGCTTGCATTCCAAGTACAATTTAAGCACAGTTCTTGGAGTAACACTGCAGGTCTTTGGAAGAAAAACAGGTCCCTTAGTCTCCCTCGCGCATCCGTTGTTTAGGCACTTGGCTGCACGCAGAAAAGCGGTCGTAGAAAAAAGGTGAATCAGGGAAAGCCCCAGTGGGTATCGTGAATCTTTTTTGACTTGTTAGCATCAACATGTACTTATGCTGCTTGTCAATCTGGAAATGGGAGACCGATGGCACAAAGCTTGCTTTCCCATTTTGAAAGCTCCACTCATGCAGTCTCGTAGCTACCTGAAAAGCACTGTTGTTACCGTGTTTTTAGGTACTGCTGGCATGGCTCAGAGAAGAAAATGAGTTTTCTCGAAAGAAACCTTGTGCTTCCAGTTCCTAGTTGGAAGGTCACCCTGCCCTCCTCTATACCAAAAGTGAAAGTCCACGTGAGCACTAACCTCCAAGTAAGGGCCTGATTATCCTTGCAAATCGGGAGGCATGCAGCAGCTCCATGAGGCCTTCATCGTTCTTCTGCTTTAGTTTAACGGTAGTAAGCTTTCCAAGACTCCTAGGAACCTTGCTTCAGCACCCGTTTCGGTAACAGAACACTGCGTAGAGCCAGGAAGCTCTGGTCCTCCGTGTATGCTGCGTGTCAACCTAGAAATTGGAGACTGATGGCACAAGGCTTGTTTCCCCATTACGAAAGCTCCGTTCATGCGGCCTCGAACATATCTGAAAATCATGGTTGTTGCCGGGGATTTAATCACTGCCTGCCTGCTTCTGCGAAGAAAATGAGTTTTCCCGAAAGAAACCTTGTGCTTCCAGTTCCTAGTTGGAAGCTCACCCTGCTCTGCTCTATAACTAAATTGAAAGTCAAGGGGAGCACTAGCCTCGAAGTAAGACTCTGATTATCCTTGCGGAACGGGAGGCGTGCAACTCTTCCATGAGGGCTTCATCGCTCTTCTGCTTTAGTTTAACGGTAGTAAGCTTTCCAAGACTCCTAGGAACCTTGCTTCTGCACCCGTTTCGGGAACAGAACACTGCACAGAGCCAGGAAGCTCTGGTCATCCGTGTATGCTGCGTGTCAACCTGCAAATTGTAGACAGATCGCACAAGGCTTTTTAGCCCATTATGAAAGCTCCGTTCATGTGGCCTTGATTATAGCTGAAAAGCATTGTGGTTGCCGGGGTTTTAGTCACTGCCGGCATGGTTCTGAGGAGATACTGAGTTTTCCCGTAAGAAACCTTGTGCTTCCAGTTCCTAGTTGGAAGCTCACCCTGCTCTGTTCTATACCTAAAGTGAAAGTCAACGTGAGCCCTAGCCTTGAAGTATGGCCCTGATTTGCCTTGCCAAACGAGAGGCGTGGAGCAGCTCCATGAGGCCTTCTTCACTGTTATGCTTTAGTTTCATGGTAGTAAGCTTTTCAAGACTCCTAGGGACCTTGCTTCAGCACCCGTTTCGGTACCAGTATACTGAGTAGAGCCAGGAAGCTTTGGTCCAGTTAAGCACCTTCCAGCCCCGTAGGCCTTTTTGAATAGCCCAGTGTGGGCTAGAGAAAGGCAACGCAGAGCAGTCTTCCTTGGGAGAGCCAGATGGCCTCAGCTGTACACAGGATTCAGGAACACACTTCTAGACTGTCCTCCATGCCATGGATGTAACCTCATTCCCCTAGCTGAACTCTATTGAGAAAAACACTCTGCTTCTAATCCCTTTTCACCTTTTACACTTAGAGTCACGCATCCTCAAGGAGGTGGTCGGCTTGCATTCCAAGTACAATTTAAGCACAGTTCTTGGAGCAACACTGCAGGTCTTTGGAAGATGCACAGGTCCCTTACTCTCCCTCGCGCATCCGTTGTTTAGGCACTTGGCTGCACGCAGAAAAGCGGTCGTAGAAAAAAGTTGAATCAGGGAAAGCCCCAGTGGGTATCGTGAATCTCTTTTGACTTGTTAGCATCAACATGTACTTATGCTGCGTGTCAATCTGTAAATGGGAGACTGAGACACAAATCTACTTTTCCCATTTTAAAACTCCACTCATGCAGTCTCGAAGCTACCTGTAAAGCACTGTTGTTACCGTGCTTTTAGTTACTGCCGGCATGGCTCAGAGAAGAACATGAGTTTTCTCGAAAGAAACCTTGTGCTTCCAGTTCCTAGTTGGAAGCTCACCCTGCTCTCCTCTATACCAAAAGTGAAAGTCAACGTGAGCAGTAACCTCCAAGTAAGGCCCTTATTATCCTTGCAAATCGGGAGGCATGCAGCAGCTCCATGAGGCCTTCATCGCTGTTCTGCTTTTGTTTAACGGTATTAAGCTTTCCAAGACTCCTAGGAACCATGCTTCAGCACCCGTTTCGGTAACAGAACACTGCATAGAGCGAGGAAGCTCTGGTCCTGCGAGTATGCTGCGTATCAACGTGAAATTGAAGACTGATGGCACAAGGCTTGTTTGCCCATAATGAGAGCTCCGTTTATGTGGCCTCGAATATTCCTGAAAAGCACTGTTGTTGCCGGGGCTTTACTCACTGCTGCATGGTTCTGAGAAGATACTGAGTTTGCCCGTAAGAAACCTTGTGCTTCCAGTTCCTAGTTGGAAGCTCACCCTGCTCTGTTCTATATCTAAAGTGAAAGTCAACGTGAGCCCTAGCCTCGAAGTAAGGCCCTGAGTTGCCTTGCCAAACGGGAGGCGTGGAGCAGCTCCATGAGGCCTTCTTCACTGTTCTGCTTTAGTTTCACAGTAGTAAGCTTTTCAAGACTCCTAGGTACCTTGCCTCAGCACCCGTTTCGGTACCAGTATACTGAGTAGAGCCAGGAAGCTCAGGGCCAGCTCAGCAACTTCTGCCCCGTAGGCCTTTTGGAACACCCCAGTGTTGGCTAGAGAAAGGCAACACACTGCACTCTTCCTTGGGAGAGCCAGATTACCTCAGCTCTACACAGGATTCAGGAACACACTTCTAGACTGTCCTCCATGCAATGGATGTCACCTCATTCCCCTAGCTGAACTCTATTGAGAAAAACACTCTGCTTCTAATCCCTTTTCACCTTTTACACTTAGAGTCACGCATCCTCAAGGAGGTGGTCGGCTTGCATTCCAAGTACAATTTAAACACTGTTCTTGGTGTAAAACTGCAGGTCTTTGGAAGAAGCACAGTCACCTAAGTCTCCCTCGCGCTTCCTTTGTTTAGGCTCTTTGCCGCACGCAGATAAGCGGTCCTAGAAAAAACTTGAATCAGGGAAAGCCCCAGGGTTATCGTGAATCTCTTTTGACTTGTTAGCATCAACATGTACTTATGCTGCGTGTCAATCTGGAAATGTGAGACTGAGACACAAATCTAGTTTTCCCATTTTAAAGCTCCACTCATGCAGTCTCGAAGCTACCTGTAAAGCAGTGTTGTTACCATGCTTTTAGTTACTGGCGGCATGGCTCAGAGAAGAACATGAGTTTTCTCGAAAGAAACCTTGTGCTTCCAGTTCCTAGTTGGAAGCTCACCCTGCTCTCCTCTATACCAAAAGTGAAAGTCGACGTGAGCAGTAACCTCCAAGTAAGGCCCTGATTATCCTTGCAAATCGGGAGGCATGCAGCAGCTCCATGAGGCCTTCATCGCTGTTCTGCTTTAGTTTAACGGTAGTAAGCTTTCCAAGACTCCTAGGAACCTTGCTTCAGCACCCGTTTCGGTAACAGAACACTGCATAGAGCCAGGAAGCTCTGGTCCTGCGAGTATGCTGCGTGTCAACGTAAAATTGAAGACTGATGGCACAAGGCTTGTTTGCCCATTATGAGAGCTCCGTTTATGTGGCCTCGAATATTCCTGAAAAGCACTGTTGTTGCCGGGGCTTTACTCACTGCTGCATGGTTCTGAGAAGATACTGAGTTTTCCCGTAAGAAACCTTGTGCTTCCAGTTCCTAGTTGGAAGCTCACCCTGCTGTGATCTATATCTAAAGTGAAAGTCAACGTGAGCCACAGCCTCGAAGTAAGGCCCTGATTTGCCTTGTCAAACGGGAGGCCTGGAGCAGCTCCATGAGTGCTTTTTCACAGTTCTGCTTTAGTTTCAGTGTAGGAAGCTTTTCAAGACTCCTAGGGACCTTGCTTCAGCACCCGTTTCGTTACCATTGTACAGAGTAGAGCCAGAAAGCTCAGGGCCAGTTAAGCAACTTCTGCCCCGTAGGCCTTTTGGAACACCCCATTGTTGACTAGAGAAAGGCAACACACTGCACTCTTCCTTCGGTGAGCCAGATGACCTCAGCTCTACACAGGATTCAGGAAGACACTTCTAGACTGTCCTCCATGCAATGGATGTAACCTCATTCCCCTAGCTGAACTCTATTGAGAAAAACACTCTGCTTCTATTCCCTTTTCACCTTTTACACTTAGAGTCACCAATCCTCAAGGAGGTGGTCGGCTTGCATTCCAAGTACAATTTAAGCACAGTTCTTGGTGTAACACTGCAGGTCTTTGGAAGAAGCACAGGCCCTTAAGTCTCCATCGCGCATCCTTTGTTTAGGAACTTTGCTGCACGCAGATAAGCGGTCGTAGAAAAAATTTGAATCATGCTAAGCCCCAGTGGGATCGTGAATCTCTTTTGACTTGTTCGCATCAACATGTAGTTATGCTGCGTGACATTCTGGAAATGTGAGACTGAGACACAAATCTAGTTTTCCCATTTTAAAGCTCCACTCATGCAGTCTCGAAGCTACCTGTAAAGCACTGTTGTTACCATGCTTTTAGTTACTGGCGGCATGGCTCAGAGAAGAACATGAGTTTTCTCGAAAGAAACCTTGTGCTTCCAGTTCCTAGTTGGAAGCTCACCCTGCTCTCCTCTATACCAAAAGTGAAAGTCCACGTGAGCACTAACCTCCAAGTAAGGCCCTGATTATCCTTGCAAATCGGGAGGCATACAGCAGCTCCATGAGGCCTTCATCGCTGTTCTGCTTTAGTTTAACGGTAGTAAGCTTTCCAAGACTCCTAGGAACCTTGCTTCAGCACCCGTTTCGGTAACAGAACACTGCATAGAGCCAGGAAGCTCTGGTCCTGCGAGTATGCTGCGTGTCAACGTAAAATTGAAGACTGATGGCACAAGGCTTGTTTGCCCATTATGAGAGCTCCGTTTATGTGGCCTCGAATATTCCTGAAAAGCACTGTTGTTGCCGGGGCTTTACTCACTGCTGCATGGTTCTGAGAAGATACTGAGTTTTCCCGTAAGAAACCTTGTGCTTCCAGTTCCTAGTTGGAAGCTCACCCTGCTGTGATCTATATCTAAAGTGAAAGTCAACGTGAGCCCTAGCCTCGAAGTAAGGCCCTGAGTTGCCTTGCCAAACGGGAGGCGTGGAGCAGCTCCATGAGGCCTTCTTCACTGTTATGCTTTAGTTTCACAGTAGTAAGCTTTTCAAGACTCCTAGGGACCTTGCTTCAGCACCCGTGTCGGTAAGAGTATACTGAGTAGAGACAGGAAGCTTTGGTCCAATTAAGCAACTGCCAGCCTCGTAGGCCTCTTGGAACAATCCAGTGTTGGATACAGAAAGGCAACACACTGCACTCTTCCTTCGGTGAGCCAGATGACCTCAGCTCTACACAGGATTCAGGAAGACACTTCTAGACTGTCCTCCATGCAATGGATGTAACCTCATTCCCCTAGCTGAACTCTATTGAGAAAAACACTCTGCTTCTATTCCCTTTTCACCTTTTACACTTAGAGTCACCAATCCTCAAGGAGGTGGTCGGCTGGCATTCCAAGTACAATTTAAGCACAGTTCTTGGTGTAACACTGCAGGTCTTTGGAAGAAGCACAGGCCCTTAAGTCTCCATCGCGCATCCTTTGTTTAGGAACTTTGCTGCACGCAGATAAGCGGTCGTAGAAAAAATTTGAATCATGCTAAGCCCCAGTGGGATCGTGAATCTCTTTTGACTTGTTCGCATCAACATGTAGTTATGCTGCGTGACATTCTGGAAATGTGAGACTGAGACACAAATCTAGTTTTCCCATTTTGAAAGCTCCACTCATGCAGTGTTGAAGCTACCTGAAAAGCACTGTTGTTACCGTGCTTTTAGTTACTGCCGGCATGGATCAGAGAAGAACATGAGTTTTCTCGAAAGAAACCTTCTGCTTCGAGTTCCTAGTTGGAAGCTCACCCTGCTCTCCTCTATACCAAAAGTGAAAGTCCACGTGAGCACTAACCTCCAAGTAAGGCCCTAATTATCCTTGCAAATCGAGAGGCATGCAGCAGCTCCATGAGTCCTTTATTGCTGTTCTGCTTTAGTTTAACGGTAGTAAGCTTTCCAAGACTCCTAGGAACCTTGCTTCAGCAGCCGGTTCGGTAAGAGAACACTGCATAGAGCCAGGAAGCTCTGGTCCTGCGAGTATGCTGCGTGTCAACGTGGAAATTGAAGACTGATGGCACAAGGCTTGTTTGCGCATTATGAGAGCTCTGTTTATGTGGCCTCCAATATACCTGAAAAACACTGTTGTTGCCAGGGTTTTACTCACTGCTGCATGTTTCTGAGAAGATACTGAGTTTGCCCGTAGGAAACCTTGTGCCTCCAGTTCCTAGTTGGAAGCTCACCCTGCTCTGCTCTATACCTAAAGTGAAAGTCAACGTAAGCCACAGCCTCGAAGTAAGGCCATGATTTGCCTTGCCAAACGGGAGTCCTGGAGCAGCTCCATGAGGCCTTCTTCACTGTTCTGCTTTAGTTTCATGGTAGTAACTTTCCAAGACTCCTAGGGACCTTGCTTCAGCACCCATTTCGGTACTAGTATACTGAGTAGAGCTTAGAAACTCAGGGCCAGCTCAGCAACTTCAGCCCCGTAGGCCTTTTGGAACACCCCATTGTTGACTAGAGAAAGGCAACACACTGCACTCTTCCTTCGGTGAGCCAGATGACCTCAGCTCTACACAGGATTCAGGAACACACTTCTAGACTGTCCTCCATGCAATGGATGTAACCTCATTCCCCTAGCTGAACTCTATTGAGAAAAACACTCTGCTTCTATTCCCTTTTCACCTTTTACACTTAGAGTCACCAATCCTCAAGGAGGTGGTCGGCTTGCATTCCAAGTACAATTTAAGCACAGTTCTTGGTGTAACACTGCAGGTCTTTGGAAGAAGCACAGGCCCTTAAGTCTCCATCGCGCATCCTTTGTTTAGGCACTTTGCTGCACGCAGATAAGCGGTCGTAGAAAAAACTTGAATCATGCTAAGCCCCAGTGGGATCGTGAATCTCTTTTGACTTGTTAGCATCAACATGTAATTATGCTGCGTTTCATTCTGGAAATGTGAGACTGAGACATAAATCTAGTTTTCCCATTTTAAAGCTCCACTCATGCAGTCTCGAAACTACCTGTAAAGCACTGTTGTTACCATGCTTTTAGTTACTGCCGGATTGGCTCAGAGAAGAACATGAGTTTTCTCGAAAGAAACCTTGAGCTTCCAGTTCCTAGTTGGAAGCTCATCCTGCTCTCCTCTATACCAAAAGTGAAAGTCCACGTGAGCAGTAACCTCCAAGTAAGGCCCTGATTATCCTTGCAAATCGGGAGGCATGCAGCAGCTCTATGAGGCCTTCATCGCTGTTCTGCTTTAGTTTAACGGTAGTAAGCTTTCCAAGACTCCTAGGAACCTTGCTTCAGCACCCGTTTCGGTAACAGAACACTGCATAGAGCCAGGAAGCTCTGGTCCTGCGAGTATGCTGCGTGTCAAAGTAAAATTGAAGACTGATGGCACAAGGCTTCTTTGCCCATTATGAGAGCTCCGTTTCTGTGGCCTCGAATATTCCTGAAAAGCACTGTTGTTGCCGGGGCTTTACTCACTGCTGCATGTTTCTGAGAAGATACTGAGTTTGCCCGTAAGAAACCTTGTGCTTCCAGTTCCTAGTTGGAAGCTCACCCTGCTCTGTTCTATATCTAAAGTGAAAGTCAACGTGAGCCCTAGCCTCGAATTAAGGCCCTGAGTTGCCTTGCCAAACCGGAGGCGTGGAGCAGCTCCATGAGGCCTTCTTCACTGTTCTGCTTTAGTTTCATGGTAGTAAGCTTTTCAAGACTCCTAGGGACCTTGCTTCAGCACCCGTTTCGGTACCAGTATACTGAGTAGAGCCAGGAAGCTTTGGTCCAGTTAAGCAACTTCCAGCCCCGCAGGCCTTTTTGAACAGCCCAGTGTTGGCTAGAGAAAGGCAACGCAGTGCAGCCTTCCTTGGGAGATCCAGATGACCTCAGCTCTACACAGGATTCAGGAACACACTTTTAGACTGTCCTCCAAGCCATGGATGTAACCTCATTCCCCTAGCTGAACTCTATTGTGAAAAACACTCTGCTTCTAATCCTTTTTCACCTTTTACACTTAGAGTCACGCATCCTCAAGTAGGTGGTCGGCTTGCATTCCAAGTACAATTTAAGCACAGTTCTTGGAGTAACACTGCAGGTCTTTGGAAGAAAAACAGGTCCCTTAGTCTCCCTCGCGCATCCGTTGTTTAGGCACTTGGCTGCACGCAGAAAAGCGGTCGTAGAAAAAAGGTGAATCAGGGAAAGCCCCAGTGGGTATCGTGAATCTTTTTTGACTTGTTAGCATCAACATGTACTTATGCTGCTTGTCAATCTGGAAATGGGAGACCGATGGCACAAAGCTTGCTTTCCCATTTTGAAAGCTCCACTCATGCAGTCTCGTAGCTACCTGAAAAGCACTGTTGTTACCGTGTTTTTAGGTACTGCTGGCATGGCTCAGAGAAGAAAATGAGTTTTCTCGAAAGAAACCTTGTGCTTCCAGTTCCTAGTTGGAAGGTCACCCTGCCCTCCTCTATACCAAAAGTGAAAGTCCACGTGAGCACTAACCTCCAAGTAAGGGCCTGATTATCCTTGCAAATCGGGAGGCATGCAGCAGCTCCATGAGGCCTTCATCGTTCTTCTGCTTTAGTTTAACGGTAGTAAGCTTTCCAAGACTCCTAGGAACCTTGCTTCAGCACCCGTTTCGGTAACAGAACACTGCGTAGAGCCAGGAAGCTCTGGTCCTCCGTGTATGCTGCGTGTCAACCTAGAAATTGGAGACTGATGGCACAAGGCTTGTTTCCCCATTACGAAAGCTCCGTTCATGCGGCCTCGAACATATCTGAAAATCATGGTTGTTGCCGGGGATTTAATCACTGCCTGCCTGCTTCTGCGAAGAAAATGAGTTTTCCCGAAAGAAACCTTGTGCTTCCAGTTCCTAGTTGGAAGCTCACCCTGCTCTGCTCTATAACTAAATTGAAAGTCAAGGGGAGCACTAGCCTCGAAGTAAGACTCTGATTATCCTTGCGGAACGGGAGGCGTGCAACTCTTCCATGAGGGCTTCATCGCTCTTCTGCTTTAGTTTAACGGTAGTAAGCTTTCCAAGACTCCTAGGAACCTTGCTTCTGCACCCGTTTCGGGAACAGAACACTGCACAGAGCCAGGAAGCTCTGGTCATCCGTGTATGCTGCGTGTCAACCTGCAAATTGTAGACAGATCGCACAAGGCTTTTTAGCCCATTATGAAAGCTCCGTTCATGTGGCCTTGAATATAGCTGAAAAGCATTGTGGTTGCCGGGGTTTTAGTCACTGCCGGCATGGTTCTGAGGAGATACTGAGTTTTCCCGTAAGAAACCTTGTGCTTCCAGTTCCTAGTTGGAAGCTCACCCTGCTCTGTTCTATACCTAAAGTGAAAGTCAACGTGAGCCCTAGCCTCGAAGTATGGCCCTGATGTGCCTTGCCAAACGAGAGGCGTGGAGCAGCTCCATGAGGCCTTCTTCACTGTTATGCTTTAGTTTCATGGTAGTAAGCTTTTCAAGACTCCTAGGGACCTTGCTTCAGCACCCGTTTCGGTACCAGTATACTGAGTAGAGCCAGGAAGCTTTGGTCCAGTTAAGCACCTTCCAGCCCCGTAGGCCTTTTTGAATAGCCCAGTGTGGGCTAGAGAAAGGCAACGCAGAGCAGTCTTCCTTGGGAGAGCCAGATGGCCTCAGCTGTACACAGGATTCAGGAACACACTTCTAGACTGTCCTCCATGCCATGGATGTAACCTCATTCCCCTAGCTGAACTCTATTGAGAAAAACACTCTGCTTCTAATCCCTTTTCACCTTTTACACTTAGAGTCACGCATCCTCAAGGAGGTGGTCGGCTTGCATTCCAAGTACAATTTAAGCACAGTTCTTGGAGCAACACTGTAGGTCTTTGGAAGATGCACAGGTCCCTTACTCTCCCTCGCGCATCCGTTGTTTAGGCACTTGGCTGCACGCAGAAAAGCGGTCGTAGAAAAAAGTTGAATCAGGGAAAGCCCCAGTGGGTATCGTGAATCTCTTTTGACTTGTTAGCATCAACATGTACTTATGCTGCGTGTCAATCTGTAAATGGGAGACTGAGACACAAATCTACTTTTCCCATTTTAAAACTCCACTCATGCAGTCTCGAAGCTACCTGTAAAGCACTGTTGTTACCGTGCTTTTAGTTACTGCCGGCATGGCTCAGAGAAGAACATGAGTTTTCTCGAAAGAAACCTTGTGCTTCCAGTTCCTAGTTGGAAGCTCACCCTGCTCTCCTCTATACCAAAAGTGAAAGTCAACGTGAGCAGTAACCTCCAAGTAAGGCCCTTATTATCCTTGCAAATCGGGAGGCATGCAGCAGCTCCATGAGGCCTTCATCGCTGTTCTGCTTTTGTTTAACGGTATTAAGCTTTCCAAGACTCCTAGGAACCATGCTTCAGCACCCGTTTCGGTAACAGAACACTGCATAGAGCGAGGAAGCTCTGGTCCTGCGAGTATGCTGCGTATCAACGTGAAATTGAAGACTGATGGCACAAGGCTTGTTTGCCCATAATGAGAGCTCCGTTTATGTGGCCTCGAATATTCCTGAAAAGCACTGTTGTTGCCGGGGCTTTACTCACTGCTGCATGGTTCTGAGAAGATACTGAGTTTGCCCGTAAGAAACCTTGTGCTTCCAGTTCCTAGTTGGAAGCTCACCCTGCTCTGTTCTATATCTAAAGTGAAAGTCAACGTGAGCCCTAGCCTCGAAGTAAGGCCCTGAGTTGCCTTGCCAAACGGGAGGCGTGGAGCAGCTCCATGAGTCCTTCTTCACTGTTCTGCTTTAGTTTCACAGTAGTAAGCTTTTCAAGACTCCTAGGTACCTTGCCTCAGCACCCATTTCGGTACCAGTATACTGAGTAGAGCCAGGAAGCTCAGGGCCAGCTCAGCAACTTCTGCCCCGTAGGCCTTTTGGAACACCCCAGTGTTGGCTAGAGAAAGGCAACACACTGCACTCTTCCTTGGGAGAGCCAGATTACCTCAGCTCTACACAGGATTCAGGAACACACTTCTAGACTGTCCTCCATGCAATGGATGTCACCTCATTCCCCTAGCTGAACTCTATTGAGAAAAACACTCTGCTTCTAATCCCTTTTCACCTTTTACACTTAGAGTCACGCATCCTCAAGGAGGTGGTCGGCTTGCATTCCAAGTACAATTTAAACACTGTTCTTGGTGTAAAACTGCAGGTCTTTGGAAGAAGCACAGTCACCTAAGTCTCCCTCGCGCTTCCTTTGTATAGGCTCTTTGCCGCACGCAGATAAGCGGTCCTAGAAAAAACTTGAATCAGGGAAAGCCCCAGGGTTATCGTGAATCTCTTTTGACTTGTTAGCATCAACATGTACTTATGCTGCGTGTCAATCTGGAAATGTGAGACTGAGACACAAATCTAGTTTTCCCATTTTAAAGCTCCACTCATGCAGTCTCGAAGCTACCTGTAAAGCAGTGTTGTTACCATGCTTTTAGTTACTGGCGGCATGGCTCAGAGAAGAACATGAGTTTTCTCGAAAGAAACCTTGTGCTTCCAGTTCCTAGTTGGAAGCTCACCCTGCTCTCCTCTATACCAAAAGTGAAAGTCCACGTGAGCAGTAACCTCCAAGTAAGGCCCTGATTATCCTTGCAAATCGGGAGGCATGCAGCAGCTCCATGAGGCCTTCATCGCTGTTCTGCTTTAGTTTAACGGTAGTAAGCTTTCCAAGACTCCTAGGAACCTTGCTTCAGCACCCGTTTCGGTAACAGAACACTGCATAGAGCCAGGAAGCTCTGGTCCTGCGAGTATGCTGCGTGTCAACGTAAAATTGAAGACTGATGGCACAAGGCTTGTTTGCCCATTATGAGAGCTCCGTTTATGTGGCCTCGAATATTCCTGAAAAGCACTGTTGTTGCCGGGGCTTTACTCACTGCTGCATGGTTCTGAGAAGATACTGAGTTTGCCCGTAAGAAACCTTGTGCTTCCAGTTCCTAGTTGGAAGCTCACCCTGCTGTGATCTATATCTAAAGTGAAAGTCAACGTGAGCCACAGCCTCGAAGTAAGGCCCTGATTTGCCTTGTCAAACGGGAGGCCTGGAGCAGCTCCATGAGTGCTTTTTCACAGTTCTGCTTTAGTTTCAGTGTAGGAAGCTTTTCAAGACTCCTAGGGACCTTGCTTCAGCACCCGTTTCGTTACCATTGTACAGAGTAGAGCCAGAAAGCTCAGGGCCAGTTAAGCAACTTCTGCCCCGTAGGCCTTTTGGAACACCCCATTGTTGACTAGAGAAAGGCAACACACTGCACTCTTCCTTCGGTGAGCCAGATGACCTCAGCTCTACACAGGATTCAGGAAGACACTTCTAGACTGTCCTCCATGCAATGGATGTAACCTCATTCCCCTAGCTGAACTCTATTGAGAAAAACACTCTGCTTCTATTCCCTTTTCACCTTTTACACTTAGAGTCACCAATCCTCAAGGAGGTGGTCGGCTTGCATTCCAAGTACAATTTAAGCACAGTTCTTGGTGTAACACTGCAGGTCTTTGGAAGAAGCACAGGCCCTTAAGTCTCCATCGCGCATCCTTTGTTTAGGAACTTTGCTGCACGCAGATAAGCGGTCGTAGAAAAAATTTGAATCATGCTAAGCCCCAGTGGGATCGTGAATCTCTTTTGACTTGTTCGCATCAACATGTAGTTATGCTGCGTGACATTCTGGAAATGTGAGACTGAGACACAAATCTAGTTTTCCCATTTTAAAGCTCCACTCATGCAGTCTCGAAGCTACCTGTAAAGCACTGTTGTTACCATGCTTTTAGTTACTGGCGGCATGGCTCAGAGAAGAACATGAGTTTTCTCGAAAGAAACCTTGTGCTTCCAGTTCCTAGTTGGAAGCTCACCCTGCTCTCCTCTATACCAAAAGTGAAAGTCCACGTGAGCAGTAACCTCCAAGTAAGGCCCTGATTATCCTTGCAAATCGGGAGGCATGCAGCAGCTCCATGAGGACTTCATCGCTGTTCTGCTTTAGTTTAACGGTAGTAAGCTTTCCAAGACTCCTAGGAACCTTGCTTCAGCAGCCGGTTCGGTAAGAGAACACTGCATAGAGCCAGGAAGCTCTGGTCCTGCGAGTATGCTGCGTGTCAACGTGGAAATTGAAGACTGATGGCACAAGGCTTGTTTGCCCATTATGAGAGCTCTGTTTATGTGGCCTCCAATATACCTGAAAAACACTGTTGTTGCCAGGGTTTTACTCACTGCTGCATGTTTCTGAGAAGATACTGAGTTTGCCCGTAGGAAACCTTGTGCCTCCAGTTCCTAGTTGGAAGCTCACCCTGCTCTGCTCTATACCTAAAGTGAAAGTCAACGTAAGCCACAGCCTCGAAGTAAGGCCATGATTTGCTTGCCAAACGGGAGTCCTGGAGCAGCTCCATGAGGCCTTCTTCACTGTTCTGCTTTAGTTTCATGGTAGTAACTTTCCAAGACTCCTAGGGACCTTGCTTCAGCACCCATTTCGGTACTAGTATACTGAGTAGAGCTTAGAAACTCAGGGTCAGCTCAGCAACTTCAGCCCCGTAGGCCTTTTGGAACACCCCATTGTTGACTAGAGAAAGGCAACACACTGCACTCTTCCTTCGGTGAGCCAGATGACCTCAGCTCTACACAGGATTCAGGAACACACTTCTAGACTGTCCTCCATGCAATGGATGTCACCTCATTTCCCTAGCTGGAATCTATTGAGAAAAACACTCTGCTTCTATTCTCTATTCACCTTTTACACGTAGAGTCACGCATCCTCAAGGAGGTGGTCGGCTTGCATTCCAAGTACAATTTAAGCACAGTTCTTGGTGTAACACTGCAGGTCTTTGGAAGAAGCACAGGCCCTTAAGTCTCCATCGCGCATCCTTTGTTTAGGCACTTTGCTGCACGCAGATAAGCGGTCGTAGAAAAAACTTGAATCATGCTAAGCCCCAGTGGGATCGTGAATCTCTTTTGACTTGTTAGCATCAACATGTAATTATGCTGCGTTTCATTCTGGAAATGTGAGACTGAGACATAAATCTAGTTTTCCCATTTTAAAGCTCCACTCATGCAGTCTCGAAGCTACCTGTAAATCACTGTTGTTACCATGCTTTTAGTTACTGGCGGCATGGCTCAGAGAAGAACATGAGTTTTCTCGAAAGAAACCTTGTGCTTCCAGTTCCTAGTTGGAAGCTCACCCTGCTCTCCTCTATACCAAAAGTGAAAGTCCACGTGAGCACTAACCTCCAAGTAAGGCCCTGATTATCCTTGCAAATCGGGAGGCATGCAGCAGCTCCATGAGGACTTCATCGCTGTTCTGCTTTAGTTTAACGGTAGTAAGCTTTCCAAGACTCCTAGGAACCTTGCTTCAGCAGCCGGTTCGGTAAGAGAACACTGCATAGAGCCAGGAAGCTCTGGTCCTGCGAGTATGCTGCGTGTCAACGTGGAAATTGAAGACTGATGGCACAAGGCTTGTTTGCCCATTATGAGAGCTCTGTTTATGTGGCCTCCAATATACCTGAAAAACACTGTTGTTGCCAGGGTTTTACTCACTGCTGCATGTTTCTGAGAAGATACTGAGTTTGCCCGTAGGAAACCTTGTGCCTCCAGTTCCTAGTTGGAAGCTCACCCTGCTCTGCTCTATACGTAAAGTGAAAGTCAACGTAAGCCACAGCCTCGAAGTAAGGCCATGATTTGCCTTGCCAAACGGGAGTCCTGGAGCAGCTCCATGAGGCCTTCTTCACTGTTCTGCTTTAGTTTCATGGTAGTAACTTTCCAAGACTCCTAGGGACCTTGCTTCAGCACCCATTTCGGTACTAGTATACTGAGTAGAGCTTAGAAACTCAGGGCCAGCTCAGCAACTTCAGCCCCGTAGGCCTTTTGGAACACCCCATTGTTGACTAGAGAAAGGCAACACACTGCACTCTTCCTTCGGTGAGCCAGATGACCTCAGCTCTACACAGGATTCAGGAAGACACTTCTAGACTGTCCTCCATGCAATGGATGTCACCTCATTTCCCTAGCTGGAATCTATTGAGAAAAACACTCTGCTTCTATTCTCTATTCACCTTTTACACGTAGAGTCACGCATCCTCAAGGAGGTGGTCGCCTTGCATTCCAAATACAATTTAAGCACAGTTCTTGGTGTAACACTGCAGGTCTTTGGAAGAAGCACAGGCCCTTAAGTCTCCATCGCGCATCCTTTGTTTAGGCACTTTGCTGCACGCAGATAAGCGGTCGTAGAAAAAACTTGAATCATGCTAAGCCCCAGTGGGATCGTGAATCTCTTTTGACTTGTTAGCATCAACATGTAATTATGCTGCGTTTCATTCTGGAAATGTGAGACTGAGACATAAATCTAGTTTTCCCATTTTAAAGCTCCACTCATGCAGTCTCGAAACTACCTGTAAAGCACTGTTGTTACCATGCTTTTAGTTACTGCCGGATTGGCTCAGAGAAGAACATGAGTTTTCTCGAAAGAAACCTTGTGCTTCCAGTTCCTAGTTGGAAGCTCATCCTGCTCTCCTCTATACCAAAAGTGAAAGTCCACGTGAGCACTAACCTCCAAGTAAGGCCCTGATTATCCTTGCAAATCGGGAGGCAAGCAGCAGCTCTATGAGGCCTTCATCGCTGTTCTGCTTTAGTTTAACGGTAGTAAGCTTTCCAAGACTCCTAGGAACCTTGCTTCAGCACCCGTTTCGGTAACAGAACACTGCATAGAGCCAGGAAGCTCTGGTCCTGCGAGTATGCTGCGTGTCAACGTAAAATTGAAGACTGATGGCACAAGGCTTGTTTGCCCATTATGAGAGCTCCGTTTATGTGGCCTCGAATATTACTGAAAAGCACTGTTGTTGCCGGGGCTTTACTCACTGCTGCATGGTTCTGAGAAGATACTGAGTTTGCCCGTAAGAAACCTTGTGCTTCCAGTTCTTAGTTGGAAGCTCACCCTGCTCTGTTCTATATCTAAAGTGAAAGTCAACGTGAGCCCTAGCCTCGAAGTAAGGCCCTGAGTTGCCTTGCCAAACGGGAGGCGTGGAGCAGCTCCATGAGGCCTTCTTCACTGTTCTGCTTTAGTTTCATGGTAGTAAGCTTTTCAAGACTCCTAGGGACCTTGCTTCAGCACCCGTTTCGGTACCAGTATACTGAGTAGAGCCAGGAAGCTTTGGTCCAGTTAAGCAACTTCCAGCCCCGCAGGCCTTTTTGAACAGCCCAGTGTTGGCTAGAGAAAGGCAACGCAGTGCAGTCTTCCTTGGGAGATCCAGATGACCTCAGCTCTACACAGGATTCAGGAACACACTTTTAGACTGTCCTCCAAGCCATGGATGTAACCTCATTCCCCTAGCTGAACTCTATTGTGAAAAACACTCTGCTTCTAATCCTTTTTCACCTTTTACACTTAGAGTCACGCATCCTCAAGTAGGTGGTCGGCTTGCATTCCAAGTACAATTTAAGCACAGTTCTTGGAGTAACACTGCAGGTCTTTGGAAGAAAAACAGGTCCCTTAGTCTCCCTCGCGCATCCGTTGTTTAGGCACTTGGCTGCACGCAGAAAAGCGGTCGTAGAAAAAAGGTGAATCAGGGAAAGCCCCAGTGGGTATCGTGAATCTTTTTTGACTTGTTAGCATCAACATGTACTTATGCTGCTTGTCAATCTGGAAATGGGAGACCGATGGCACAAAGCTTGCTTTCCCATTTTGAAAGCTCCACTCATGCAGTCTCGTAGCTACCTGAAAAGCACTGTTGTTACCGTGTTTTTAGGTACTGCTGGCATGGCTCAGAGAAGAAAATGAGTTTTCTCGAAAGAAACCTTGTGCTTCCAGTTCCTATTTGGAAGGTCACCCTGCCCTCCTCTATACCAAAAGTGAAAGTCCACGTGAGCACTAACCTCCAAGTAAGGGCCTGATTATCCTTGCAAATCGGGAGGCATGCAGCAGCTCCATGAGGCCTTCATCGTTCTTCTGCTTTAGTTTAACGGTAGTAAGCTTTCCAAGACTCCTAGGAACCTTGCTTCAGCACCCGTTTCGGTAACAGAACACTGCGTAGAGCCAGGAAGCTCTGGTCCTCCGTGTATGCTGCGTGTCAACCTAGAAATTGGAGACTGATGGCACAAGGCTTGTTTCCCCATTACGAAAGCTCCGTTCATGCGGCCTCGAACATATCTGAAAATCATGGTTGTTGCCGGGGATTTAATCACTGCCTGCCTGCTTCTGCGAAGAAAATGAGTTTTCCCGAAAGAAACCTTGTGCTTCCAGTTCCTAGTTGGAAGCTCACCCTGCTCTGCTCTATAACTAAATTGAAAGTCAAGGGGAGCACTAGCCTCGAAGTAAGACTCTGATTATCCTTGCGGAACGGGAGGCGTGCAACTCCTCCATGAGGGCTTCATCGCTCTTCTGCTTTAGTTTAACGGTAGTAAGCTTTCCAAGACTCCTAGGAACCTTGCTTCTGCACCCGTTTCGGGAACAGAACACTGCACAGAGCCAGGAAGCTCTGGTCATCCGTGTATGCTGCGTGTCAACCTGCAAATTGTAGACAGATCGCACAAGGCTTTTTAGCCCATTATGAAAGCTCCGTTCATGTGGCCTTGAATATAGCTGAAAAGCATTGTGGTTGCCGGGGTTTTAGTCACTGCCGGCATGGTTCTGAGGAGATACTGAGTTTTCCCGTAAGAAACCTTGTGCTTCCAGTTCCTAGTTGGAAGCTCACCCTGCTCTGTTCTATACCTAAAGTGAAAGTCAACGTGAGCCCTAGCCTCGAAGTATGGCCCTGATGTGCCTTGCCAAACGAGAGGCGTGGAGCAGCTCCATGAGGCCTTCTTCACTGTTATGCTTTAGTTTCATGGTAGTAAGCTTTTCAAGACTCCTAGGGACCTTGCTTCAGCACCCGTTTCGGTACCAGTATACTGAGTAGAGCCAGGAAGCTTTGGTCCAGTTAAGCACCTTCCAGCCCCGTAGGCCTTTTTGAATAGCCCAGTGTGGGCTAGAGAAAGGCAACGCAGAGCAGTCTTCCTTGGGAGAGCCAGATGGCCTCAGCTGTACACAGGATTCAGGAACACACTTCTAGACTGTCCTCCATGCCATGGATGTAACCTCATTCCCCTAGCTGAACTCTATTGAGAAAAACACTCTGCTTCTAATCCCTTTTCACCTTTTACACTTAGAGTCACGCATCCTCAAGGAGGTGGTCGGCTTGCATTCCAAGTACAATTTAAGCACAGTTCTTGGAGCAACACTGCAGGTCTTTGGAAGATGCACAGGTCCCTTACTCTCCCTCGCGCATCCGTTGTTTAGGCACTTGGCTGCACGCAGAAAAGCGGTCGTAGAAAAAAGTTGAATCAGGGAAAGCCCCAGTGGGTATCGTGAATCTCTTTTGACTTGTTAGCATCAACATGTACTTATGCTGCGTGTCAATCTGTAAATGGGAGACTGAGACACAAATCTACTTTTCCCATTTTAAAACTCCACTCATGCAGTCTCGAAGCTACCTGTAAAGCACTGTTGTTACCGTGCTTTTAGTTACTGCCGGCATGGCTCAGAGAAGAACATGAGTTTTCTCGAAAGAAACCTTGTGCTTCCAGTTCCTAGTTGGAAGCTCACCCTGCTCTCCTCTATACCAAAAGTGAAAGTCAACGTGAGCAGTAACCTCCAAGTAAGGCCCTTATTATCCTTGCAAATCGGGAGGCATGCAGCAGCTCCATGAGGCCTTCATCGCTGTTCTGCTTTTGTTTAACGGTATTAAGCTTTCCAAGACTCCTAGGAACCATGCTTCAGCACCCGTTTCGGTAACAGAACACTGCATAGAGCGAGGAAGCTCTGGTCCTGCGAGTATGCTGCGTATCAACGTGAAATTGAAGACTGATGGCACAAGGCTTGTTTGCCCATAATGAGAGCTCCGTTTATGTGGCCTCGAATATTCCTGAAAAGCACTGTTGTTGCCGGGGCTTTACTCACTGCTGCATGGTTCTGAGAAGATACTGAGTTTGCCCGTAAGAAACCTTGTGCTTCCAGTTCCTAGTTGGAAGCTCACCCTGCTCTGTTCTATATCTAAAGTGAAAGTCAACGTGAGCCCTAGCCTCGAAGTAAGGCCCTGAGTTGCCTTGCCAAACGGGAGGCGTGGAGCAGCTCCATGAGGCCTTCTTCACTGTTCTGCTTTAGTTTCACAGTAGTAAGCTTTTCAAGACTCCTAGGTACCTTGCCTCAGCACCCGTTTCGGTACCAGTATACTGAGTAGAGCCAGGAAGCTCAGGGCCAGCTCAGCAACTTCTGCCCCGTAGGCCTTTTGGAACACCCCAGTGTTGGCTAGAGAAAGGCAACACACTGCACTCTTCCTTGGGAGAGCCAGATTACCTCAGCTCTACACAGGATTCAGGAACACACTTCTAGACTGTCCTCCATGCAATGGATGTCACCTCATTCCCCTAGCTGAACTCTATTGAGAAAAACACTCTGCTTCTAATCCCTTTTCACCTTTTACACTTAGAGTCACGCATCCTCAAGGAGGTGGTCGGCTTGCATTCCAAGTACAATTTAAACACTGTTCTTGGTGTAAAACTGCAGGTCTTTGGAAGAAGCACAGTCACCTAAGTCTCCCTCGCGCTTCCTTTGTTTAGGCTCTTTGCCGCACGCAGATAAGCGGTCCTAGAAAAAACTTGAATCAGGGAAAGCCCCAGGGTTATCGTGAATCTCTTTTGACTTGTTAGCATCAACATGTACTTATGCTGCGTGTCAATCTGGAAATGTGAGACTGAGACACAAATCTAGTTTTCCCATTTTAAAGCTCCACTCATGCAGTCTCGAAGCTACCTGTAAAGCAGTGTTGTTACCATGCTTTTAGTTACTGGCGGCATGGCTCAGAGAAGAACATGAGTTTTCTCGAAAGAAACCTTGTGCTTCCAGTTCCTAGTTGGAAGCTCACCCTGCTCTCCTCTATACCAAAAGTGAAAGTCCACGTGAGCAGTAACCTCCAAGTAAGGCCCTGATTATCCTTGCAAATCGGGAGGCATGCAGCAGCTCCATGAGGCCTTCATCACTGTTCTGCTTTAGTTTAACGGTAGTAAGCTTTCCAAGACTCCTAGGAACCTTGCTTCAGCACCCTTTTCGGTAACAGAACACTGCATAGAGCCAGGAAGCTCTGGTCCTGCGAGTATGCTGCGTGTCAACGTACACATTGAAGACTGATGGCACAAGGCTTGTTTGCCCATTATGAGAGCTCCGTTTATGTGGCCTCGAATATTCCTGAAAAGCACTGTTGTTGCCGGGGCTTTACTCACTGCTGCATGGTTCTGAGAAGATACTGAGTTTGCCCGTAAGAAACCTTGTGCTTCCAGTTCCTAGTTGGAAGCTCACCCTGCTGTGATCTATATCTAAAGTGAAAGTCAACGTGAGCCACAGCCTCGAAGTAAGGCCCTGATTTGCCTTGTCAAACGGGAGGCCTGGAGCAGCTCCATGAGTGATTTTTCACAGTTCTGCTTTAGTTTCAGTGTAGGAAGCTTTTCAAGACTCCTAGGGACCTTGCTTCAGCACCCGTTTCGTTACCATTGTACAGAGTAGAGCCAGAAAGCTCAGGGCCAGTTAAGCAACTTCTGCCCCGTAGGCCTTTTGGAACACCCCATTGTTGACTAGAGAAAGGCAACACACTGCACTCTTCCTTCGGTGAGCCAGATGACCTCAGCTCTACACAGGATTCAGGAAGACACTTCTAGACTGTCCTCCATGCAATGGATGTAACCTCATTCCCCTAGCTGAACTCTATTGAGAAAAACACTCTGCTTCTATTCCCTTTTCACCTTTTACACTTAGAGTCACCAATCCTCAAGGAGGTGGTCGGCTTGCATTCCAAGTACAATTTAAGCACAGTTCTTGGTGTAACACTGCAGGTCTTTGGAAGAAGCACAGGCCCTTAAGTCTCCATCGCGCATCCTTTGTTTAGGAACTTTGCTGCACGCAGATAAGCGGTCGTAGAAAAAATTTGAATCATGCTAAGCCCCAGTGGGATCGTGAATCTCTTTTGACTTGTTCGCATCAACATGTAGTTATACTGCGTGACATTCTGGAAATGTGAGACTGAGACACAAATCTAGTTTTCCCATTTTAAAGCTCCACTCATGCAGTCTCGAAGCTACCTGTAAAGCAGTGTTGTTACCATGCTTTTAGTTACTGGCGGCATGGCTCAGAGAAGAACATGAGTTTTCTCGAAAGAAACCTTGTGCTTCCAGTTCCTAGTTGGAAGCTCACCCTGCTCTCCTCTATACCAAAAGTGAAAGTCCACGTGAGCAGTAACCTCCAAGTAAGGCCCTGATTATCCTTGCAAATCGGGAGGCATGCAGCAGCTCCATGAGGCCTTCATCGCTCTTCTGCTTTAGTTTAACGGTAGTAAGCTTTCCAAGACTCCTAGGAACCTTGCTTCAGCACCCGTTTCGGTCACAGAACACTGCATAGAGCCAGGAAGCTCTGGTCCTGCGAGTATGCTGCGTGTCAACGTAAAATTGAAGACTGATGGCACAAGGCTTGTTTGCCCATTATGAGAGCTCCGTTTATGTGGCCTCGAATATTCCTGAAAAGCACTGTTGTTGCCGGGGCTTTACTCACTGCTGCATGGTTCTGAGAAGATACTGAGTTTGCCCGTAAGAAACCTTGTGCTTCCAGTTCCTAGTTGGAAGCTCACCCTGCTGTGATCTATATCTAAAGTGAAAGTCAACGTGAGCCCTAGCCTCGAAGTAAGGCCCTGAGTTGCCTTGCCAAACGGGAGGCGTGGAGCAGCTCCATGAGGCCTTCTTCACTGTTATGCTTTAGTTTCACAGTAGTAAGCTTTTCAAGACTCCTAGGGACCTTGCTTCAGCACCCGTGTCGGTAAGAGTATACTGAGTAGAGACAGGAAGCTTTGGTCCAATTAAGCAACTGCCAGCCTCGTAGGCCTCTTGGAACAATCCAGTGTTGGATACAGAAAGGCAACACACTGCACTCTTCCTTCGGTGAGCCAGATGACCTCAGCTCTACACAGGATTCAGGAAGACACTTCTAGACTGTCCTCCATGCAATGGATGTAACCTCATTCCCCTAGCTGAACTCTATTGAGAAAAACACTCTGCTTCTATTCCCTTTTCACCTTTTACACTTAGAGTCACCAATCCTCAAGGAGGTGGTCGGCTTGCATTCCAAGTACAATTTAAGCACAGTTCTTGGTGTAACACTGCAGGTCTTTGGAAGAAGCACAGGCCCTTAAGTCTCCATCGCGCATCCTTTGTTTAGGAACTTTGCTGCACGCAGATAAGCGGTCGTAGAAAAAACTTGAATCATGCTAAGCCCCAGTGGGATCGTGAATCTCTTTTGACTTGTTCGCATCAACATGTAGTTATGCTGCGTGACATTCTGGAAATGTGAGACTGAGACACAAATCTAGTTTTCCCATTTTAAAGCTCCACTCATGCAGTCTCGAAGCTACCTGTAAAGCACTGTTGTTACCATGCTTTTAGTTACTGGCGGCATGGCTCAGAGAAGAACATGAGTTTTCTCGAAAGAAACCTTGTGCTTCCAGTTCCTAGTTGGAAGCTCACCCTGCTCTCCTCTATACCAAAAGTGAAAGTCCACGTGAGCACTAACCTCCAAGTAAGGCCCTGATTATCCTTGCAAACCGGGAGGCATGCAGCAGCTCCATGAGGCCTTCGTCGTTGTTCTGCTTTAGTTTAACGGTAGTAAGCTTTCCAAGACTCCTAGGAACCTTGCTTCAGCACCCGTTTCGGTAACAGAACACTGCATAGAGCCAGGAAGCTCTGGTCCTGCGAGTATGCTGCGTGTCAACGTACACATTGAAGACTGATGGCACAAGGCTTGTTTGCCCATTATGAGAGCTCCGTTTATGTGGCCTCGAATATTCCTGAAAAGCACTGTTGTTGCCGGGGCTTTACTCACTGCTGCATGGTTCTGAGAAGATACTGAGTTTTCCCGTAAGAAACCTTGTGCTTCCAGTTCCTAGTTGGAAGCTCACCCTGCTGTGATCTATATCTAAAGTGAAAGTCAACGTGAGCCACAGCCTCGAAGTAAGGCCCTGATTTGCCTTGTCAAACGGGAGGCCTGGAGCAGCTCCATGAGTGCTTTTTCACAGTTCTGCTTTAGTTTCAGTGTAGGAAGCTTTTCAAGACTCCTAGGGACCTTGCTTCAGCACCCGTTTCGTTACCATTGTACAGAGTAGAGCCAGAAAGCTCAGGGCCAGTTAAGCAACTTCTGCCCCGTAGGCCTTTTGGAACACCCCATTGTTGACTAGAGAAAGGCAACACACTGCACTCTTCCTTCGGTGAGCCAGATGACCTCAGCTCTACACAGGATTCAGGAAGACACTTCTAGACTGTCCTCCATGCAATGGATGTAACCTCATTCCCCTAGCTGAACTCTATTGAGAAAAACACTCTGCTTCTATTCCCTTTTCACCTTTTACACTTAGAGTCACCAATCCTCAAGGAGGTGGTCGGCTTGCATTCCAAGTACAATTTAAGCACAGTTCTTGGTGTAACACTGCAGGTCTTTGGAAGAAGCACAGGCCCTTAAGTCTCCATCGCGCATCCTTTGTTTAGGAACTTTGCTGCACGCAGATAAGCGGTCGTAGAAAAAATTTGAATCATGCTAAGCCCCAGTGGGATCGTGAATCTCTTTTGACTTGTTCGCATCAACATGTAGTTATGCTGCGTGACATTCTGGAAATGTGAGACTGAGACACAAATCTAGTTTTCCCATTTTAAAGCTCCACTCATGCAGTCTCGAAGCTACCTGTAAAGCAGTGTTGTTACCATGCTTTTAGTTACTGGCGGCATGGCTCAGAGAAGAACATGAGTTTTCTCGAAAGAAACCTTGTGCTTCCAGTTCCTAGTTGGAAGCTCACCCTGCTCTCCTCTATACCAAAAGTGAAAGTCCACGTGAGCAGTAACCTCCAAGTAAGGCCCTGATTATCCTTGCAAATCGGGAGGCATGCAGCAGCTCCATGAGGCCTTCATCGCTGTTCTGCTTTAGTTTAACGGTAGTAAGCTTTCCAAGACTCCTAGGAACCTTGCTTCAGCACCCGTTTCGGTAACAGAACACTGCATAGAGCCAGGAAGCTCTGGTCCTGCGTGTATGCTGCGTGTCAACGTGGAAATTGAAGACTGATGGCACAAGGCTTGTTTGCCCATTATGAGAGCTCCGTTTATGTGGCCTCGAATATTCCTGAAAAGCACTGTTGTTGCCGGGGCTTTACTCACTGCTGCATGGTTCTGAGAAGATACTGAGTTTGCCCGTAAGAAACCTTGTGCTTCCAGTTCCTAGTTGGAAGCTCACCCTGCTGTGATCTATATCTAAAGTGAAAGTCAACGTGAGCCCTAGCCTCGAAGTAAGGCCCTGAGTTGCCTTGCCAAACGGGAGGCGTGGAGCAGCTCCATGAGGCCTTCTTCACTGTTATGCTTTAGTTTCACAGTAGTAAGCTTTTCAAGACTCCTAGGGACCTTGCTTCAGCACCCGTGTCGGTAAGAGTATACTGAGTAGAGACAGGAAGCTTTGGTCCAATTAAGCAACTGCCAGCCTCGTAGGCCTCTTGGAACAATCCAGTGTTGGATACAGAAAGGCAACACACTGCACTCTTCCTTGGGAGAGCCAGATTACCTCAGCTCTACAAAGGATTTAGGAACACACTTCTAGACTGTCCTCCGTGCAATGGATGTCACCTCATTCCCCTAGCTGAAATCTACTGAGAAAAACACTCTGCTTCTAATCCCTTTTCACCTTTTACACATAGAGTCACGCATCCTCTAAGAGGTGGTCGGCTTGCATTCCAAGTACAATTTAAGCACAGTTCTTGTTGTAACACTGCAGGTCTTTGGAAGATGCACAGGCCCTAAATTTCCCTGTCGCATCCGTTGTTTAGGCACTTGGCTGCACGCAGAAAAGCGGTCGTAGAAAAAAGTTGAATCCCTGAAAGCCCCAGTGGGTATCATGAATCTCTTTTGACTTGTTAGCATCAACATGTACTTATGCTGCGTGTCAATCTGGAAATGGGAGACTGATGGCACAAAGCTTCTTTTCCCATTTTGAAAGCTCCACTCATGCAGTCTCGAAGCTACCTGAAAAGCACTCTTGTTACCGTGTTTTTAGGTACTGCTGGCATGGCTCAGAGAAGAAAATGAGTTTTCTCGAAAGAAACCTTGTGCTTCCAGTTCCTAGTTGGAAGCTCATCCTGCTCTCCTCTATACCAAAAGTGAAAGTCCACGTGAGCACTAACCTCCAAGTAAGGCCCTGATTATCCTTGCAAACCGGGAGGCATGCAGCAGCTCCATGAGGCCTTCGTCGTTGTTCTGCTTTAGTTTAACGGTAGTAAGCTTTCCAAGACTCCTAGGAACCTTGCTTCAGCACCCGTTTCGGTAACAGAACACTGCGTAGAGCCAGGAAGCTCTGGTCCTCCGTGTATGCTGCGTGTCAACCTAGAAATTGGAGACTGATGGCACAAGGCTTGTTTCCCCATTACGAAAGCTCCGTTCATGCGGCCTCGAACATATCTGAAAATCATGGTTGTTGCCGGGGATTTAATCACTGCCTGCCTGCTTCTGCGAAGAAAATGAGTTTTCCCGAAAGAAACCTTGTGCTTCCAGTTCCTAGTTGGAAGCTCACCCTGCTCTGCTCTATAACTAAATTGAAAGTCAAGGGGAGCACTAGCCTCGAAGTAAGACTCTGATTATCCTTGCGGAACGGGAGGCGTGCAACTCCTCCATGAGGGCTTCATCGCTCTTCTGCTTTAGTTTAACGGTAGTAAGCTTTCCAAGACTCCTAGGAACCTTGCTTCTGCACCCGTTTCGGGAACAGAACACTGCACAGAGCCAGGAAGCTCTGGTCATCCGTGTATGCTGCGTGTCAACCTGCAAATTGTAGACAGATCGCACAAGGCTTTTTAGCCCATTATGAAAGCTCCGTTCATGTGGCCTTGAATATAGCTGAAAAGCATTGTGGTTGCCGGGGTTTTAGTCACTGCCGGCATGGTTCTGAGGAGATACTGAGTTTTCCCGTAAGAAACCTTGTGCTTCCAGTTCCTAGTTGGAAGCTCACCCTGCTCTGTTCTATACCTAAAGTGAAAGTCAACGTGAGCCCTAGCCTCGAAGTATGGCCCTGATGTGCCTTGCCAAACGAGAGGCGTGGAGCAGCTCCATGAGGCCTTCTTCACTGTTATGCTTTAGTTTCATGGTAGTAAGCTTTTCAAGACTCCTAGGGACCTTGCTTCAGCACCCGTTTCGGTACCAGTATACTGAGTAGAGCCAGGAAGCTTTGGTCCAGTTAAGCACCTTCCAGCCCCGTAGGCCTTTTTGAATAGCCCAGTGTGGGCTAGAGAAAGGCAACGCAGAGCAGTCTTCCTTGGGAGAGCCAGATGGCCTCAGCTGTACACAGGATTCAGGAACACACTTCTAGACTGTCCTCCATGCCATGGATGTAACCTCATTCCCCTAGCTGAACTCTATTGAGAAAAACACTCTGCTTCTAATCCCTTTTCACCTTTTACACTTAGAGTCACGCATCCTCAAGGAGGTGGTCGGCTTGCATTCCAAGTACAATTTAAGCACAGTTCTTGGAGCAACACTGCAGGTCTTTGGAAGATGCACAGGTCCCTTACTCTCCCTCGCGCATCCGTTGTTTAGGCACTTGGCTGCACGCAGAAAAGCGGTCGTAGAAAAAAGTTGAATCAGGGAAAGCCCCAGTGGGTATCGTGAATCTCTTTTGACTTGTTAGCATCAACATGTACTTATGCTGCGTGTCAATCTGTAAATGGGAGACTGAGACACAAATCTACTTTTCCCATTTTAAAACTCCACTCATGCAGTCTCGAAGCTACCTGTAAAGCACTGTTGTTACCGTGCTTTTAGTTACTGCCGGCATGGCTCAGAGAAGAACATGAGTTTTCTCGAAAGAAACCTTGTGCTTCCAGTTCCTAGTTGGAAGCTCACCCTGCTCTCCTCTATACCAAAAGTGAAAGTCAACGTGAGCAGTAACCTCCAAGTAAGGCCCTGATTATCCTTGCAAATCGGGAGGCATGCAGCAGCTCCATGAGGCCTTCATCGCTGTTCTGCTTTTGTTTAACGGTATTAAGCTTTCCAAGACTCCTAGGAACCATGCTTCAGCACCCGTTTCGGTAACAGAACACTGCATAGAGCGAGGAAGCTCTGGTCCTGCGAGTATGCTGCGTATCAACGTGAAATTGAAGACTGATGGCACAAGGCTTGTTTGCCCATAATGAGAGCTCCGTTTATGTGGCCTCGAATATTCCTGAAAAGCACTGTTGTTGCCGGGGCTTTACTCACTGCTGCATGGTTCTGAGAAGATACTGAGTTTGCCCGTAAGAAACCTTGTGCTTCCAGTTCCTAGTTGGAAGCTCACCCTGCTCTGTTCTATATCTAAAGTGAAAGTCAACGTGAGCCCTAGCCTCGAAGTAAGGCCCTGAGTTGCCTTGCCAAACGGGAGGCGTGGGGCAGCTCCATGAGGCCTTCTTCACTGTTCTGCTTTAGTTTCACAGTAGTAAGCTTTTCAAGACTCCTAGGTACCTTGCCTCAGCACCCGTTTCGGTACCAGTATACTGAGTAGAGCCAGGAAGCTCAGGGCCAGCTCAGCAACTTCTGCCCCGTAGGCCTTTTGGAACACCCCAGTGTTGGCTAGAGAAAGGCAACACACTGCACTCTTCCTTGGGAGAGCCAGATTACCTCAGCTCTACACAGGATTCAGGAACACACTTCTAGACTGTCCTCCATGCAATGGATGTCACCTCATTCCCCTAGCTGAACTCTATTGAGAAAAACACTCTGCTTCTAATCCCTTTTCACCTTTTACACTTAGAGTCACGCATCCTCAAGGAGGTGGTCGGCTTGCATTCCAAGTACAATTTAAACACTGTTCTTGGTGTAAAACTGCAGGTCTTTGGAAGAAGCACAGTCACCTAAGTCTCCCTCGCGCTTCCTTTGTTTAGGCTCTTTGCCGCACGCAGATAAGCGGTCGTAGAAAAAATTTGAATCAGGGAAAGCCCCAGGGTTATCGTGAATCTCTTTTGACTTGTTAGCATCAACATGTACTTATGCTGCGTGACATTCTGGAAATGTGAGACTGAGACACAAATCTAGTTTTCCCATTTTAAAGCTCCACTCATGCAGTCTCGAAGCTACCTGTAAAGCAGTGTTGTTACCATGCTTTTAGTTACTGGCGGCATGGCTCAGAGAAGAACATGAGTTTTCTCGAAAGAAACCTTGTGCTTCCAGTTCCTAGTTGGAAGCTCACCCTGCTCTCCTCTATACCAAAAGTGAAAGTCCACGTGAGCAGTAACCTCCAAGTAAGGCCCTGATTATCCTTGCAAATCGGGAGGCATGCAGCAGCTCCATGAGGCCTTCATCGCTGTTCTGCTTTAGTTTAACGGTAGTAAGCTTTCCAAGACTCCTAGGAACCTTGCTTCAGCACCCGTTTCGGTAACAGAACACTGCATAGAGCCAGGAAGCTCTGGTCCTGCGAGTATGCTGCGTGTCAACGTGGAAATTGAAGACTGATGGCACAAGGCTTGTTTGCCCATTATGAGAGCTCCGTTTATGTGGCCTCGAATATTCCTGAAAAGCACTGTTGTTGCCGGGGCTTTACTCACTGCTGCATGGTTCTGAGAAGATACTGAGTTTGCCCGTAAGAAACCTTGTGCTTCCAGTTCCTAGTTGGAAGCTCACCCTGCTGTGATCTATATCTAAAGTGAAAGTCAACGTGAGCCCTAGCCTCGAAGTAAGGCCCTGAGTTGCCTTGCCAAACGGGAGGCGTGGAGCAGCTCCATGAGGCCTTCTTCACTGTTATGCTTTAGTTTCACAGTAGTAAGCTTTTCAAGACTCCTAGGGACCTTGCTTCAGCACCCGTGTCGGTAAGAGTATACTGAGTAGAGACAGGAAGCTTTGGTCCAATTAAGCAACTGCCAGCCTCGTAGGCCTCTTGGAACAATCCAGTGTTGGATACAGAAAGGCAACACACTGCACTCTTCCTTGGGAGAGCCAGATTACCTCAGCTCTACAAAGGATTTAGGAACACACTTCTAGACTGTCCTCCGTGCAATGGATGTCACCTCATTCCCCTAGCTGAAATCTACTGAGAAAAACACTCTGCTTCTAATCCCTTTTCACCTTTTACACATAGAGTCACGCATCCTCTAAGAGGTGGTCGGCTTGCATTCCAAGTACAATTTAAGCACAGTTCTTGGTGTAACACTGCAGGTCTTTGGAAGATGCACAGGCCCTAAGTTTCCCTGTCGCATCCGTTGTTTAGGCACTTGGCTGCACGCAGAAAAGCGGTCGTAGAAAAAAGTTGAATCCCTGAAAGCCCCAGTGGGTATCGTGAATCTCTTTTGACTTGTTAGCATCAACATGTACTTATGCTGCGTGTCAATCTGGAAATGGGAGACTGATGGCACAAAGCTTCTTTTCCCATTTTGAAAGCTCCACTCATGCAGTCTCGAAGCTACCTGAAAAGCACTCTTGTTACCGTGTTTTTAGGTACTGCTGGCATGGCTCAGAGAAGAAAATGAGTTTTCTCGAAAGAAACCTTGTGCTTCCAGTTCCTAGTTGGAAGCTCACCCTGCTCTCCTCTATACCAAAAGTGAAAGTCCACGTGAGCACTAACCTCCAAGTAAGGCCCTGATTATCCTTGCAAACCGGGAGGCATGCAGCAGCTCCATGAGGCCTTCGTCGTTGTTCTGCTTTAGTTTAACGGTAGTAAGCTTTCCAAGACTCCTAGGAACCTTGCTTCAGCACCCGTTTCGGTAACAGAACACTGCGTAGAGCCAGGAAGCTCTGGTCCTCCGTGTATGCTGCGTGTCAACCTAGAAATTGGAGACTGATGGCACAAGGCTTGTTTCCCCATTACGAAAGCTCCGTTCATGCGGCCTCGAACATATCTGAAAATCATGGTTGTTGCCGGGGATTTAATCACTGCCTGCCTGCTTCTGCGAAGAAAATGAGTTTTCCCGAAAGAAACCTTGTGCTTCCAGTTCCTAGTTGGAAGCTCACCCTGCTCTGCTCTATAACTAAATTGAAAGTCAAGGGGAGCACTAGCCTCGAAGTAAGACTCTGATTATCCTTGCGGAACGGGAGGCGTGCAACTCCTCCATGAGGGCTTCATCGCTCTTCTGCTTTAGTTTAACGGTAGTAAGCTTTCCAAGACTCCTAGGAACCTTGCTTCTGCACCCGTTTCGGGAACAGAACACTGCACAGAGCCAGGAAGCTCTGGTCATCCGTGTATGCTGCGTGTCAACCTGCAAATTGTAGACAGATCGCACAAGGCTTTTTAGCCCATTATGAAAGCTCCGTTCATGTGGCCTTGAATATAGCTGAAAAGCATTGTGGTTGCCGGGGTTTTAGTCACTGCCGGCATGGTTCTGAGGAGATACTGAGTTTTCCCGTAAGAAACCTTGTGCTTCCAGTTCCTAGTTGGAAGCTCACCCTGCTCTGTTCTATACCTAAAGTGAAAGTCAACGTGAGCCCTAGCCTCGAAGTATGGCCCTGATGTGCCTTGCCAAACGAGAGGCGTGGAGCAGCTCCATGAGGCCTTCTTCACTGTTATGCTTTAGTTTCATGGTAGTAAGCTTTTCAAGACTCCTAGGGACCTTGCTTCAGCACCCGTTTCGGTACCAGTATACTGAGTAGAGCCAGGAAGCTTTGGTCCAGTTAAGCACCTTCCAGCCCCGTAGGCCTTTTTGAATAGCCCAGTGTGGGCTAGAGAAAGGCAACGCAGAGCAGTCTTCCTTGGGAGAGCCAGATGGCCTCAGCTGTACACAGGATTCAGGAACACACTTCTAGACTGTCCTCCATGCCATGGATGTAACCTCATTCCCCTAGCTGAACTCTATTGAGAAAAACACTCTGCTTCTAATCCCTTTTCACCTTTTACACTTAGAGTCACGCATCCTCAAGGAGGTGGTCGGCTTGCATTCCAAGTACAATTTAAGCACAGTTCTTGGAGCAACACTGCAGGTCTTTGGAAGATGCACAGGTCCCTTACTCTCCCTCGCGCATCCGTTGTTTAGGCACTTGGCTGCACGCAGAAAAGCGGTCGTAGAAAAAAGTTGAATCAGGGAAAGCCCCAGTGGGTATCGTGAATCTCTTTTGACTTGTTAGCATCAACATGTACTTATGCTGCGTGTCAATCTGTAAATGGGAGACTGAGACACAAATCTACTTTTCCCATTTTAAAACTCCTCTCATGCAGTCTCGAAGCTACCTGTAAAGCACTGTTGTTACCGTGCTTTTAGTTACTGCCGGCATGGCTCAGAGAAGAACATGAGTTTTCTCGAAAGAAACCTTGTGCTTCCAGTTCCTAGTTGGAAGCTCACCCTGCTCTCCTCTATACCAAAAGTGAAAGTCAACGTGAGCAGTAACCTCCAAGTAAGGCCCTGATTATCCTTGCAAATCGGGAGGCATGCAGCAGCTCCATGAGGCCTTCATCGCTGTTCTGCTTTTGTTTAACGGTATTAAGCTTTCCAAGACTCCTAGGAACCATGCTTCAGCACCCGTTTCGGTAACAGAACACTGCATAGAGCGAGGAAGCTCTGGTCCTGCGAGTATGCTGCGTATCAACGTGAAATTGAAGACTGATGGCACAAGGCTTGTTTGCCCATAATGAGAGCTCCGTTTATGTGGCCTCGAATATTCCTGAAAAGCACTGTTGTTGCCGGGGCTTTACTCACTGCTGCATGGTTCTGAGAAGATACTGAGTTTGCCCGTAAGAAACCTTGTGCTTCCAGTTCCTAGTTGGAAGCTCACCCTGCTCTGTTCTATATCTAAAGTGAAAGTCAACGTGAGCCCTAGCCTCGAAGTAAGGCCCTGAGTTGCCTTGCCAAACGGGAGGCGTGGAGCAGCTCCATGAGGCCTTCTTCACTGTTCTGCTTTAGTTTCACAGTAGTAAGCTTTTCAAGACTCCTAGGTACCTTGCCTCAGCACCCGTTTCGGTACCAGTATACTGAGTAGAGCCAGGAAGCTCAGGGCCAGCTCAGCAACTTCTGCCCCGTAGGCCTTTTGGAACACCCCAGTGTTGGCTAGAGAAAGGCAACACACTGCACTCTTCCTTGGGAGAGCCAGATTACCTCAGCTCTACACAGGATTCAGGAACACACTTCTAGACTGTCCTCCATGCAATGGATGTCACCTCATTCCCCTAGCTGAACTCTATTGAGAAAAACACTCTGCTTCTAATCCCTTTTCACCTTTTACACTTAGAGTCACGCATCCTCAAGGAGGTGGTCGGCTTGCATTCCAAGTACAATTTAAACACTGTTCTTGGTGTAAAACTGCAGGTCTTTGGAAGAAGCACAGTCACCTAAGTCTCCCTCGCGCTTCCTTTGTTTAGGCTCTTTGCCGCACGCAGATAAGCGGTCGTAGAAAAAATTTGAATCAGGGAAAGCCCCAGGGTTATCGTGAATCTCTTTTGACTTGTTAGCATCAACATGTACTTATGCTGCGTGTCAATCTGGAAATGTGAGACTGAGACACAAATCTAGTTTTCCCATTTTAAAGCTCCACTCATGCAGTCTCGAAGCTACCTGTAAAGCAGTGTTGTTACCATGCTTTTAGTTACTGGCGGCATGGCTCAGAGAAGAACATGAGTTTTCTCGAAAGAAACCTTGTGCTTCCAGTTCCTAGTTGGAAGCTCACCCTGCTCTCCTCTATACCAAAAGTGAAAGTCCACGTGAGCAGTAACCTCCAAGTAAGGCCCTGATTATCCTTGCAAATCGGGAGGCATGCAGCAGCTCCATGAGGCCTTCATCGCTGTTCTGCTTTAGTTTAACGGTAGTAAGCTTTCCAAGACTCCTAGGAACCTTGCTTCAGCACCCGTTTCGGTAACAGAACACTGCATAGAGCCAGGAAGCTCTGGTCCTGCGAGTATGCTGCGTGTCAACGTAAAATTGAAGACTGATGGCACAAGGCTTGTTTGCCCATTATGAGAGCTCCGTTTATGTGGCCTCGAATATTCCTGAAAAGCACTGTTGTTGCCGGGGCTTTACTCACTGCTGCATGGTTCTGAGAAGATACTGAGTTTGCCCGTAAGAAACCTTGTGCTTCCAGTTCCTAGTTGGAAGCTCACCCTGCTGTGATCTATATCTAAAGTGAAAGTCAACGTGAGCCACAGCCTCGAAGTAAGGCCCTGATTTGCCTTGTCAAACGGGAGGCCTGGAGCAGCTCCATGAGTGCTTTTTCACAGTTCTGCTTTAGTTTCAGTGTAGGAAGCTTTTCAAGACTCCTAGGGACCTTGCTTCAGCACCCGTTTCGTTACCATTGTACAGAGTAGAGCCAGAAAGCTCAGGGCCAGTTAAGCAACTTCTGCCCCGTAGGCCTTTTGGAACACCCCATTGTTGACTAGAGAAAGGCAACACACTGCACTCTTCCTTCGGTGAGCCAGATGACCTCAGCTCTACACAGGATTCAGGAAGACACTTCTAGACTGTCCTCCATGCAATGGATGTAACCTCATTCCCCTAGCTGAACTCTATTGAGAAAAACACTCTGCTTCTATTCCCTTTTCACCTTTTACACTTAGAGTCACCAATCCTCAAGGAGGTGGTCGGCTTGCATTCCAAGTACAATTTAAGCACAGTTCTTGGTGTAACACTGCAGGTCTTTGGAAGAAGCACAGGCCCTTAAGTCTCCATCGCGCATCCTTTGTTTAGGAACTTTGCTGCACGCAGATAAGCGGTCGTAGAAAAAATTTGAATCATGCTAAGCCCCAGTGGGATCGTGAATCTCTTTTGACTTGTTCGCATCAACATGTAGTTATGCTGCGTGACATTCTGGAAATGTGAGACTGAGACACAAATCTAGTTTTCCCATTTTAAAGCTCCACTCATGCAGTCTCGAAGCTACCTGTAAAGCACTGTTGTTACCATGCTTTTAGTTACTGGCGGCATGGCTCAGAGAAGAACATGAGTTTTCTCGAAAGAAACCTTGTGCTTCCAGTTCCTAGTTGGAAGCTCACCCTGCTCTCCTCTATACCAAAAGTGAAAGTCCACGTGAGCAGTAACCTCCAAGTAAGGCCCTGATTATCCTTGCAAATCGGGAGGCATGCAGCAGCTCCATGAGGACTTCATCGCTGTTCTGCTTTAGTTTAACGGTAGTAAGCTTTCCAAGACTCCTAGGAACCTTGCTTCAGCAGCCGGTTCGGTAAGAGAACACTGCATAGAGCCAGGAAGCTCTGGTCCTGCGAGTATGCTGCGTGTCAACGTGGAAATTGAAGACTGATGGCACAAGGCTTGTTTGCCCATTATGAGAGCTCTGTTTATGTGGCCTCCAATATACCTGAAAAACACTGTTGTTGCCAGGGTTTTACTCACTGCTGCATGTTTCTGAGAAGATACTGAGTTTGCCCGTAGGAAACCTTGTGCCTCCAGTTCCTAGTTGGAAGCTCACCCTGCTCTGCTCTATACCTAAAGTGAAAGTCAACGTAAGCCACAGCCTCGAAGTAAGGCCATGATTTGCCTTGCCAAACGGGAGTCCTGGAGCAGCTCCATGAGGCCTTCTTCACTGTTCTGCTTTAGTTTCATGGTAGTAACTTTCCAAGACTCCTAGGGACCTTGCTTCAGCACCCATTTCGGTACTAGTATACTGAGTAGAGCTTAGAAACTCAGGGCCAGCTCAGCAACTTCAGCCCCGTAGGCCTTTTGGAACACCCCATTGTTGACTAGAGAAAGGCAACACACTGCACTCTTCCTTCGGTGAGCCAGATGACCTCAGCTCTACACAGGATTCAGGAAGACACTTCTAGACTGTCCTCCATGCAATGGATGTCACCTCATTTCCCTAGCTGGAATCTATTGAGAAAAACACTCTGCTTCTATTCTCTATTCACCTTTTACACGTAGAGTCACGCATCCTCAAGGAGGTGGTCGGCTTGCATTCCAACTACAATTTAAGCACAGTTCTTGGTGTAACACTGCAGGTCTTTGGAAGAAGCACAGGCCCTTAAGTCTCCATCGCGCATCCTTTGTTTAGGCACTTTGCTGCACGCAGATAAGCGGTCGTAGAAAAAACTTGAATCATGCTAAGCCCCAGTGGGATCGTGAATCTCTTTTGACTTGTTAGCATCAACATGTAATTATGCTGCGTTTCATTCTGGAAATGTGAGACTGAGACATAAATCTAGTTTTCCCATTTTAAAGCTCCACTCATGCAGTCTCGAAGCTACCTGTAAATCACTGTTGTTACCATGCTTTTAGTTACTGGCGGCATGGCTCAGAGAAGAACATGAGTTTTCTCGAAAGAAACCTTGTGCTTCCAGTTCCTAGTTGGAAGCTCACCCTGCTCTCCTCTATACCAAAAGTGAAAGTCCACGTGAGCACTAACCTCCAAGTAAGGCCCTGATTATCCTTGCAAATCGGGAGGCATGCAGCAGCTCCATGAGGACTTCATCGCTGTTCTGCTTTAGTTTAACGGTAGTAAGCTTTCCAAGACTCCTAGGAACCTTGCTTCAGCAGCCGGTTCGGTAAGAGAACACTGCATAGAGCCAGGAAGCTCTGGTCCTGCGAGTATGCTGCGTGTCAACGTGGAAATTGAAGACTGATGGCACAAGGCTTGTTTGCCCATTATGAGAGCTCTGTTTATGTGGCCTCCAATATACCTGAAAAACACTGTTGTTGCCAGGGTTTTACTCACTGCTGCATGTTTCTGAGAAGATACTGAGTTTGCCCGTAGGAAACCTTGTGCCTCCAGTTCCTAGTTGGAAGCTCACCCTGCTCTGCTCTATACCTAAAGTGAAAGTCAACGTAAGCCACAGCCTCGAAGTAAGGCCATGATTTGCCTTGCCAAACGGGAGTCCTGGAGCAGCTCCCTGAGGCCTTCTTCACTGTTCTGCTTTAGTTTCATGGTAGTAACTTTCCAAGACTCCTAGGGACCTTGCTTCAGCACCCATTTCGGTACTAGTATACTGAGTAGAGCTTAGAAACTCAGGGCCAGCTCAGCAACTTCAGCCCCGTAGGCCTTTTGGAACACCCCATTGTTGACTAGAGAAAGGCAACACACTGCACTCTTCCTTCGGTGAGCCAGATGACCTCAGCTCTACACAGGATTCAGGAACACACTTCTAGACTGTCCTCCATGCAATGGATGTCACCTCATTTCCCTAGCTGGAATCTATTGAGAAAAACACTCTGCTTCTATTCTCTATTCACCTTTTACACGTAGAGTCACGCATCCTCAAGGAGGTGGTCGGCTTGCATTCCAAATACAATTTAAGCACAGTTCTTGGTGTAACACTGCAGGTCTTTGGAAGAAGCACAGGCCCTTAAGTCTCCATCGCGCATCCTTTGTTTAGGCACTTTGCTGCACGCAGATAAGCGGTCGTAGAAAAAACTTGAATCATGCTAAGCCCCAGTGGGATCGTGAATCTCTTTTGACTTGTTAGCATAAACATGTAATTATGCTGCGTTTCATTCTGGAAATGTGAGACTGAGACATAAATCTAGTTTTCCCATTTTAAAGCTCCACTCATGCAGTCTCGAAACTACCTGTAAAGCACTGTTGTTACCATGCTTTTAGTTACTGCCGGATTGGCTCAGAGAAGAACATGAGTTTTCTCGAAAGAAACCTTGTGCTTCCAGTTCCTAGTTGGAAGCTCATCCTGCTCTCCTCTATACCAAAAGTGAAAGTCCACGTGAGCACTAACCTCCAAGTAAGGCCCTGATTATCCTTGCAAATCGGGAGGCATGCAGCAGCTCTATGAGGCCTTCATCGCTGTTCTGCTTTAGTTTAACGGTAGTAAGCTTTCCAAGACTCCTAGGAACCTTGCTTCAGCACCCGTTTCGGTAACAGAACACTGCATAGAGCCAGGAAGCTCTGGTCCTGCGAGTATGCTGCGTGTCAACGTAAAATTGAAGACTGATGGCACAAGGCTTGTTTGCCCATTATGAGAGCTCCGTTTATGTGGCCTCGAATATTACTGAAAAGCACTGTTGTTGCCGGGGCTTTACTCACTGCTGCATGGTTCTGAGAAGATACTGAGTTTGCCCGTAAGAAACCTTGTGCTTCCAGTTCTTAGTTGGAAGCTCACCCTGCTCTGTTCTATATCTAAAGTGAAAGTCAACGTGAGCCCTAGCCTCGAAGTAAGGCCCTGAGTTGCCTTGCCAAACGGGAGGCGTGGAGCAGCTCCATGAGGCCTTCTTCACTGTTCTGCTTTAGTTTCATGGTAGTAAGCTTTTCAAGACTCCTAGGGACCTTGCTTCAGCACCCGTTTCGGTACCAGTATACTGAGTAGAGCCAGGAAGCTTTGGTCCAGTTAAGCAACTTCCAGCCCGCAGGCCTTTTTGAACAGCCCAGTGTTGGCTAGAGAAAGGCAACGCAGTGCAGTCTTCCTTGGGAGATCCAGATGACCTCAGCTCTACACAGGATTCAGGAACACACTTTTAGACTGTCCTCCAAGCCATGGATGTAACCTCATTCCCCTAGCTGAACTCTATTGTGAAAAACACTCTGCTTCTAATCCTTTTTCACCTTTTACACTTAGAGTCACGCATCCTCAAGTAGGTGGTCGGCTTGCATTCCAAGTACAATTTAAGCACAGTTCTTGGAGTAACACTGCAGGTCTTTGGAAGAAAAACAGGTCCCTTAGTCTCCCTCGCGCATCCGTTGTTTAGGCACTTGGCTGCACGCAGAAAAGCGGTCGTAGAAAAAAGGTGAATCAGGGAAAGCCCCAGTGGGTATCGTGAATCTTTTTTGACTTGTTAGCATCAACATGTACTTATGCTGCTTGTCAATCTGGAAATGGGAGACCGATGGCACAAAGCTTGCTTTCCCATTTTGAAAGCTCCACTCATGCAGTCTCGTAGCTACCTGAAAAGCACTGTTGTTACCGTGTTTTTAGGTAATGCTGGCATGGCTCAGAGAAGAAAATGAGTTTTCTCGAAAGAAACCTTGTGCTTCCAGTTCCTATTTGGAAGGTCACCCTGCCCTCCTCTATACCAAAAGTGAAAGTCCACGTGAGCACTAACCTCCAAGTAAGGGCCTGATTATCCTTGCAAATCGGGAGGCATGCAGCAGCTCCATGAGGCCTTCATCGTTCTTCTGCTTTAGTTTAACGGTAGTAAGCTTTCCAAGACTCCTAGGAACCTTGCTTCAGCACCCGTTTCGGTAACAGAACACTGCGTAGAGCCAGGAAGCTCTGGTCCTCCGTGTATGCTGCGTGTCAACCTAGAAATTGGAGACTGATGGCACAAGGCTTGTTTCCCCATTACGAAAGCTCCGTTCATGCGGCCTCGAACATATCTGAAAATCATGGTTGTTGCCGGGGATTTAATCACTGCCTGCCTGCTTCTGCGAAGAAAATGAGTTTTCCCGAAAGAAACCTTGTGCTTCCAGTTCCTAGTTGGAAGCTCACCCTGCTCTGCTCTATAACTAAATTGAAAGTCAAGGGGAGCACTAGCCTCGAAGTAAGACTCTGATTATCCTTGCGGAACGGGAGGCGTGCAACTCCTCCATGAGGGCTTCATCGCTCTTCTGCTTTAGTTTAACGGTAGTAAGCTTTCCAAGACTCCTAGGAACCTTGCTTCTGCACCCGTTTCGGGAACAGAACACTGCACAGAGCCAGGAAGCTCTGGTCATCCGTGTATGCTGCGTGTCAACCTGCAAATTGTAGACAGATCGCACAAGGCTTTTTAGCCCATTATGAAAGCTCCGTTCATGTGGCCTTGAATATAGCTGAAAAGCATTGTGGTTGCCGGGGTTTTAGTCACTGCCGGCATGGTTCTGAGGAGATACTGAGTTTTCCCGTAAGAAACCTTGTGCTTCCAGTTCCTAGTTGGAAGCTCACCCTGCTCTGTTCTATACCTAAAGTGAAAGTCAACGTGAGCCCTAGCCTCGAAGTATGGCCCTGATGTGCCTTGCCAAACGAGAGGCGTGGAGCAGCTCCATGAGGCCTTCTTCACTGTTATGCTTTAGTTTCATGGTAGTAAGCTTTTCAAGACTCCTAGGGACCTTGCTTCAGCACCCGTTTCGGTACCAGTATACTGAGTAGAGCCAGGAAGCTTTGGTCCAGTTAAGCACCTTCCAGCCCCGTAGGCCTTTTTGAATAGCCCAGTGTGGGCTAGAGAAAGGCAACGCAGAGCAGTCTTCCTTGGGAGAGCCAGATGGCCTCAGCTGTACACAGGATTCAGGAACACACTTCTAGACTGTCCTCCATGCCATGGATGTAACCTCATTCCCCTAGCTGAACTCTATTGAGAAAAACACTCTGCTTCTAATCCCTTTTCACCTTTTACACTTAGAGTCACGCATCCTCAAGGAGGTGGTCGGCTTGCATTCCAAGTACAATTTAAGCACAGTTCTTGGAGCAACACTGTAGGTCTTTGGAAGATGCACAGGTCCCTTACTCTCCCTCGCGCATCCGTTGTTTAGGCACTTGGCTGCACGCAGAAAAGCGGTCGTAGAAAAAAGTTGAATCAGGGAAAGCCCCAGTGGGTATCGTGAATCTCTTTTGACTTGTTAGCATCAACATGTACTTATGCTGCGTGTCAATCTGTAAATGGGAGACTGAGACACAAATCTACTTTTCCCATTTTAAAACTCCACTCATGCAGTCTCGAAGCTACCTGTAAAGCACTGTTGTTACCGTGCTTTTAGTTACTGCCGGCATGGCTCAGAGAAGAACATGAGTTTTCTCGAAAGAAACCTTGTGCTTCCAGTTCCTAGTTGGAAGCTCACCCTGCTCTCCTCTATACCAAAAGTGAAAGTCAACGTGAGCAGTAACCTCCAAGTAAGGTCCTTATTATCCTTGCAAATCGGGAGGCATGCAGCAGCTCCATGAGGCCTTCATCGCTGTTCTGCTTTTGTTTAACGGTATTAAGCTTTCCAAGACTCCTAGGAACCATGCTTCAGCACCCGTTTCGGTAACAGAACACTGCATAGAGCGAGGAAGCTCTGGTCCTGCGAGTATGCTGCGTATCAACGTGAAATTGAAGACTGATGGCACAAGGCTTGTTTGCCCATAATGAGAGCTCCGTTTATGTGGCCTCGAATATTCCTGAAAAGCACTGTTGTTGCCGGGGCTTTACTCACTGCTGCATGGTTCTGAGAAGATACTGAGTTTGCCCGTAAGAAACCTTGTGCTTCCAGTTCCTAGTTGGAAGCTCACCCTGCTCTGTTCTATATCTAAAGTGAAAGTCAACGTGAGCCCTAGCCTCGAAGTAAGGCCCTGAGTTGCCTTGCCAAACGGGAGGCGTGGAGCAGCTCCATGAGGCCTTCTTCACTGTTCTGCTTTAGTTTCACAGTAGTAAGCTTTTCAAGACTCCTAGGTACCTTGCCTCAGCACCCGTTTCGGTACCAGTATACTGAGTAGAGCCAGGAAGCTCAGGGCCAGCTCAGCAACTTCTGCCCCGTAGGCCTTTTGGAACACCCCAGTGTTGGCTAGAGAAAGGCAACACACTGCACTCTTCCTTGGGAGAGCCAGATTACCTCAGCTCTACACAGGATTCAGGAACACACTTCTAGACTGTCCTCCATGCAATGGATGTCACCTCATTCCCCTAGCTGAACTCTATTGAGAAAAACACTCTGCTTCTAATCCCTTTTCACCTTTTACACTTAGAGTCACGCATCCTCAAGGAGGTGGTCGGCTTGCATTCCAAGTACAATTTAAACACTGTTCTTGGTGTAAAACTGCAGGTCTTTGGAAGAAGCACAGTCACCTAAGTCTCCCTCGCGCTTCCTTTGTTTAGGCTCTTTGCCGCACGCAGATAAGCGGTCCTAGAAAAAACTTGAATCAGGGAAAGCCCCAGGGTTATCGTGAATCTCTTTTGACTTGTTAGCATCAACATGTACTTATGCTGCGTGTCAATCTGGAAATGTGAGACTGAGACACAAATCTAGTTTTCCCATTTTAAAGCTCCACTCATGCAGTCTCGAAGCTACCTGTAAAGCAGTGTTGTTACCATGCTTTTAGTTACTGGCGGCATGGCTCAGAGAAGAACATGAGTTTTCTCGAAAGAAACCTTGTGCTTCCAGTTCCTAGTTGGAAGCTCACCCTGCTCTCCTCTATACCAAAAGTGAAAGTCCACGTGAGCAGTAACCTCCAAGGAAGGCCCTGATTATCCTTGCAAATCGGGAGGCATGCAGCAGCTCCATGAGGCCTTCATCGCTGTTCTGCTTTAGTTTAACGGTAGTAAGCTTTCCAAGACTCCTAGGAACCTTGCTTCAGCACCCGTTTCGGTAACAGAACACTGCATAGAGCCAGGAAGCTCTGGTCCTGCGAGTATGCTGCGTGTCAACGTACACATTGAAGACTGATGGCACAAGGCTTGTTTGCCCATTATGAGAGCTCCGTTTATGTGGCCTCGAATATTCCTGAAAAGCAGTGTTGTTGCCGGGGCTTTACTCACTGCTGCATGGTTCTGAGAAGATACTGAGTTTGCCCGTAAGAAACCTTGTGCTTCCAGTTCCTAGTTGGAAGCTCACCCTGCTGTGATCTATATCTAAAGTGAAAGTCAACGTGAGCCCTAGCCTCGAAGTAAGGCCCTGAGTTGCCTTGCCAAACGGGAGGCGTGGAGCAGCTCCATGAGGCCTTCTTCACTGTTATGCTTTAGTTTCACAGTAGTAAGCTTTTCAAGACTCCTAGGGACCTTGCTTCAGCACCCGTGTCGGTAAGAGTATACTGAGTAGAGACAGGAAGCTTTGGTCCAATTAAGCAACTGCCAGCCTCGTAGGCCTCTTGGAACAATCCAGTGTTGGATACAGAAAGGCAACACACTGCACTCTTCCTTCGGTGAGCCAGATGACCTCAGCTCTACACAGGATTCAGGAAGACACTTCTAGACTGTCCTCCATGCAATGGATGTAACCTCATTCCCCTAGCTGAACTCTATTGAGAAAAACACTCTGCTTCTATTCCCTTTTCACCTTTTACACTTAGAGTCACCAATCCTCAAGGAGGTGGTCGGCTTGCATTCCAAGTACAATTTAAGCACAGTTCTTGTTGTAACACTGCAGGTCTTTGGAAGAAGCACAGGCCCTTAAGTCTCCATCGCGCATCCTTTGTTTAGGAACTTTGCTGCACGCAGATAAGCGGTCGTAGAAAAAACTTGAATCATGCTAAGCCCCAGTGGGATCGTGAATCTCTTTTGACTTGTTCGCATCAACATGTAGTTATGCTGCGTGACATTCTGGAAATGTGAGACTGAGACACAAATCTAGTTTTCCCATTTTAAAGCTCCACTCATGCAGTCTCGAAGCTACCTGTAAAGCACTGTTGTTACCATGCTTTTAGTTACTGGCGGCATGGCTCAGAGAAGAACATGAGTTTTCTCGAAAGAAACCTTGTGCTTCCAGTTCCTAGTTGGAAGCTCACCCTGCTCTCCTCTATACCAAAAGTGAAAGTCCACGTGAGCAGTAACCTCCAAGGAAGGCCCTGATTATCCTTGCAAATCGGGAGGCATGCAGCAGCTCCATGAGGCCTTCATCGCTGTTCTGCTTTAGTTTAACGGTAGTAAGCTTTCCAAGACTCCTAGGAACCTTGCTTCAGCACCCGTTTCGGTCACAGAACACTGCATAGAGCCAGGAAGCTCTGGTCCTGCGAGTATGCTGCGTGTCAACGTACACATTGAAGACTGATGGCACAAGGCTTGTTTGCCCATTATGAGAGCTCCGTTTATGTGGCCTCGAATATTCCTGAAAAGCACTGTTGTTGCCGGGGCTTTACTCACTGCTGCATGGTTCTGAGAAGATACTGAGTTTTCCCGTAAGAAACCTTGTGCTTCCAGTTCCTAGTTGGAAGCTCACCCTGCTGTGATCTATATCTAAAGTGAAAGTCAACGTGAGCCACAGCCTCGAAGTAAGGCCCTGATTTGCCTTGTCAAACGGGAGGCCTGGAGCAGCTCCATGAGTGCTTTTTCACAGTTCTGCTTTAGTTTCAGTGTAGGAAGCTTTTCAAGACTCCTAGGGACCTTGCTTCAGCACCCGTTTCGGTACCAGTATACTGAGTAGAGCCAGGAAGCTCAGGGCCAGCTCAGCAACTTCTGCCCCGTAGGCCTTTTGGAACACCCCAGTGTTGGCTAGAGAAAGGCAACACACTGCACTCTTCCTTGGGAGAGCCAGATTACCTCAGCTCTACACAGGATTCAGGAACACACTTCTAGACTGTCCTCCATGCAATGGATGTCACCTCATTCCCCTAGCTGAACTCTATTGAGAAAAACACTCTGCTTCTAATCCCTTTTCACCTTTTACACTTAGAGTCACGCATCCTCAAGGAGGTGGTCGGCTTGCATTCCAAGTACAATTTAAACACTGTTCTTGGTGTAAAACTGCAGGTCTTTGGAAGAAGCACAGTCACCTAAGTCTCCCTCGCGCTTCCTTTGTTTAGGCTCTTTGCCGCACGCAGATAAGCGGTCGTAGAAAAAATTTGAATCAGGGAAAGCCCCAGGGTTATCGTGAATCTCTTTTGACTTGTTAGCATCAACATGTACTTATGCTGCGTGTCAATCTGGAAATGTGAGACTGAGACACAAATCTAGTTTCCCCATTTTAAAGCTCCACTCATGCAGTCTCGAAGCTACCTGTAAAGCAGTGTTGTTACCATGCTTTTAGTTACTGGCGGCATGGCTCAGAGAAGAACATGAGTTTTCTCGAAAGAAACCTTGTGCTTCCAGTTCCTAGTTGGAAGCTCACCCTGCTCTCCTCTATACCAAAAGTGAAAGTCCACGTGAGCACTAACCTCCAAGTAAGGCCCTGATTATCCTTGCAAATCGGGAGGCATGCAGCAGCTCCATGAGGCCTTCATCGCTGTTCTGCTTTAGTTTAACGGTAGTAAGCTTTCCAAGACTCCTAGGAACCTTGCTTCAGCACCCGTTTCGGTAACAGAACACTGCATAGAGCCAGGAAGCTCTGGTCCTGCGAGTATGCTGCGTGTCAACGTACACATTGAAGACTGATGGCACAAGGCTTGTTTGCCCATTATGAGAGCTCCGTTTATGTGGCCTCGAATATTCCTGAAAAGCACTGTTGTTGCCGGGGCTTTACTCACTGCTGCATGGTTCTGAGAAGATACTGAGTTTTCCCGTAAGAAACCTTGTGCTTCCAGTTCCTAGTTGGAAGCTCACCCTGCTGTGATCTATATCTAAAGTGAAAGTCAACGTGAGCCACAGCCTCGAAGTAAGGCCCTGATTTGCCTTGTCAAACGGGAGGCCTGGAGCAGCTCCATGAGTGCTTTTTCACAGTTCTGCTTTAGTTTCAGTGTAGGAAGCTTTTCAAGACTCCTAGGGACCTTGCTTCAGCACCCGTTTCGTTACCATTGTACAGAGTAGAGCCAGAAAGCTCAGGGCCAGTTAAGCAACTTCTGCCCCGTAGGCCTTTTGGAACACCCCATTGTTGACTAGAGAAAGGCAACACACTGCACTCTTCCTTCGGTGAGCCAGATGACCTCAGCTCTACACAGGATTCAGGAAGACACTTCTAGACTGTCCTCCATGCAATGGATGTAACCTCATTCCCCTAGCTGAACTCTATTGAGAAAAACACTCTGCTTCTATTCCCTTTTCACCTTTTACACTTAGAGTCACCAATCCTCAAGGAGGTGGTCGGCTTGCATTCCAAGTACAATTTAAGCACAGTTCTTGGTGTAACACTGCAGGTCTTTGGAAGAAGCACAGGCCCTTAAGTCTCCATCGCGCATCCTTTGTTTAGGAACTTTGCTGCACGCAGATAAGCGGTCGTAGAAAAAATTTGAATCATGCTAAGCCCCAGTGGGATCGTGAATCTCTTTTGACTTGTTCGCATCAACATGTAGTTATGCTGCGTGACATTCTGGAAATGTGAGACTGAGACACAAATCTAGTTTTCCCATTTTAAAGCTCCACTCATGCAGTCTCGAAGCTACCTGTAAAGCACTGTTGTTACCATGCTTTTAGTTACTGGCGGCATGGCTCAGAGAAGAACATGAGTTTTCTCGAAAGAAACCTTGTGCTTCCAGTTCCTAGTTGGAAGCTCACCCTGCTCTCCTCTATACCAAAAGTGAAAGTCCACGTGAGCACTAACCTCCAAGTAAGGCCCTGATTATCCTTGCAAATCGGGAGGCATGCAGCAGCTCCATGAGGCCTTCATCGCTGTTCTGCTTTAGTTTAACGGTAGTAAGCTTTCCAAGACTCCTAGGAACCTTGCTTCAGCACCCGTTTCGGTAACAGAACACTGCATAGAGCCAGGAAGCTCTGGTCCTGCGAGTATGCTGCGTGTCAACGTAAAATTGAAGACTGATGGCACAAGGCTTGTTTGCCCATTATGAGAGCTCCGTTTATGTGGCCTCGAATATTCCTGAAAAGCACTGTTGTTGCCGGGGCTTTACTCACTGCTGCATGGTTCTGAGAAGATACTGAGTTTGCCCGTAAGAAACCTTGTGCTTCCAGTTCCTAGTTGGAAGCTCACCCTGCTGTGATCTATATCTAAAGTGAAAGTCAACGTGAGCCCTAGCCTCGAAGTAAGGCCCTGAGTTGCCTTGCCAAACGGGAGGCGTGGAGCAGCTCCATGAGGCCTTCTTCACTGTTATGCTTTAGTTTCACAGTAGTAAGCTTTTCAAGACTCCTAGGGACCTTGCTTCAGCACCCGTGTCGGTAAGAGTATACTGAGTAGAGACAGGAAGCTTTGGTCCAATTAAGCAACTGCCAGCCTCGTAGGCCTCTTGGAACAATCCAGTGTTGGATACAGAAAGGCAACACACTGCACTCTTCCTTGGGAGAGCCAGATTACCTCAGCTCTACAAAGGATTTAGGAACACACTTCTAGACTGTCCTCCGTGCAATGGATGTCACCTCATTCCCCTAGCTGAAATCTACTGAGAAAAACACTCTGCTTCTAATCCCTTTTCACCTTTTACACATAGAGTCACGCATCCTCTAAGAGGTGGTCGGCTTGCATTCCAAGTACAATTTAAGCACAGTTCTTGTTGTAACACTGCAGGTCTTTGGAAGATGCACAGGCCCTAAGTTTCCCTGTCGCATCCGTTGTTTAGGCACTTGGCTGCACGCAGAAAAGCGGTCGTAGAAAAAAGTTGAATCCCTGAAAGCCCCAGTGGGTATCGTGAATCTCTTTTGACTTGTTAGCATCAACATGTACTTATGCTGCGTGTCAATCTGGAAATGGGAGACTGATGGCACAAAGCTTCTTTTCCCATTTTGAAAGCTCCACTCATGCAGTCTCGAAGCTACCTGAAAAGCACTCTTGTTACCGTGTTTTTAGGTACTGCTGGCATGGCTCAGAGAAGAAAATGAGTTTTCTCGAAAGAAACCTTGTGCTTCCAGTTCCTAGTTGGAAGCTCACCCTGCTCTCCTCTATACCAAAAGTGAAAGTCCACGTGAGCACTAACCTCCAAGTAAGGCCCTGATTATCCTTGCAAACCGGGAGGCATGCAGCAGCTCCATGAGGCCTTCGTCGTTGTTCTGCTTTAGTTTAACGGTAGTAAGCTTTCCAAGACTCCTAGGAACCTTGCTTCAGCACCCGTTTCGGTAACAGAACACTGCGTAGAGCCAAGAAGCTCTGGTCCTCCGTGTATGCTGCGTGTCAACCTAGAAATTGTAGACTGATGGCACAAGGCTTGTTTCCCCATTAGGAAAGCTCCGTTCATGCGGCCTCGAACATACCTGAAAATCATGGTTGTTGCCGGGGATTTAGTCACTGCCTGCCTGCTTCTGCGAAGAAAATGAGTTTTCCCGAAAGAAACCTTGTGCTTCCAGTTCCTAGTTGGAAGCTCACCCTGCTCTGCTCTATAACTAAATTGAAAGTCAAGGGGAGCACTAGCCTTGAAGTAAGACTCTGATTATCCTTGCGAAACGTGAGGCACGCAACTCCTCCATGAGGGCTTCATCGCTCTTCTGCTTTAGTTTAACGGTAGTAAGCTTTCCAAGACTCCTAGGAACCTTGCTTCTGCACCCGTTTCGGGAACAGAACACTGCACAGAGGCAGGAAGCTCTGGTCCTCCGTGTATGCTGCGTGTCAACCTGCAAATTGTAGACAGATCGCACAAGGCTTTTTAGCCCATTATGAAAGCTCCGTTCATGTGGCCTTGAATATAGCTGAAAAGCATTGTGGTTGCCGGGGTTTTAGTCACTGCCGGCATGGTTCTGAGGAGATACTGAGTTTTCCCGTAAGAAACCTTGTGCTTCCAGTTCCTAGTTGGAAGCTCACCCTGCTCTGTTCTATACCTAAAGTGAAAGTCAACGTGAGCCCTAGCCTCGAAGTATGGCCCTGATGTGCCTTGCCAAACGAGAGGCCTGGAGCAGCTCCATGAGGCCTTCTTCACTGTTATACTTTAGTTTCATGGTAGTAACTTTCCAAGACTCCTAGGGACCTTGCTTCAGCACCCGTTTCGGTACCAGTATACTGAGTAGAGCCAGGAAGCTTTGGTCCAGTTAAGCACCTTCCAGCCCCGTAGGCTTTTTGAATAGCCCAGTGTGGGCTAGAGAAAGGCAACGCAGAGCAGTCTTCCTTGGGAGAGCCAGATGGCCTCAGCTGTACACAGGATTCAGGAACACACTTCTAGACTGTCCTCCATGCAATGGATGTCACCTCATTCCCCTAGCTGAACTCTATTGAGAAAAACACTCTGCTTCTAATCCCTTTTCACCTTTTACACTTAGAGTCACGCATCCTCAAGGAGGTGGTCAGCTTGCATTCCAAGTACAATTTAAGCACAGTTCTTGGAGCAACACTGCAGGTCTTTGGAAGAAGCACAGGCCCTTAAGTCTCCATCGCGCATCCTTTGTTTAGGCACTTGGCTGCACGCAGATAAGCGGTCATAGAAAATATTTGAATCATGCTAAGCCCCAGTGGGATCGTGAATCTCTTTTGACTTGTTCGCATCAACATGTAGTTATGCTGCGTGATATTCTGGAAATGTGAGACTGAGACACAAATCTAGTTTTCCCATTTTAAAGCTCCACTCATGCAGTCTCGAAGCTACCTGTAAAGCAGTGTTGTTACCATGCTTTTAGTTACTGGCGGCATGGCTCAGAGAAGAACATGAGTTTTCTCGAAAGAAACCTTGTGCTTCCAGTTCCTAGTTGGAAGCTCACCCTGCTCTCCTCTATACCAAAAGTGAAAGTCCACGTGAGCAGTAACCTCCAAGTAAGGCCCTGATTATCCTTGCAAATCGGGAGGCATGCAGCAGCTCCATGAGGCCTTCATCGCTGTTCTGCTTTAGTTTAATGGTAGTAAGCTTTCCAAGACTCCTAGGAACCTTGCTTCAGCACCCGTTTCGGTAACAGAACACTGCATAGAGCCAGGAAGCTCTGGTCCTGCGAGTATGCTGCGTGTCAACGTAAAATTGAAGACTGAAGGCACAAGGCTTCTTTGCCCATTATGAGAGCTCCGTTTATGTGGCCTCGAATATTCCTGAAAAGCACTGTTGTTGCCGGGGCTTTACTCACTGCTGCATGGTTCTGAGAAGATACTGAGTTTTCCCGTAAGAAACCTTGTGCTTCCAGTTCCTAGTTGGAAGCTCACCCTGCTGTGATCTATATCTAAAGTGAAAGTCAACGTGAGCCCTAGCCTCGAAGTAAGGCCCTGATTTGCCTTGTCAAACGGGAGGCCTGGAGCAGCTCCATGAGTGCTTTTTCACAGTTCTGCTTTAGTTTCAGTGTAGGAAGCTTTTCAAGACTCCTAGGGACCTTGCTTCAGCACCCGTTTCGTTACCATTGTACAGAGTAGAGCCAGAAAGCTCAGGGCCAGTTAAGCAACTTCTGCCCCGTAGGCCTTTTGGAACACCCCATTGTTGACTAGAGAAAGGCAACACACTGCACTCTTCCTTCGGTGAGCCAGATGACCTCAGCTCTACACAGGATTCAGGAAGACTTCTAGACTGTCCTCCATGCAATGGATGTAACCTCATTCCCCTAGCTGAACTCTATTGAGAAAAACACTCTGCTTCTATTCCCTTTTCACCTTTTACACTTAGAGTCACCAATCCTCAAGGAGGTGGTCGGCTTGCATTCCAAGTACAATTTAAGCACAGTTCTTGGTGTAACACTGCAGGTCTTTGGAAGAAGCACAGGCCCTTAAGTCTCCATCGCGCATCCTTTGTTTAGGAACTTTGCTGCACGCAGATAAGCGGTCGTAGAAAAAATTTGAATCATGCTAAGCCCCAGTGGGATCGTGAATCTCTTTTGACTTGTTCGCATCAACATGTAGTTATGCTGCGTGACATTCTGGAAATGTGAGACTGAGACACAAATCTAGTTTTCCCATTTTAAAGCTCCACTCATGCAGTCTCGAAGCTACCTGTAAAGCAGTGTTGTTACCATGCTTTTAGTTACTGGCGGCATGGCTCAGAGAAGAACATGAGTTTTCTCGAAAGAAACCTTGTGCTTCCAGTTCCTAGTTGGAAGCTCACCCTGCTCTCCTCTATACCAAAAGTGAAAGTCCACGTGAGCAGTAACCTCCAAGTAAGGCCCTGATTATCCTTGCAAATCGGGAGGCATGCAGCAGCTCCATGAGGCCTTCATCGCTGTTCTGCTTTAGTTTAACGGTAGTAAGCTTTCCAAGACTCCTAGGAACCTTGCTTCAGCACCCGTTTCGGTAACAGAACACTGCATAGAGCCAGGAAGCTCTGGTCCTGCGAGTATGCTGCGTGTCAACGTAAAATTGAAGACTGATGGCACAAGGCTTGTTTGCCCATTATGAGAGCTCCGTTTATGTGGCCTCGAATATTCCTGAAAAGCACTGTTGTTGCCGGGGCTTTACTCACTGCTGCATGGTTCTGAGAAGATACTGAGTTTTCCCGTAAGAAACCTTGTGCTTCCAGTTCCTAGTTGGAAGCTCACCCTGCTGTGATCTATATCTAAAGTGAAAGTCAACGTGAGCCCTAGCCTCGAAGTAAGGCCCTGAGTTGCCTTGCCAAACGGGAGGCGTGGAGCAGCTCCATGAGGCCTTCTTCACTGTTATGCTTTAGTTTCACAGTAGTAAGCTTTTCAAGACTCCTAGGGACCTTGCTTCAGCACCCGTGTCGGTAAGAGTATACTGAGTAGAGACAGGAAGCTTTGGTCCAATTAAGCAACTGCCAGCCTCGTAGGCCTCTTGGAACAATCCAGTGTTGGATACAGAAAGGCAACACACTGCACTCTTCCTTGGGAGAGCCAGATTACCTCAGCTCTACAAAGGATTTAGGAACACACTTCTAGACTGTCCTCCGTGCAATGGATGTCACCTCATTCCCCTAGCTGAAATCTACTGAGAAAAACACTCTGCTTCTAATCCCTTTTCACCTTTTACACATAGAGTCACGCATCCTCTAAGAGGTGGTCGGCTTGCATTCCAAGTACAATTTAAGCACAGTTTTTGTTGTAACACTGCAGGTCTTTGGAAGATGCACAGGCCCTAAGTTTCCCTGTCGCATCCGTTGTTTAGGCACTTGGCTGCACGCAGAAAAGCGGTCGTAGAAAAAAGTTGAATCCCTGTAAGCCCCAGTGGGTATCGTGAATCTCTTTTGACTTGTTAGCATCAACATGTACTTATGCTGCGTGTCAATCTGGAAATGGGAGACTGATGGCAAAAAGCTTGTTTTCCCATTTTGAAAGCTCCACTCATGCAGTCTCGAAGCTACCTGAAAAGCACTCTTGTTACCGTGTTTTTAGGTACTCCTGGCATGGCTCAGAGAAGAAAATGAGTTTTCTCGAAAGAAACCTTGTGCTTCCAGTTCCTAGTTGGAAGCTCACCCTGCTCTCCTCTATACCAAAAGTGAAAGTCCACGTGAGCACTAACCTCCAAGTAAGGCCCTGATTATCCTTGCAAACCGGGAGGCATGCAGCAGCTCCATGAGGCCTTCGTCGTTGTTCTGCTTTAGTTTAACGGTAGTAAGCTTTCCAAGACTCCTAGGAACCTTGCTTCAGCACCCGTTTCGGTAACAGAACACTGCGTAGAGCCAGGAAGCTCTGGTCCTCCGTGTATGCTGCGTGTCAACCTAGAAATTGGAGACTGATGGCACAAGGCTTGTTTCCCCATTACGAAAGCTCCGTTCATGCGGCCTCGAACATATCTGAAAATCATGGTTGTTGCCGGGGATTTAATCACTGCCTGCCTGCTTCTGCGAAGAAAATGAGTTTTCCCGAAAGAAACCTTGTGCTTCCAGTTCCTAGTTGGAAGCTCACCCTGCTCTGCTCTATAACTAAATTGAAAGTCAAGGGGAGCACTAGCCTCGAAGTAAGACTCTGATTATCCTTGCGGAACGGGAGGCGTGCAACTCCTCCATGAGGGCTTCATCGCTCTTCTGCTTTAGTTTAACGGTAGTAAGCTTTCCAAGACTCCTAGGAACGTTGCTTCTGCACCCGTTTCGGGAACAGAACACTGCACAGAGCCAGGAAGCTCTGGTCATCCGTGTATGCTGCGTGTCAACCTGCAAATTGTAGACAGATCGCACAAGGCTTTTTAGCCCATTATGAAAGCTCCGTTCATGTGGCCTTGAATATAGCTGAAAAGCATTGTGGTTGCCGGGGTTTTAGTCACTGCCGGCATGGTTCTGAGGAGATAGTGAGTTTTCCCGTAAGAAACCTTGTGCTTCCAGTTCCTAGTTGGAAGCTCACCCTGCTCTGTTCTATACCTAAAGTGAAAGTCAACGTGAGCCCTAGCCTCGAAGTATGGCATTGATGTGCCTTGCCAAACGAGAGGCGTGGAGCAGCTCCATGAGGCCTTCTTCACTGTTATGCTTTAGTTTCATGGTAGTAAGCTTTTCAAGACTCCTAGGGACCTTGCTTCAGCACCCGTTTCGGTACCAGTATACTGAGTAGAGCCAGGAAGCTTTGGTCCAGTTAAGCACCTTCCAGCCCCGTAGGCCTTTTTGAATAGCCCAGTGTGGGCTAGAGAAAGGCAACGCAGAGCAGTCTTCCTTGGGAGAGCCAGATGGCCTCAGCTGTACACAGGATTCAGGAACACACTTCTAGACTGTCCTCCATGCAATGGATGTCACCTCATTCCCTTGGTGAACTCTATTGAGAAAAACACTCTGCTTCTAATCCCTTTTCACCTTTTACACTTAGAGTCACGCATCCTCAAGGAGGTGGTCGGCTTGCATTCCAAGTACAATTTAAACACTGTTCTTGGTGTAAAACTGCAGGTCTTTGGAAGAAGCACAGTCACCTAAGTCTCCCTCGCGCTTCCTTTGTTTAGGCTCTTTGCCGCACGCAGATAAGCGGTCGTAGAAAAAACTTGAATCAGGGAAAGCCCCAGGGTTATCGTGAATCTCTTTTGACTTGTTAGCATCAACATGTACTTATGCTGCGTGTCAATCTGGAAATGTGAGACTGAGACACAAATCTAGTTTTCCCATTTTGAAAGCTCCACTCATGCAGTGTTGAAGCTACCTGAAAAGCACTGTTGTTACCGTGCTTTTAGTTACTGCCGGCATGGATCAGAGAAGAACATGAGTTTTCTCGAAAGAAACCTTCTGCTTCGAGTTCCTAGTTGGAAGCTCACCCTGCTCTCCTCTATACCAAAAGTGAAAGTCCACGTGAGCACTAACCTCCAAGTAAGGCCCTGATTATCCTTGCAAATCGAGAGGCATGCAGCAGCTCCATGAGGCCTTTATTGCTGTTCTGCTTTAGTTTAACGGTAGTAAGCTTTCCAAGACTCCTAGGAACCTTGCTTCAGCAGCCGGTTCGTTAAGAGAACACTGCATAGAGCCAGGAAGCTCTGGTCCTGCGAGTATGCTGCGTGTCAACGTGGAAATTGAAGACTGATGGCACAAGGCTTGTTTGCGCATTATGAGAGCTCTGTTTATGTGGCCTCCAATATACCTGAAAAACACTGTTGTTGCCAGGGTTTTACTCACTGCTGCATGTTTCTGAGAAGATACTGAGTTTGCCCGTAGGAAACCTTGTGCCTCCAGTTCCTAGTTGGAAGCTCACCCTGCTCTGCTCTATACCTAAAGTGAAAGTCAACGTAAGCCACAGCCTCGAAGTAAGGCCATGATTTGCCTTGCCAAACGGGAGTCCTGGAGCAGCTCCATGAGGCCTTCTTCACTGTTCTGCTTTAGTTTCATGGTAGTAACTTTCCAAGACTCCTAGGGACCTTGCTTCAGCACCCATTTCGGTACTAGTATACTGAGTAGAGCTTAGAAACTCAGGGCCAGCTCAGCAACTTCAGCCCCGTAGGCCTTTTGGAACACCCCATTGTTGACTAGAGAAAGGCAACACACTGCACTCTTCCTTCGGTGAGCCAGATGACCTCAGCTCTACACAGGATTCAGGAACACACTTCTAGACTGTCCTCCATGCAATGGATGTCACCTCATTTCCCTAGCTGGAATCTATTGAGAAAACCACTCTGCTTCTATTCTCTATTCACCTTTTACACGTAGAGTCACGCATCCTCAAGGAGGTGGTCGGCTTGCATTCCAAGTACAATTTAAGCACAGTTCTTGGTGTAACACTGCAGGTCTTTGGAAGAAGCACAGGCCCTTAAGTCTCCATCACGCATCCTTTGTTTAGGCACTTTGCTGCACGCAGATAAGCGGTCGTAGAAAAAACTTGAATCATGCTAAGCCCCAGTGGGATCGTGAATCTCTTTTGACTTGTTAGCATCAACATGTAATTATGCTGCGTTTCATTCTGGAAATGTGAGACTGAGACATAAATCTAGTTTTCCCATTTTAAAGCTCCACTCATGCAGTCTCGAAACTACCTGTAAAGCACTGTTGTTACCATGCTTTTAGTTACTGCCGGATTGGCTCAGAGAAGAACATGAGTTTTCTCGAAAGAAACCTTGTGCTTCCAGTTCCTAGTTGGAAGCTCATCCTGCTCTCCTCTATACCAAAAGTGAAAGTCCACGTGAGCACTAACCTCCAAGTAAGGCCCTGATTATCCTTGCAAATCGGGAGGCATGCAGCAGCTCTATGAGGCCTTCATCGCTGTTCTGCTTTAGTTTAACGGTAGTAAGCTTTCCAAGACTCCTAGGAACCTTGCTTCAGCACCCGTTTCGGTAACAGAACACTGCATAGAGCCAGGAAGCTCTGGTCCTGCGAGTATGCTGCGTGTCAAAGTAAAATTGAAGACTGATGGCACAAGGCTTGTTTGCCCATTATGAGAGCTCCGTTTATGTGGCCTCGAATATTCCTGAAAAGCACTGTTGTTGCCGGGGCTTTACTCACTGCTGCATGGTTCTGAGAAGATACTGAGTTTGCCCGTAAGAAACCTTGTGCTTCCAGTTCTTAGTTGGAAGCTCACCCTGCTCTGTTCTATATCTAAAGTGAAAGTCAACGTGAGCCCTAGCCTCGAAGTAAGGCCCTGAGTTGCCTTGCCAAACGGGAGGCGTGGAGCAGCTCCATGAGGCCTTCTTCACTGTTCTGCTTTAGTTTCATGGTAGTAAGCTTTTCAAGACTCCTAGGGACCTTGCTTCAGCACCCGTTTCGGTACCAGTATACTGAGTAGAGCCAGGAAGCTTTGGTCCAGTTAAGCAACTTCCAGCCCCGCAGGCCTTTTTGAACAGCCCAGTGTTGGCTAGAGAAAGGCAACGCAGTGCAGTCTTCCTTGGGAGATCCAGATGACCTCAGCTCTACACAGGATTCAGGAACACACTTTTAGACTGTCCTCCAAGCCATGGATGTAACCTCATTCCCCTAGCTGAACTCTATTGTGAAAAACACTCTGCTTCTAATCCTTTTTCACCTTTTACACTTAGAGTCACGCATCCTCAAGTAGGTGGTCGGCTTGCATTCCAAGTACAATTTAAGCACAGTTCTTGGAGTAACACTGCAGGTCTTTGGAAGAAAAACAGGTCCCTTAAGTCTCCATCACGCATCCGTTGTTTAGGCACTTGGCTGCACGCAGAAAAGCGGTCGTAGAAAAAAGGTGAATCAGGGAAAGCCCCAGTGGGTATCGTGAATCTTTTTTGACTTGTTAGCATCAACATGTACTTATGCTGCTTGTCAATCTGGAAATGGGAGACCGATGGCACAAAGCTTGCTTTCCCATTTTGAAAGCTCCACTCATGCAGTCTCGTAGCTACCTGAAAAGCACTGTTGTTACCGTGTTTTTAGGTACTGCTGGCATGGCTCAGAGAAGAAAATGATTTTTCTCGAAAGAAACCTTGTGCTTCCAGTTCCTAGTTGGAAGGTCACCCTGCCCTCCTCTATACCAAAAGTGAAAGTCCACGTGAGCACTAACCTCCAAGTAAGGGCCTGATTATCCTTGCAAATCGGGAGGCATGCAGCAGCTCCATGAGGCCTTCATCGTTCTTCTGCTTTAGTTTAACGGTAGTAAGCTTTCCAAGACTCCTAGGACCCTTGCTTCAGCACCCGTTTCGGTAACAGAACACTGCGTAGAGCCAGGAAGCTCTGGTCCTCCGTGTATGCTGCGTGTCAACCTAGAAATTGGAGACTGATGGCACAAGGCTTGTTTCCCCATTACGAAACCTCCGTTCATGCAGCCTCGAACATATCTGAAAATCATGGTTGTTGCCGGGGATTTAATCACTGCCTGCCTGCTTCTGCGAAGAAAATGAGTTTTCCCGAAAGAAACCTTGTGCTTCCAGTTCCTAGTTGGAAGCTCACCCTGCTCTGCTCTATAACTAAATTGAAAGTCAAGGGGAGCACTAGCCTCGAAGTAAGACTCTGATTATCCTTGCGAAACGGGAGGCGTGCAACTCCTCCATGAGGGCTTCATTGCTCTTCTGCTTTAGTTTAACGGTAGTAAGCTTTCCAAGACTCCTAGGAACGTTGCTTCTGCACCCGTTTCGGGAACAGAACACTGCACAGAGCCAGGAAGCTCTGGTTCTCCGTGTATGCTGCGTGTCAACCTGCAAATTGTAGACAGATCGCACAAGGCTTGTTAGCCCATTATGAAAGCTCCTTTCATGTGGCCTTGAATATAACTGAAAAGCATTGTGGTTGCCGGGGTTTTAGTCACTGCCGGCATGGTTCTGGGGAGATACTGAGTTTTCCCGTAAGAAACCTTGTGCTTCCAGTTCCTAGTTGGAAGCTCATCCTGCCCTGCTGTATATCAAAAGTGAAAGCCAACGTTAGCACTAACGTCGATGTAAGGCCATGATAAGCCTTGCAAAATGGGAGGCGTGCAGAAGGTCCATGAGGTCTTCATCGCTATTCTGCTTTACTTGAACGGTGGTAAGCTTTCCAAGACTCCTAGGGAACTGGCTTCAGCACCCGTTTCGGAAGCAGAACACTGCGTAGAGGCAGGAAGTTCTGGTCCTGCGTGTATGCTGCGTGTCAACCTAGAAATTGGAGATTGATGGCACAAGGCTTGTTTTCCCATTATGAAAGCTCCATTCATGTCGCCTCGAAGCTACCTGAAAAGCATTGTTGTTACCGTGCTTTTAGTCACTGCCAGCATGGCTCAGAGAAGAATATGAGTTTTCTCAAAAGAAACCTTGTGTTTCCAGTTCCTAGTTGGAAGCTCACCCTGCTCTGCTCCATACCTAAAGTGAAAGTCAACATGAGCACTAGTCTCGAAGTAAGGCACTGATTTGCCGTGCCAAACGGAAGGCGTGCAGCAGCTCCATGAGGTCTTTATCGCTGTTCTGCTTTAGTTGAACGGTAGCAAGCTTTCCGAGACTCCTAGAGACCTTGTGTCAGCAGCCGTTTCGGTATCAGAACACTGCCTAGAGCCAGGAAGCTCTGGTGCTGCATGTATGCTGAGTGTCAACCTAGAAATTGGAGGCTGATGGCACAAGGCTTGTCTTCCCATTATGAAAGCTCTGGTCATGGGGCCTCGTACCACCTTAAAAGCATTGTTGTTGCCGGGGTTTCAGTCATTGCCGGCATGGTTCTGAGAAGAAAATGTGTTTTCCCCTACGAAACCTTGTGCTTCCAGTTCCTAGGTGGAAGCTCACCCTGCCCTGCTCTATACCAAAAGTGAAAGTCAACATGAGCACTAGTCTCGAAGTAAGGCCCTGATTTGCCTTGCCAAACGGGAGGCATGCAGCAGCTCCATGAGGCCTTCATCGCTGTTCTGATTTAGTTTAACAGCAGTCAGCTTTCGAAGACTTCTAGGGACCTTGTTTCAGCACCCGTTTCGGTATCAGAACACTGCCTAGATCCAGGAAGCTCTGGTCCTGCGTGTATGCTGCGTGTCAACCTAGAAATTGGGGACTGATGGCACAAGGCTTGTTTTCCCATTAGGAAAGCTCCGTTCATGCGACCTCAAAAATACCTGAAAAGCATTGTTGTTGCAGGGGTTTTAGTTACTGCCACCATGGCTCATAGAAGAAAATGAGTTCTCTCGAAAGAAACATTGTGCTTCCAGTTGCTAGTTGGAAACTCACCCTGCCCTGCTCTATACCAAAGGTGAAAGTCAACGTGAGCCATAGCCTCGAAGCATGGCCCTGATTTGCCTTGCCAAACGGGAGGCGTGGAGCAGTTCCATGAGGCCTTCTTCACTGTTCTGCTTTAGTTTAACGGTAGTAAGCTTTCCAAGACTGCTAGGGACCTTGCTTCAGCACCCGTTTCGGAACCAGAACACTGCGTAGAGGTAGGAAGCTCTGGTCCTGCGTGTATGCTGCATGTCAACCTAGAAATTGGGGACTGATGGCATAAGTCTTATTTCTCATTAGGAAACCTCCGTTCAAGCGGCGTCGAAACTACCTGAAAAGCATTTTTGTTACCGGGATTTTAGTCACTGCCGGCATGGCTCAGAGAAGAAAATGAGTTTTCTCGAAAGAAACCTTGTCCTTCCAGTTCCTATTTGGAAGCTCACCCTTCTCTGCTCTATACCTAAAGTGAAAGTCAACGTGAGCCCTAGCCTCGAAGTAAGGCCCTGATTTGCCTTGCCAAATGGGAGGCGTGGAGCAGCTCCATGAGGCCTTCTTCACTGTTCTGCTTTAGTTTCACGGTTGTAAGCTTTCCAAGACTCCTAGAGACCTTGCTTCAGCACCCGTTTCGGTACCAGAATACTGAGTAAAGGCAGGAAGCTCTGGTCCAGTTAGGCAACTTCCAGCCCTGTAGGCCTTTTGGAACACCCCAGTGTTGGCTAGAGAAAGGCAACACTGTGCAGTCTTCCTTGGGAGAGCAAGATTACCTCAGCTCTACACAGGATTCAGGAACACACTTCTAGACTGTCCTCCATGCAGTGGATGTAACTTCATTCCCCTAGCTGAACTCTATTGAGAAAAACACTCTGCTTCTAATCACTTTTCACCTTTTACACTTGGAGTCGCGCATCCTCAAGGAGCTGGTTGGGTTGCATTGTAAGTACAATTTAAGCACTGTTCTTGGTGTAACACTGCAGGTCTTTGAAGATGCACAGACCCCTAAGTCTCCCTCGCCTATCCTTTGTTTGGGCCCTTCATTGCACGCAGAAAACCGGTCGTAGAAAAAATTTGAATAAGGGAAAGCCCCAGTGTGTATCGTGAATCTCTCTTGAATTCTTAGCATCAACATGTACTTATGCTGCGTGTCAATTTGGAAATGGGAGACGGATGGCATAAAGCTTGTTTTCCCATTTTGAAAGCTCCACTCATGCCGTCTCGAAGCTACCTGAAAAGCACTGTTTTTACCGTGCTTTTAGATACTGCCGGCATTGATCATAGAGTAAAATGAGTTTTCTCGAAGGAAACCTTGTGCATCCAGTTCCTAGTTGGAAGCTCACCCTGCTCTGCTGTATACCAAAAGTGAAAGTTAACTTGAGCACTAGCCTCGAAGTAAGACCCTGATTTTCCTTGCAAATCGGGAGGCGTGCAGCAGCTCCATGAGGCCTTCATTGCTCTTCTGCTTTAGTTTCATGGTAGTAAGCTTTTCAAGACTCCTAGGGACCTTTCTTCAGCACCTGTTTCGGTACCAGAACACTTAGTACAGCCTGGTAGCGCTGGTCCTGTTTAGCAACATCCAGCCCCATAGGCCTTTCTTAACACCCCAGGTTTGGCTAGAGAAAGGCCACACACTGCGCACTTCCTTGGGAAATCCAGATTACTTCAGCTCTACACAACATTCAAGAACACAGTTCTAGACTGTCCTCCATGCAATGGATGTAACCGCATTCCTCTAGGTGAAATCTATTGAGAAAAACACTCTGCTTCTAATCCCTGATCACATTTCACACTGAGTCATGCATACTTAAGGAGGTGGTCGGCTTGCATTCCAAGTACAACTTAAGCATAGTTCTTGCTGTAACACTGCAGGCCTTTGGAAGATGCACAGGGCCCTAAATCTCCCTTGTGCATCATTTGTTTAGGCACTTCGCTGCAGGCCGAACACCGGTCGGAGAAAAAGTTTGATTCAAGGCAAGTCCCAGTGGGTAACGTGAATATCTTTTGATTTATTACAATCAACATGTACTTATGCTGCGTGTCAACCTGTAAATGGGAGACTGATGGCACAAAGCTTGTTTTCCCATTTTGAATGCTCCATTCATGCCGCCTCGAAGCTACCTGAAAATCACTGTTGTTACCGGGCTTTTGGTCACTGCCCGAATGGCTCAGAGAAGAAAATGAGTTTTCTCGAAAGAAACCTTGTGCTTCCAGTACCTAGTTGGAAGCTCATCCTGCTCTGCTGTATACCTAAAGTGAAACTCAACATGAGCTCTGGCCTCGAAGTGAGGCCCTGATTTTCCTTGCCGAATGGAAGGCATGCAGCAACTCCTTGAGTCCTTAATGGCTCTTAGGCTTTAGTTTAACGTTAGTAATCTTTTCAGGTCTCCTAGGACTCTCGTGTCAGCATCCGTTTCTGTTCCAGAACACTAGGTACCCCCAGCCTGCCCTGGGCCTGTTAAGCAACATCCAGCCCCGTAGGCCCTTCGGATGACCACTGTTTTTGCCGAGTGAGGGGCAACACACTGCACACTTCCTTGGGAATGATACATTTCCTCAGCTCTACAACAGCTTCAGGAACACAGGTCTAGAATCTCCAGCAAGCCAAAGAAGTCGGCCTCCTTGCCCGAGCTGGGCTAAACTGAGAAAAACACTCTTCTTATAATTCCTTCTAACTACTCTTACCTGAATCACCCATCCCTCAAGGAGATGGTGGGAGCGCGTTCCAACTGCAACATAAGCACAGTTATTGGTGTAACCCTGCAGGCTTTTGGAAGATGCCAGGCCCTTGTGTGGACCTGGAGTATTCTACCTTTAGGCAGCTCACTACAGGAACAATAGCGGGCAGAGAAAAAAGGTGATTCAGGGGAGGGCCCAGGGGGTAACTTGAGTCTCTTTTGAGTTGTTAAAATCAACATGTACTTATGTTGCCTGTCAGCCTGGAAAAGGGAGACTGATGGCACAAGGATTGTTTTCACATATTGAAAGCTCCATTCATGCGACCTTGAAGCTACCTGAAAAGCATTGTTGTGGCCAGGGTTTTAGTCACTTCCGGCATGCTTCTGAGAAGAAAATGAGTTTTCCCCGAACGTAACCTTTTGCTTCCAGTTCCTAGTTGGAAGCTCATCCTGCTCTGCTCTATACCTAAAGTGAACCTCAACGTGAGCAGTAGCCTCGAAGTAAGGCCCTGATTTGCCTTGCCAAATGGGAGGCATGCAGCAGCTCCATGAGGCCTTCATCGCTGTTCTGCTTTAGTTTCATGGTAGTAAGCTTTTCAAGACTCCTAGGGACCTTGCTTCAGCACCTCTTTCGGTACCAGAACACTGAGTACAGCCAGGAAGCTCTGGTCCTGTTAAGCAACATCCAGCCCCGTAGGCCTTTTGCAACACCGCAGGGTTGGCTAGAGAAAGGCCACACACTGCACACTTCCTTGGGAAAGCCAGATTACCTGAGCTCTACACAAGATTCAGGAACACAGTTCTAGACTGTCCTCCTTGCAATGGATGTAACCTCATTCCCCTAGCTGAACTCTATTGAGAAAAACACTCTGCTTCTAATCCCCTTTCACATTTCACACTTAGAGTCACGCATCCTCAAGGAGGAGGTCGGCTTGCATTCCAAGTACAACATAAGCACAGTTCTTATTGTAACACTGCAGGCCTTTGGAAGATGCACAGGTCCCTAAGTCTCCCTCACGCTTCCTTTGTTTAGGCACTTCGCTGCACACAGAACACCGGTCGGAGAAAAGCTTTGATTCAGGGAAAGCCTCAGTGGGTAACGTGAGTGTCTTTTGACCTGTTAGCATCAACATGTACTTATGCTGCGTGTCAACCTAGAAATTGGAGACTGATGGCACAAGGCTTGTTTTACCATTAGGAAAGCTCCGTTCATGCGGCCTCTATGCTACCTGAAAGGCATTGTTGTTGCCGGGGTTTTAGTCACTGCTGGCATGGTTCTGAGAAGAAAATGAATTTTCCCGTAGGAAACCTTGTGCTTCCAGTTCCTAGTTGGAAGCTCATCCTCCTCTGCTCTATATCTAAAGTGAAACTCAACGTGAGCTGTAGCCTGGAAGTAAGACCCTGATTTGCCTTGCTAAACTGGAGGTGTGCAGAAGCCCCATGAGGCCTTCATCGCTGTTCTGCTTTAGTTTAACGGTAGTAAGCTTTTCAAGACTCCTAGGGATCTTGCTTCAGCACCCGTTTCGGTACCAGAACACTGGGTACAGCCAGGAAGCTCTGGTCCCTTTAAGCAACATCCAGAGCTGTAGGCCTTTTGGAACACTCCAGTGTTAGCTAGAGAAAGGCAACACACTGCACTCTTCCTTGGGAGAGCCAGATGACCTCAGCTCTACACAGGATTCAGGAACACACTTCTAGACTGTCTTCCATGCAATGGTTGTAACCTCATTCCCCTAGCTGAACTCTATTGAGAAAAACACTCTGCTTCTAATCTCTTTTCACCTTTTACACTTAGAGTCACGCATCCTCAAGGAGGTGGTCGGCTTGCATTCCAAGTACAATTTAAGCACAGTTGTTGGTGTAACACTGCAGGTCTTTGGAAGAAGCACAGGCCCCTAAGTCTCCCTCGCGCATCCTTTGTTTAGGCGCTTTGCTGGACACAGAAGACCGGTCATAGAAAAAAGTTGATTCACTGAAAGCCCCAGTGGGTAACTTGAGTCTCTTTTGACTTGTTAGCATCATCCTGTACTTATGCTGCGTATCAACCTGGAAATGGTAGACTGATGGCACAAAGCTTGTTTTCCCATTTTGAAAGCTCCTTTAATGCGGCCTTGAAGCTACCTGAAAAGCATTGTTGTTACCGGGCTTTTAGTCACTGCCGGCATGGTTCAGAGAAGAAAATGAGTTTTCTCGAAAGAAACCTTGTGCTTCCAGTTCCTAGCTGGAAACTCATCTTGCTCTGCTCTATACCTAAATTGAAACTCAACATGAGCACTAGCCTCGACGTAAGGTCCTGATTTCCCTTTCTGAATGGAAGGCATGTAGCAACTCCATGATTGTATGATAAACTGAGACGGTGAACATAGTAGAAGCAGATATGCAGCAAGTAAATGACAAATTACATTTTGAACATATTGTGTTTGTAATATCTGTGGTACATTCAAAAGAATGGTGTCATACCTGTGTTTTAAGCTTATAAAGGAGTCTGTGCTGGGAATAGTAGTTTAAATTTCTACCAGTCTAATATGTTGTTTATGACAAATTTATTATCTTTTAAATGTAAATTATTCATCCAAATTGAAAAGAAAAAGGAATTAAGAGCCAATTAGGCAAAACCACAAAAACTGTACAGAAAATTCATGGTAAAAATACAAGTTGCCAATAAATAATAACATGGGCAAATGTTTTTATAGTACTTATCGTATGCCAGGTCCTTTTTTGTTAACAGCTTTATTGAGTCCCATTTTTAAGCCATTATTCTCCAACCCCCCAAATTATATAAAGCCAGGCTAGTAGAGTTTGTTTTTCCCTTTTAGCACATTTATTTTTAAAAATTTCCAATTTTTAAGGATACATTCCAGAGGTGTTTCTTCTGACTTTGAAGAGGATCCTCCCATGTTGAGTAACCTGCAACCAGGAAAGAGCAGATACATTTTAGCAAGAGCCTTTTGTCAGAAGGGGGTCAGAGTGTCCTCTGAATTTCCTTCTTACCTAATGGGATTTTGAGCATCCTCTACTCTCCCGTTGCCTAACCAGAGGTTTCTGGTTGAGCCAGTCCCTCATGCAAGGGGTCCCCAATAGAGGAGGTTTGAACTAGTGCCAGGGCTCTTCTTGAGGGGGATCTGTTGTCTATAAAGCTTATGTCCTATAACAAATTTCCCTATGTTGGAATGTATTCCTCGAGATTGAGCATCTATAAAACTTAGGATGTAGGCTGCTTGGAAGTGGTCAGCCCAATAGGTAGTCTGTAATATTGTGTGGGCTGCCAAGGCCTGGAGTGAAGGGGGTCATAGAGGTGCAAAAAGGAACTACTGGAGGAATTGGATTTGGGCACAATGGAAAACGCCACAGGGGTCAGGACCTGAGGACCTAGAGGTGGGAGTATTCCCATAGGGGATTTTTTGGACATAGAGTAAGGTGAGAAACTAGTCCCCAGAAGAACCCAAAACCCTTTCCCCTATCTGTTTGCCAGCTATGATAAAATTGGGGAGAGCCTGATGATTTCACCTGACACAGTCATCAGTGAATTTGGACAATATTTCCCCATGTTTGGTAATTTAACATAACAAATGAACCTAATTAGTTTAGAATCTCTTTTGGGGATGCTCTAGGGGCCCCTTGAAGCATCCCAAAGTTAACTGGAAGTCAAAAGAACTTTAATTAGAATTTGATATTTGGGAAGTCCATCAAAATTTTTCCTAAAATTTTAAAACACCTGGTAAGATGGGATCATAGGTTGCTGTGAAACAATACTCATTCATTTGATCTAAGGTGAAAAAAAGATTTCAAAAGTAAATACAGATCACTTAAAGTCACAGGAACTCACACAATATGTTATCAAAAGCAACATTCCAGGAAAATTTTGTTGTCTTATGGGAGACAAAGCAAATCCAGTCAGCCAAATCCAAATCAGCCTTCTCTTAATAAAATCCATTTACCTAATTAAACTTAATCCAACTTTAGAAAATCCTGACCAGGTACAAAATTCTTTTCTTAATGTTCCTCTTCTGTGAACCTTTTGCAACTTTCTGTATTTGTATTATTTCATCCCTTATTTTTCCATTCAGAAACAACCAGCTTTAGGACAAAATCAACCTTTTTCCTTTAACAAAATGTATTTCCATTCCTCATACCTTGTTTTCTGAAAACACACAGACCACTTTCCTTAAGCAACCATGAACTGCCTTTTACATTAGCATTCTATATATCAGTAGAGAACATCTCAATGTGGCATCAAACATCTTTAGTTTCTCTCTCATAAGAAGACAAAAGTAATAAATTTAGACCTGTTTAGCAATTAATGTTCCAATATTCTATATTATTTGAAATTTCCTGGATATTCAATGAATTCCTATCATTTAACTTAATTTAGTTTCAAGTTACCAAAATTAGGAGGGACTATTTTAGATGGACATTTCCAAAACATAATTATTCCTATAGAGTTACCAAAAAGCTCATGTCTCAGTTATATTTACTTAAAAATTTAATCATATCAGGTTATTTTCCCTGTGGACAAATGTCATAAGAGAAGCAATATGCATTTATTGACTTTCAGTAACCCTAGGTACAATAAAAGTATTATACTTAAGGTTGATGACTCTAAAGACAGGTCTGTATTACCCACAAGCCTAAGCTACCTCTAATATCAGATATTAATTCAATATTGAATATTTCCCAGATCACATGAACCTGAAATGTATACTGGCAAGTTTTCTTTTATATTTCTGAGACTGTGTATAAGTGCTCAATTTCCTTTAAGCCAATTAAATACAGCTTATTTACAAGTTAGTTTTTACATAAAGACAGACAGGACCAGAGATCTCACAGTTTTCCCACTTGATTTTAAAATGGCTGTTTCCCACACCCGTCTGGGGTACTACAGATGGATCAGGTAGTCCCCGAGAGTCCAGGAGGAGGGAAATGCAAGTTCCTCAAGCTCAGGCAGAAAAGTTATGTTGCAAAGGCAGAAGGGAGAGATGCCAGCTCCTTTCCTTTTTTTTTTTTTTTTTTTTTGCTGTTTAAAATCCCACTAAGTAACCCAAAGACGGAATCTCAGGCAATGTGGGCTGTGTTTGTATTTCAAGGCTTAAGTGCTCTACCATGCCCACAATGTTGGCAGAGACTTGCAGGAGCAGTTGGACAGATAAAACTACATAAAACAAAGATGCCAATGGCAAAACCTTAAAGACACAAAAAGAAGTGTTCAGGTTAAAGGAGATGGGAGTGCAGGTATAAGGATCAAGGGAGAGGTAAAGGCAGGAGGGGCAGAAAAGACCGAAAAAGAGAAAGAGACAGAAAGAAAATAAAGGTAAGAATACTGGGACTATAGGACTTCTAGCCACTACACTATATGAGATTTAAACCTGTGTCACTCTCATAAATCTCCCATCATGGTGTGAGGAGAGCCTCTGCCACCTCTTCTTGTCACCCATCAAAGTGAGCCATTGCCGGCCAGAGGGAGCATGGCCTCACAAGCTGAGAAGAGTGATGCTGTAGTTGCCTGACATCACTCTCTTGGAAGGATAAGACAGAGAAGTAGGAGAGGACAAAGAAAGGAGAAGTAGGGAGATATTAGGAGAGGGAAAAGGACAAAGGGGAGGGGAAAGCATTGCCTCAATGAAGGTACTGAGATCCCCAGGGGCCAAGAAGGCAGACTTATCAAGTGCAGTGATGTTGAAACAAGAGGTTCAGGTGACCACTTTTCACCCATGGGGAAGCTGCATTTGGTGGCCCTGGAGGTGCTCAGATCCTCTCCCCAGAAGGGGATAACTGCCCCACATTGGGTGCCACTAAGTCTGATATAGACCAGGGTTCCTTGACCTTGCCCAATAAATAGAAATTGATAAGAGGTCAGTCAAAAAATTCAGGCAAGACTTTACTGGGGCTCCTATACCTGCAGGAGGGAGTGAAAACATTTAACAGTTTCCCTTACTTGCTCCCCAAGGCGGGGACAAGCTTGTTCCTTATATGAGGTGAGGGTAGAGGTATGTCCAGGATTCAGGCTGGAGGGGTGGCTTAGGTGTTTTGCCCACACCTTTGGTAGTGTTGAATGCAGGAGGCATGCGCAGTACCCTGCCTTTTCTCCTGACACCCTGCTTTTGCTCCCAACTCTTCAGAAGTGGCAGTTGGGTTTTTTGTGTGTGTGTCTTTTTGTAGCTTTTTGTCCACAATTTGCCCCAACTGTGCATGTACGCAATTATGTTTAGTCCCTTATAGTGTCTTTGTATTTTGTTGCTTAAGGAGATATTTGTCCAGGTGCAAGCACTGCAGCACTGCAGCAAAGGGTCCCAGATCCAAGCCTGTCTCAGAATGAGGAAGTAGTCAACAATGTTATATGCTATACAACACTCAATTCGGATAAGAACACAAAATGCAAAATGAGATTAGCATAACAGAAGTCCTTGGTAACTTTATTCGGAATAAATTTACTGGAGAGTTACAGGAAGAAACAAAAAATAGTAAATTCTATGTAGAGGAAGTTGAGTTCTCATAGGACGACTATATAATTTACACTTCTGAGAGTAAAATTAGCAACGAATTATTATCATATGAATAAATTATTAGATGAGGACCAGGGATAAATCAGAACTTTCTCAAACAATCTGAGATTTATGACATTCCCCCCCCAAAAAATTATGTGGATAATGTATAGCATTAGAAAATCTATCCCTTCACTACAAATTTTATGTAGTATTGATAGACACTAACACTTATTTAGCACTTAATCACAGACATTCTTCTTATCACTTAACATATAATGACTCATCCTATCTTCATAATATCTCAAGAACAGGTAGTGTTGTTATGACATTCTTAACTAAATCACTGTGCTGTACACCTGAAACTAACATGATATTGTAAATCAACTATACTTCAATTAAAAAATATTTTAAAGAAGTTTATAAAAAAGAAAGAGTAAGGTTAAGTAAATTGCTTAAAATTACACAGCTATAAGAAAGGGTCAGGTGAACACAGCCTGAAGGGGTGAGCGCACCACAGCTAGCCGGGAGGGAGTCCGAGAAAAAGTCTGCAGCTGCTAAAGAGGCAAGAGACTTTTTCTTCCCTCTTTGTTTCCTGGTGCGCGAGGAGAGGGGATTCAGAGCGCCGCCTAAACGAACTTCAGAGACGGGCGCGAGCCGCAGCTAACAGCGCGGATCCCACAGCAACAGGGGCGCAGAGGAAAAAGCGGAGAGACTCCTGCACAGAGGCTCGGCGCCGAGCAGCGCTCACCATCCCGAGAGGCTTGTCTGCTCCCCCGCCGGGGCAGGCGGGGCTGGGAGCTGAGGCTCGGGCTTCGGTCGGATCGAAGGGAGAGGACTGGGGCTGGCGGCGTGAACACAGCCTGAAGGGGTTGGCGCACCACAGCTGGCTGGGAGGGAGACCGGGAAAAGGTCTGCAGCTGCAGAAGAGGCAAGAGACTTTTTCTTGCCTCTTTGTTTCGCTGCGCGCAAGGAAAGGGGATTCAGAGCGCCGCCTAAACGAACTCCAGAGAAGGGCGCGAGCCGCGGCGATCAGAGCGGACCCCAGAGACGGGCGTGAGACGCTGGGGCTGCTGCTGCCGCCTCCAAAAAGCCTGTGTGTGAGCACAGGTCACTCTCCACACCGCCCCTCCCGGGAGCCGGTGCAGCCCGCCACTGCCAGGGTCCCGTGATCACTGGACAAATTCCCCGGGAGAACGCACTGCGCGCCTCAGGCTGGTGCAACGTCACGCCGTCCTCTGCTGCCGCAGGCGCGCCCCGCCTCCTCTGTACCCCTCCCTCCCCGCGGCCTGAGTGAGCCAGCGCCCCCGAAGCAGCTCCTCCTTTAACCCCGTTCTGTCTGGGCGGGGAACAGACGCCCTCAGGTGACCTACACGCAGAGGCGGGTCCAAATCCAAAGCTGAACCCCAGGAGCTGTGTGAACAGGGAAGAGAAGGGGAACTCTCTCCCAGCAGCCTCAGAAGCAGTGGATTAAAACTCCACAAACAACTTGATGTGCCTGCATCTGTTGAATACCTGAATAGACAACGAATCATCCCAAATTCAGGAAGTGGACTTTGGGAGCAGGATATATTAATTTTTCCCCTGTTCCTTTTTTTTTGTGAGTGTATATGTATATGCTTCTGGGTGAGATTTTGTCTGTATAGCTTTGCTTTAAAATAGCTTTATTTTACTTCACTATATTATAGCCTCTTTCTTTCTTTCTTTCTTTCTATTTTTTCTCCCTTTTACTCTGAGCCGTGTGGACGAAAGGCTCTTGGTGCTCCAGCCAGGCATCAGGGCCGTGCCTCTGAGGTGGGAGAGCCAACTTCAGGACACTGGTCCACAAGAGACCTCCCAGCTCCACGTAATACCAAACGGCGAAAATCTCTCGGAGATCTCCATCTCAACATCAAGACCCAGCATCACTCAATGACCAGCAAGCTACAGTGCTGAACACCCTATGCCAAACAACTAGCAAGACAGGAACACAGCCCAATCCATTAGCAGAGAGGCTGCCTAAAATCATAATAAGGCCACAGACACCCCAAAATACACCACCAGACGTGGATGTGCCCACCAGAAAGAAAAGATCCAGCCTCATCCACCAGAGCTCAGGCACTAGTTCCCTACACCAGGAAGCCTACACAACCCACTGAACCAACCTTAGCCACTGGGGACAGATACCAAAAACAACGGGAACTACAAACCTGCAGCCTGTGAAAAGGAGACCCCAAACACAGTAAGATAAGCAAAATGAGATGACAGAAAAACACACAGCAGATGAAGGAGCAGGGTCAAAACACTCCAGATTTAACAAATGAAGAGGAAATAGGTAGTCTACCTGAAAAAGAATTCAGAATAATGATAGTAAGGATGATCCAAAATCTTGGAAATAGAATAGACAAAATGCAAGAAACATTTAACAAGGACGTAGAAGAACTAAAGAGGAACCAAGCAATGATGAAAAACACAATAAATGAAATTAAAAATACTCTAGATGGGATCAATTGCAGAATAACTGAGGCAGAAGAAAGGATAAGTGACCTGGAAGATAAAATGGTGGAAATAACTACTGCAGAGCAGGATAAAGAAAAAAGAATGAAAAGAACTGGGGACAGTCTCAGAGACCTCTGGGACAACATTAAACGCACCAACATTCGAATTATAGGGGTCCCAGAAGAAGAAGAGAAAAAGAAAGGGACTGAGAAAATATTTGAAGAGATTATAGTTTAAAACTTCCGTAATATGGGAAAGGAAATAGTTAATCAAGTCCTGGAAGCACAGAGAGTCCCATACAGGATAAACCCAAGGAGAAACACGGCAAGACACATATTAATCAAACTGTCAAAAATTAAATATAAGGAAAACATATTAAAGGCAGCAAGGGAAAAAAAACAAATAACACACAAGGGAATCCCCATAAGGTTAACAGCTGATCTTTCAGCAGAAACTCTGCAAGCCAGAAGGGAGTGGCAGGATATACTTAAAGTGATGAAGGAGAAAAACCTACAACCAAGATTACTCTACCCAGCAAGGATCTCATTCAGATTCGATGGAGAAATTAAAACCTTTACAGACAAGCAAAAGCTGAGAGAGTTCAGCACCACCAAACCAGCTTTACAACAAATGCTAAAGGAACTTCTCTAGGCAAGAAACACAAGAGAAGGAAAACACCTACAATAACAAACCCAAAACATTTAAGAAAATGGGAATAGGAACATACATATCGATAATTACCTTGAATGTAAATGGATTAAATGCTCCCACCAAAAGACACAGGCTGGCTGAATGGATACAAAAACAAGACCCATATATATGCTGTCTACAAGAGACCCACTTCAGACCTAGAGACACATATAGACTGAAAGTGAGGGGATGGAAAAAGATATTCCATGCAAATGGAAATCAAAAGAAAGCTGGAGTAGCAATTCTCATATCAGACAAAATAGACTTTAAAATAAAGACTATTACAAGAGACAAAGAAGGACACTATATAATGATCAAGGGATCGATCCAAGAGGAAGCTATAACAATTGTAAATATTTATGCACCCAACATAGGAGCACCTCAATACATAAGGCAAATACTAACAGCCATAAAAGGGGAAATCGACAGCAACACAATCATAGTAGGGGACTTTAACACCCCACTTTCACCAATGGACAGATCATCCAAAATGAAAATAAATAAGGAAACACAAGCTTTAAATGATACATTAAACAAGATGGACTTAATTGATATTTATAGGACATTCTACCCAAAAACAACAGAATACACATTTTTCTCAAGTGCTCATGGAACATTCTCCAGGATAGATCATATCTTGGGTCATAAATCAAGCCTTGGTAAATTTAAGAAAATTGAAATCATATCAAGTATCTTTTCCGACCACAACGCTATGAGACTAGATATCAATTACAGGAAAAGATCTGTAAAAAATACAAACACATGGAGGCTACACAATACACTACTTAATAATGAAGTGATTACTGAAGAAATCAAAGGGGAAATCAAAAAATACCTAGAAACAAATGACAATGGAGATACGATGACCCAAAACCTATGGGACACAGCAAAAGCAGTGCTAAGAGGGAAGTTTATAGCAATACAAGCCTACCTCAAGAAACAGAAAACATCTCAAATAAACAACCTAACCTTGCACTTGAAGCAATTAGAGAAAGAAGAACAAAAAAACCCCAAAGCCAGCAGAAGGAAAGAAATTATAAAGATCAGGTCACAAATAAATGAAAAAGAAATGAAGGAAACAATAGCAAAAATCAATGAAACTAAAAGCTGGTTCTTTGAGAAGATAAACAAAATTGATAAACCATTAGCCAGACTCATCAAGAGAAAAAGGGAGAAGACTCAGATCAATAGAATTAGAAATGAAAAAGGAGAAGTAACCACTGACACTGCAGAAATACAAAAGATCATGAGAGATTACTACAAGCAACTCTGTGCCAATAAAATGGACAACCTGGAAGAAATGGACAGATTCTTAGAAACGCACAAACTGCCGAGACTGAACCAGGAAGAAATAGAAAATATGAACAGACCAATCACAAGCACTGAAATTGAAACTGTGATTAAAAACCTTCCAACAAACAAAAGCCCAGGACCAGATGGCTTCACAGGTGAATTCTATCAAACATTTAGAGACGAGCTAACACCTATCCTTCTCAAACTCTTCCAAAATATTGCAGAGGGAGGAACACTCCCAAACTCATTCTACGAGGCCACCATCACCCTGATACCAAAACCAGAGAAAGATGTCACAAAGAAAGTAAACTACAGGCCAATATCACTGATGAACATAGATGCAAAAATCCTCAACAAAATACTAGCAAACAGAATCCAACAGCACATTAAAAGGATCATACACCATGATCAAGTGGGGTTTATCCCAGGAATGCAAGGATTCTTCAATATATGCAAATCAATCAATGTGATACACCATATTAACAAATTGAAGGAGAAAAACCATATGATCATCTCAATAGATGCAGAAAAATCTTTCGACAAAATTCAACACCCATTTATGATAAAAGCCCTGCAGAAAGTAGGCATAGAGGGAACTTTCCTCAACATAATAAAGGCCATATATGACAAACCCACAGCCAACATTGTCCTCAATGGTGAAAAACTGAAACCATTTCCACTAAGATCAGGAACAAGACAAGGTTGCCCACTCTCACCACTGTTATTCAACATAGTTTTGGAAGTGTTAGCCACAGCAATCAGAGAAGACAAAGAAATAAAAGGAATCCAAATCGGAAAAGAAGAGGTAAAGCTGTCACTATTTGCAGATGACATGATACTATACATAGAGAATCCTAAAGATGCTACCAGAAAACTCCTAGAGCTAATCAATGAATTTGGTAAAGTAGCAGGATACAAAATTAATGCAGAGAAATCTCTTGCATTTCTATACACTAATGAAGAAAAATCTGAAAGTGAAATTAAGAAAACACTCCCATTTACCATTGCAACAAAAAGAATAAAATATCTAGGAATAAACCTACCTAAGGAGACAAAAGACCTGTATGCAGAATATTATAAGACACTGATGAAAGAAATTAAAGATGATACAAATAGATGGAGAGATATACCATGTTCCTGGATTGGAAGAATCAACATTATGAAAATGACTCTAGTACCCAAAGCAATCTACAGATTCAATGCAATCCCTATCAAACTACCACTGGCATTTTTCACAGAACTAGAACAAAAAATTTCACAATTTGTATGGAAACACAAAAGACCCCGAATAGCCAAAGCAATCTTGAGAACGAAAAATGGAGCTGGGGGAATCAGGCTCCCTGACTTCAGACTATATTACAAAGCTTCAGTAATCAAGATAGTTTGGTACTGGCACAAAAACAGAAATATAGATCAATGGAACAGGATAGAAAGCCCAGAGATAAACCCACACACATATGGTCACCTTATCTTTGATAAAGGAGGCAAGAATATACAGTGGAGAAAAGACAGCCTCTTCAATAAGTGGTGCTGGGAAAATTGGACAGGTACATGTAAAAGTATGAAATTAGAACACTCCCTGACACCATGCACAAAAATAAACTCAAAATGGATTAAAGACCTAAGTGTAAGGGCAGACACTATCAAACTCTTAGAGGAAAACATAGGCAGGACACTCTATGACATACATCACAGCAAGATTCTTTTTGACCCAGCTCCCAGAGAAATGGAAATAAGAACACAAATAAACAAATGGGACCTAATGAAACTTAAAAGCTTTTGCACAGCAAAGGAAACCATAAACAAGACCAAAAGACAACCATCAGAATGGGAGAAAATATTTGCAAATGAAGCAAATGACAAAGGATTAATCTCTAAGATTTACAAGCAGCTCATGCAGCTCAATAACAAAAAAACCAACAACCCAATCCAAAAATGGGCAGAAGACCTAAATAGACATTTCTCCAAAGAAGATATACAGATGGCCTACAGACACATGAAAGAATGCTCAACATCATTAATCATTAGAGAAATGCAAATCAAAACTACAATGAGATATCATCTCACACCAGTCAGAATGGCCATCATCAAAAAATCTAGAAACAATAAATGCTGGAGAGGGTGTGGAGGAAAGGGAACACTCTTGCACTGTTGGTGAGAATGCAAATTGATACAGCCACTATGGAGAACAGTATGGAGGTTCCTGAAAAAACTACAAATAGAACTACCATACGACCCAGCAATCCCACTACTGGGCATATACCCTGAGAAAACCATAGGTCAAAAAGAGTCATGTACCAAAATGTTCATTGCAGCTCTATTTACAATAGCCAGGACATGGAAGCAACCTAAATGTCCATTGACAGATGAATGGATAAAGAAGATGTGGCACATATATACAATGGAATATTACTCAGCCATAAAAAGAAATGAAATGGAGGTATTTGTAATGAGGTGGATGGAGTTAGAGTCTGTCATACAGAGTGAAGTTAAGTCAGAAAGAGAAAAACAAATACAGTATGCTAACACATATATACGGAATCTAAGGGAAAAAAAAAAAAAAAGGCCATGAAGAACCTAGTGGCAAGATGGGAATAAAGACACAGACCTACTAGAGAATGGACTTGAGGATATGGGGAGGGGGTGGGGTGAGATGTGACAGGGTAAGAGAGTGTCATGGACATATATACACTACCAAATGTAAAATAGGTAACTAGTGGGAAGCAGCCGCATAGCACAGGGAGATCAGCTCGGTGCTTTGTGACCACCTAGAGGGGTGGGATGGGGAGGGTGGGAGGGAGGGAGATGCAAGAGGGAAGAGAAATGGGAACATATTGTATATGTATAACTGATTCACTTTGTTATAAAGCAGAAGCTAACACACCATTGTAAGGCAATTATACTTCAATAAAGATGTTTAAAAAAAAAAAAAAAAAAGGGTCAGAACCTGAACCTCAGATCTCTAGTTATTAAGATACTATGTTTGGGTGAAATTTGTTACTCTAATACTGTACTCCAAAATTATAGTATGGTTGCTGTGTGTGTGTGTGTGTGTGTGTGTGTGTGTGTGTGTGTGTGTGTGAGTGACTTGCCTTTCCTTACACATTATAAATAACATTGATTAACTGTGAGAGCTAACATCAAATAAGAAATTTTGATGTCCAATGAATAACATAATGTGGTAGAAATAATAAAATGAGAAAAGGAAGCTGTTTAGACATGAATCTTATACATTTTAATAAAATATTTCTCAAAAACTTAAATAAATATATGCCCATTGAATCATCTTATGTGATATCTATGCCATAGAATAATAGTGTCAATCGTGTAGATGAGATAATTTTGATATGAAAAATAAAGAATAAGCCCTTAGAAAGACTTACTAGATCAAATTTTTTTGTTTAGGTTTTTGTCATTAAGTGGTGACATCCATTATTGATCCTATATTTACTGTCTTGAATTTTCTCAGGGTCAGTAATAGATAACAGATAAAGAAACTGTGGAAATTCAGGCCAGTAAATCACTAGGGTAACACTGTGTACACAGTCAATTGTGTTTAAACATTAGACATAAGCTTCTAAGACATTTGATTAGATATGAGACATATATAAAAAGAGGAATGGAAAAAAAATGCATGCATAGGTGTGAAATATAGTTTTATTTTAAAGAGTGGCTTCTCCAAAATAAGGGCAGAACTGAAAATTACACATGAATGAAAGAAAATTGTATAGCAAATGCTAATATAATATCAATATACTTTAACAATATTAATTAAAATAAGCAGGTATGTAATTGGGAAAGTGAAAACCCAATTAACCTGGTTAACCTGCTTATTTAGTTTATAAGTTGTTAGCATACCTTGCATACAATTCCAGTATCATGGAACTATTTGGTGAATTCAAATGAGTTTAAGACAAATTAAACAGTAAAATATGCAGTTCTGAAGATAAACATAAAGCAATATTAGATAAGAGGAAACTAAATTCCAAAGTTAATATCCAGTGCTAAAAATATATTTACCACATCCCACAGATATGGGATTTTAAAATTCATATAAAAAAAGCACTTGTTTTACATTAATAATGGAAAATGTTCACATATTATAGCTTATAGGTCTGAGAGTATGCACTACACCATCGCTAATATACTTCTTTTGCAAACCAAAGGCAATACAATTATATTAAAAGTACTGCAGAACTCTCTGCCAGCATGAGTTGTACAAAGAGGCAGTGAGATGAAGAGCAGGGCTTTAGGTTCCTTTTCTTTTCAAAGAAAAGTATCACTTTATTCTGAGAGAGACTGAGAAACAAATTTAGTGATAATTGAAAACATTCTCTGAGGATGTAGGTGGGGCAGATATTAATATTTTTCAAATATAGTAACAGTGATTGTAATTTCTATTTAAATTCAGTATTGAATCCATTTCAGGTTTTCTTATGACTTCAGCTACACCTCATGGCATTAATGACTACCTGCTGCAGTCAAGGACAATATGAAACTGAATGAAAATTGACAATTTATTCTACTCTGAAACCATTTAATATTTTCTAAGGAGAAATGATATACACATAATATGATATCGAAAGCTGAAAAATGTTCACAATTAAACAAAAATTATGACTTGTGAGACATCATATAACTGTTAAAAGATCATCTCTCCCTGTTATTACTAGTAATTCATCATTACTCATCTATTTGTTCAAAACATATAAGACATACTGAATTTCCTCCTGCTTACCAGTCTTGCAAGTGTTTGTATTTAAAATTACATCTGAATTTTTACCAAAATTATATGCCACAAGTGAATGTATTTTATAAGAAAAATCATTTTATAATGTTTTTCTTTCCTTTAAATTCCTGTCAACATCATGCAAACTCAACACAGTATGGAAAATTATTGTGAAAGTAACTTCAGATAAAATACAAATTTTAAGGACTTTTCTCCCAAAACTGAGATAATTTTAAGGAAGCTGAATTGATTCTTAAAAACACATTTGCATTAATATTAACGATAATATAATGTTGAAAACAAAAGTAAAAGTTCTCTAAGTACATTTCTTTTTATTTAGAAATGTTAAGTATTGTATACTCTCAGCAGCTTCCAAAAGCTTATGACTCTATAAATGCAAGCATTATCAAGAGATGACTTTATGGCATTTTTTTTACTCAAGCATCTAAATAGTAAAAGTAGTTAACATTGTGGTAGTTAATATTTTAAAGTTATCCCATTTTATTCCTATGAATTAATATTATTATATTTATTGCTGGTATGTTAGCAGAATAAATAATATTTCCCTGTTACCTTGTAATTTATAAAGTGCTGACATTTCTGTTAAAATAAAAATGAGACTCCTTGGTTTACAAAGCATAACTTGAGTATAGGCCTCTCTGCACTGAAAATGTTCACTAAGACCACTGATAATTCATACGGATTTAGTTACTTCTGTCTTCAGATATTATTCATTTTTCTACAATATTAAACTTGATTAACCTATTAGATAGTAAAAACAATTTATTTGAAAGTAAATATTCTTCTTGCATACAAGGTTCTTTTTAACACCTGTTATCTTTATTTTCTTCTGTAGATAAATTGTATAGTTGTAAACTCCCAGAAAAAAAAATCAGCAAATATTTCAGAAAATAATGTGGCATATAGTCTAACCTCTCTCTTTGTAACATAAACCATTTGCTACATATATTCTTCTCTGCACATAAGGATCATATGCAATATTTAAGCCAGAGGACTTATTTAAGATTTCTCTAATATTTGAACAATTTCTGACTACATTATGGTCTAATATAACAATATAAAATATATTTACAAGGCAAAGTGGCAAAAATTTTCCTCTTATACTAAGAAGATGTTCATGTGGTTCTTTTAGAAACCAAAATAAGCAAATTAAACATAACTGTAAATATCAATTAAAAATAATACATGACTCGCTTTCCCCATCACAGTTTTTACTTTATTAGTCATCTAAAGTTTTACTATTGAATCAGTAAACCTTAAAGATTTAGAAGGAGAAGGAAGAGCAGAAGCACGATGGAGAAGGAGTAGACACTGTCACTTCCATTGTTGTTATTGTTAATGCACCAGAAAATAATTGAAAATGGAGTTCTCACAGGACTAATATCTATTTTTATTTTTGGAATTAAAAGTACTGACTTGAAAATCCAAACTTTACGTGAAACAAAATTTCAAAACGTAGGCAATAAGAACGAAGAGGAAAAAATTAAATATTGGCAGGCTATTGTCAGACACTGATTTAATTCTGTGTGTTTTAAAGATTGATGATGAATTTTTATTAAAATTTTCTTTTAAATTATTATATAAATGATGAAGAAAAGATTTGCTCATTTATTCAAATATTATTCATTAAAAATGACATATTTGAAAGAACTTTAGAGACAAAATGTCACACTGCCTATGTTACCTCCAAATATTTTTGTAAAAATAGAAAATCACGAAATGCCAACCTCAACAACATATATAAACAATAGTTTACAAATCACAGACATGACACATCAATACTAAAAACTTTACAAAGTAAAATAGTCTACAATTGAATTTTTAAAAATTCCAAGACAGAATGATATTTTATTGTATAAGTGATAGCAAAAGCAAATGAAAATAGTAAATATTATGTAATATTTAAGGTATACCTCATGCTTCATGAGAGTCTACCTCAAAAGGTGCAGCCCAATGCAAGGGCAATGGTTTTTAAGATCATTGGATGGGAGGATAAGAAAAGCTTTCGTTTATGTAACATTATTTAAAAGAAAAAGAATACCATACATGTACTTTAACAGATGAAAATATTGATTAACTAGAAATGTGTGTTTTTTAGAAGATCAGAAATAGTTTATAAGTCCCTAATTCTGCTTAGATAATCTAAACTCTGACCATCTAATTGTTTCTTTTTAAAGTATTTCCAGATTCCGTGATCAATAGACACAATTTTGCTTAATATTGGGCCCAGGTAAGTATAAAAGACATTGAGAATCTAAGGTAAGATCTGCTATATTCTTATATTCTTAATCTTTGATCTACTGAGAGAGAGAGAGAAAGAGAGGGAGAGAGAGAATGTGTGTGTGTAAAGGCACTTTTTCTATGAGGGCAGAAGACCAGTAGGTATTATTTCAGACCAATAGCAAAAAAAATGTTTTTGTGAATGTCAGTACTTTAATAAGATTTCTCTAATAGATGAAGGAACTCCCTAATGCCATAATAACTTCATAAATTGTACTCTGGAACAGAGAGTTATACAGACTTTAAGAGATTTCCTATGTAACTGGCAATTAAAACTATGGGTTTAAAAATATTTAAAAAATGATAATATAATTACAATGTGTATTTGGTGAAATAGCTCTAATTTTAGAAGGTATAACCCACAAGGTTCTCAGAAGTCTGACAACGTTCAGTAATATATAAAGATTTTTAATAACATGCCACGTAGACAATGATACACAGCCATTCTCATCAATATTTACTTACCTTTTTCTATCCACCAGCATAATGGTTCCCTATACAAAATTCGGGACTGATTTCTTATAATTTAATGTGTGGATTCAGAAGTTTGAAGTGGGTAATATATATTCCATAACATTTGCCCTTTATAAAGTATAGTTCTGTTCAATTTAACAAATGCATATAGTCATGTAGTGGCCGCCATAATCAAGATATAAAACTTTCTTATTACAGTAAAGAGTTTACCTGAGCTCCTTTGTAGTCAATCCATTTCCCCACCTGGAGCCCTGAAAACGTTGATCTAGTGCCTGCTCCTCCACTTTTGTTTTTGGGAGATTCCCATATAGATCCCACTGTATATACCTTTTGAACTTGGCTTTTTTTTTTTTTAATTAATTAATTTTTAACATCTTTATTGGAGTATAATTGCTTTACAATGGTGTGTTAGTTTCTGCTTTATAACATAGTGAATCAGCTATACATTTACATACATCCCCATAACTCCTCCCTCTTGCATCTCCCTCCCTCCCACCTTCCCTATCCCACCCCTCTAGGTGGTCACAAAGCACAGAGCTGATCTCCCTGTGCTATGCGACTGCTTCCCGCTAGCTATCTATTTTACATTTGGTAGTATATATAAGTCCATGCCACTTTCTCACTTCGTCCCAGCTTACCTTTCCCCCTCCCTATGTCCTCAAGTTCATTCTCTACTTCCACGTCTTTATTCCTGTCCTGCCTCTAGGTTCTTCAGAAGCAATTTTTTTTTTTTTTTTTTTTTTTTTTTTAGATTCCGTATATATGTGTTAGCATATGGTATTTGTTTTTCTCTTTCTGACTTACTTCACTCTGTATGACAGACTCTGGGTCCACCCACCTCACCAGAAATAACTCAATTTCATTTCTTTTTTATGGCTGAGTAATATTCCATTGTATATATGTGCCACATCTTCTTTATCCATTCATCTGTCAATGGACACTTAGGTTGCTTCCATGTCCTGGTTGTTGTAAATAGAGCTGCAATGAACATTGTGGTACATGACACTTTTTGAATTATGGCTTTCTCAGGGTATATGCCCAGTACTGGGATTGCTGGGTCATATGGTAGTTCTATCTTTAGTTTTTTTAAGGAAGCTCCATACTTGAACTTGGCTTCTTTCACTCAGAATACTGCATTTGAGACTTCTTATACAGGCAGTTAATTACTTTTTATTGCTACCTATTATTTCCTTATATGAATATTCCTCCTCTTCTTTATCAATAACAAGTTGAAGAATATTTGGGTTGTTCCCATTTTTTGCTGATTATTTAAAAAGTAGAAAATCTATCTATCTATCATTTATCTATCTCTCTCTCTATCTATCACCTATCTATGTATCATCTATCTATCTATATTTATGGGAAGTTAAGCTTTATTTCTCTTGGGTAAACACCTATGAGTTGGATTAGTGGGTCATGTAGTAAGTATATATTCAAAGTTAAAAAAACTGCCAAACTATTTTCTAAGTAGTGTATGATAGATAGTTCCAGCTGTTCTGAATCCTCACTAGCACATTGCTTGTTAGGCTTTTATTTTATTTTATTTTTATTCTAATAGTTTATAGTGGAAATTTTCATTTCCCTAGTGGCTACTAATATGACCAATAGTCATCATATTTTCAAGGCTGAGTAGGAACTTTCTTAATTGATACCCCCAGAAAAAACAGGATTCTATTAAAGAAAGGAGAGTAAGTTAAATGATGGGTTGGCCATTAACTGCCTATGTCACGAACACTAAGCACATCCTGTTACTATTTTATTTCTAATTTCCAAAGCTAGATATACTAAAAAAAAAAAAAAAAAAAAAAAAACCACTAAACGTTTCTTGGACTTTCTCAGCTATCACCCTCATCTAACCCAGTATGATATCTTGCATGGATTATTAAAATAACATCCTAAAAATATTCTTCACTAACACACTTGTGTCCTGCCATAGTCTGCATTTCCATAACTTGCATGAGTCTTTTGAATCTTAAATCAGGGATGATTACTGCTTAAAACCTCCAATAACTTCCTTCAGAAGAAAATTATTACCTCATTCAGAGAGAAAATAAAATCTTTAGGATGGCATAAAGGTCTGCAGCTGAACACAATTTGTAAAACCTTCAGCATTCAAGAGAAGTTATCGTGAATGCAGTGTATATGATAGGTTAGAAAAAAGGTCCTTAAACAATTGAAAATTAAATGGAGTAATTATAAGCATAAGGGAATAGAATATATTTTAGAAAGATGCCAGCTGGATTCAAGAGTAAGGAGATATATTCTGAAACAAGTGTTGTTGACAGATTCTACATAAACTATAGAGAAATTTATAAATAAATCCTAATTATTACTGATTAATATAGCCAGTTATTTTATAAACAATTGTTTTGCACCTGCTATGTCTCTAGCAATGTATTAGGCTCTGAAACTAAAATGATAAATAAGCCAAAGTGTCTGTCCTATATTAGCTTGTGGTCCAGGAAAGTCATACAAATAGTGTTAAATAGACATTATATATGGTAAAATATTGGACTATAAATGCACATCTAACACAGCACAGGGATTCAAGAAATGCCCAGCAGAGGACATAACAGCCAAGCTGTAACTAGAGTAACATTAAGTTTGATAAAATGGAATGAAATTAAAGGCATTTTGAGAATTCATAGCAATATGTACAAAAGCATGGAGACAATGCCATGTATGAGACTCAGGATAAGCCAAGAGAACGATGTATCATTAACAGAATTAGGGGAATTACCTAAAAAATTATATGTAGTTACTTCTGAAATTGTAAAAATGTCAAGACAATCTACTCTTCTAAAGAAATTTTACATGGAGAAAAATAAATGGAGAAGTCAGAGCAATGATGCAAAAATAAATTGAGGACAAAGAGAAAATTTTTAAATAAGTAAATAATTTTTTTGTGAGTGTGTGTATATATGCCTATATACACAATTGTGGTAATGGAAAGTAAGTAACACTTATCAAATTCACTAATAATGCAAATTATTAATCTAAATTGTAGTTTCAAATAAATGCAATTCTAACGTCTAAAAATTTTAATTGTCTTGGAGTCAATTTAAAGCAAGATTGACATAGTTTGCAATTTTTTTGCTGAAGATAATATCAGTTTAAAAAAAGTCTTAGTTACTATGACTGAGAAGTGAGGTTCTTAGATTAGAGATTGAGATTCAAAATTCAAAATTAATTTATTTATACACTGAACATATATAAAGCTATGAAAAAAGCTATACAAAGCCATGAAGAAAGAGAAGATTATAAGTGAAACTTTGTTTTGACGATCATATCTCTTCTCTGTAGTCATGAATTTAGAATGTATTATTTAAATCTCTAAGCATCTATAACTTCCCTTTCATTGTATATATATAGACACATTTTTTCCTAATTAAAATTCCTATTTTCCTAGTGTTGTACACTGAAGATTTCATGGGTTATCTCTCCATACTCTAGTATGACAATGCTGGAACATCATATTCTAGGCTTCAAATGCATAGAACTTTTTATTTAATTGGATACATTTGCTCACAAATGATTTCATTGAAAATAATTACTTCTGACAATTCTTTCACCTTCAAACCTCTGCATCATTTTTGTAGAACAGTTACTTGTGTGCTTTTCTCTTTTGCTCATTACTTTCTATGCTATATGATGCCCCGTCCCTGTAAAGTTCATCTTCATTTCTTCAGTATTGCTTACCAACCAAAAAGTTTTGCATGCAGTAGGCAGTTAATAAAGGTTTATTAATAAGAAATAATTGTTAGAAACCCTCTTAATATCCCATATTATAAAAACGATGTTCTCAAATTATTTAAGAAAAATAGTATTCAAATAAATATATATATATATATATATTTTTTTTTTTTTTTTTTACAGCTAAAACTCATTTTCCATGTAGAGCTACCACTTTTGTCTACACTCTATTTCTAAACTATGTATAGTACATCTCAAGTGATTAATGTATTAATTATATATACATATATAATTAATTGAAAATGATACTGAAAAAGAAAAATACATTTTTTAAATGACTGGTTATAATACTCTCAAAGTTAATAAATGTTTTTCAGGCAAAACTAAAACTCAACTATCTGCACTTCAGAGTGCATTGTAGCATTATTCATAATAGCCAAAACATGGAAGCAACCTAAATGTTCATTCACAAAAGAATGAATAAAGAAAATGTGGTGTATGCATACAATGAAATTTAATTCAACCACAAAAAAGAAGGAAATCCCGCCATTTGTGACAACTTTGGATGAACCTAGAGGACATTATGCTGAGAGAAATGAGCCAGATATGGAAAGACAAGTACTACATGATACCACTTACATGAAATATCTAAAATGGTCAAACTCATAGAAGCAGGGAGTAGAATAGTGCTTGCCAGGGGCTGACAAGGGAAAAAGTGAAGTATTAGGCAAAGGATACAAGGTTTCAGTTGTGCAAGATGAATAAGCTCTAGAGGTCTACTGTATAGTATATTGCCTATAGTTAACAGTACTGTATTATATACTTAAAATTTTTCTAAGAGTATAGGTCATATGTTGTGTTCTTATTACAAAATTATAATAATGAACAAATAGGGCAGAAAGAAACCTTTGGAGGTAATGAATATCTGTATGGCATAGATTGTGGTGATGGCTTCACAGGTGTATAAATTAAATATATACAGATTTCTGTATGTTAAATAATGTGAATTACACTTTCTTGTCAAAGATTTAGAACCGTTTTCTTATTATAATTTTTCAGAGGAGAAAAACAAAAATAATAAAACCCAACTATTCCTAGAAATTCCATAATGATATCAATGAATACAATGGTATATTTATTAAAAAATTTAGACTATGCTGCATTTTAGCTTCCTTCAAATACCATTTTACAAACATATGTATATTATAATACATATATATATATGTATTACTGCCCTAGTTTTCCTTTACTGTTTTTCACCTTACTTTGCTACTGATATAAAACTACAATGAAATTCCTCTACTTATAAAAGGAAACATTTATCTTGGGAAAAGAAAATCCCTGAGTGTGTTAGTGAACTTTATCTTAGAGAGTTCCTGATTTAATTGATGTAATCTGACCTTGCCATTAGTCTAGCTGGAGGCAAGCTATTTCTGTCTGTGTTACTTTTCAATACTGCTTCCCTGTAGGAATTCAGTACTTTCTCCATATAAATGTGCAACAAAGACAGAGAACATAGTCTAGAGAGTCATTCAATTTGTATCTGCTATTTTCCCATCAATGTTAACACACAATTGTATTCTTCCTAACCTTCATAGTTCAAAGACTGTTGTTTCAACCGAAATTTGGAAAATCTACATTCAGATTCTGACTTAAGATATAAAACAAAATTTATATTCCTTATTTACCTGATGTCCAAGCATTATAGAAATCATTTGAATTTCCTAGCAGCTTCTTTTGCAGTGTTCTTAAGCTTACTCTGTTCTTCCTAGGTGCAGCGTGAAGGGGACAATTTAATCCTATATCATATAAACAATTAAAAACTATCCTTTGGCTGTAACCTTTTTGAAATGATGAAGTGCTAGTACAGAGTCAGTTGTCCTTGAATTACTTTCACTGCTAAGTATTAGACAGTATGATGAATTTCTCACAAGCAGGACATTTGGAATGGTATCTTCAAAGCTGTGTCAGCCGCCTATTCATCTTTATTATGGCCTAGAAACTGATAGCAAAAATACAATGTTAGTACATGTATTACAATAGCAACAATTAAGGGCATCATTTTTTTCTTAAAGATGAAAGCAATAAAAGTTGGACTTTTATAAGAATGCCGTTACTTTCTTTCCAGCCACCAATGTTAAAAAGTAATTTCCATGTAAATATATGACAGTAATTAAAAATCAAATTATAATATTTTATGCTCAAAAGTGAATTCTTATAGGGTTAAATGTAATTTTATAATTTTTATTATAAGGAATAGAAGACTTCCTTAATATTTTAAAACACAGCCATACTTAATATTTTGTATGAAAATAAAAACACGGATGTACTTTCTTCGAACTGAAATAATTCTCATTAGTGCAATGACAGTATATCTAATATCCACATAAAAACAGATTTTATTTTGTATCATTTTTGTAAATAAGTCCAATTGAGAATATATATACACTAGTATAATTAAATCTTACTGACATTTGAAAAATTCATGTTTTAAACCAAAACCAAGTACTCTTAACAAATCCTGTGCCAGTCATCATGTATTTGTAATACAATCAAATGATTTTTGAGCTGGAAGGAAGACCCAGCTCAAACACACATTACGTATATTATAAAAACTATACAACATAAACATTCACCTTGGTTATTTTTTAAAGAGATAATTGTAGTACTGAGAAACTACATAACTTAATTAGAATCTCGAAGTTAGTCAGTGTTGAAACCAGTCCAAAGCATGCCCTTCCAATTCCAGTTTACAATTTCTGCCAGGAAACCACTTTTCCTTCCAGAGTGTACATATGTCTCTGATAAGTTTTATTTATATTATGGGCTCTAGGTTAACTTTGAAGATATCTTCATTGAAACCTACCATTATTAAATCAAACATTTAAAGATTATCAAAATAAAACATGCATATGTTCAACAGATTTTTAAAAGTCTATCAAATTACCATTATTATGAGTGAGGAGATTTCTGTAGACAAATGTACCAAAGATAGTTAGCTACACATACACAGAAATACATATATATATACACACAAACACACACATCTGCAAAATTCACTTATAAATTATTCTCCACTCTGATGAAATACAATTTTTGACAAAATTACATTCGCATAAAAATAACTTAGAAGCACTAACCAAATTTGGAACCATCTGTGTTCACTGTGTACAAAATGAAATTGAAAATTTGAACTGTGAATAAAATAAATAAACAGGCATATATTTTCTTATGAGTCTATGCACCAAGACTATTTAATATTTAAGGAACACTAAAGGTTAGGTGCTTATAATGATTGTCAGATTAAGTTTTACATTTGTACTTCATATAAATTAAAGTATTTTTTTCATTTTAATTTGTTCATCTGTCTTATTTAAAATAATATTACATGGTTAGCTTAGCATAAATATACTTAGAAGGACAAGCTATGAGCAATCTGATTTTAATAAGGATGTACTACAGTGGCACAGTGTTTTACCTACTGTGTTAAAATCACCCATCATAAACTCATTTGTCTCAAACCATCTTTGTTCATTTAACTTTTGCTTGTCTCTTTGCAGCTCATTACCTTATATTTTTAGACCCTGCATCACTATTCCTAAAACTGTCGCCATCCTTTCCAAACTGGGGGACTTTAAATAAATCACTGACTTCTTTGAAAAATAAATGTATAAATCAAATTGATATCATTAGGATTAGATATATGTGGTATAAAAGACATCTGTAAAATAAGCTCTATCTACATAAAATGCTTTATTAAATAATATTAAATTAATTGATATTGAAATTGATGCTAATTAAAGCATCATACTAGTTCCATGTATGATCTTTCTATTCCTAAATGTCTATCTAGTATTTATTCTATCAAATTTTAAAAGTTGAAAAATGTATTTGATTTATATCAACTACATTTCAAGAAAAGAAACTAGGCATAAAAGATAGACATGTAGATATAGACGATAAGGGTATTTTTATTGTTTGCCAATACATTTCAATTTCTTAGGCAAAATGAAAGTTGCAATATTGTATTCAAATACTTCATTAAAATTAAAGTCACAATTTCTTGACTAGAGATAAAGAAACAGGAAATTATGGGAACTTTTAAGAGGGAATTGCTGAGAAGCCATCTGGATAGTTTAAGAAAAATATTTTCTCAATTCCCAATTGGAGAGCAGCATCACAGTTGTCAACTTTATACAACACTTTTCCCTATTTTGACAAGAATAGAATTTGTGAAGAGAAATAAAATTTGTATAACGTTACATATTTTGTAGACTTAGATACTTCTAAGCCTTTTTTTGGCTAATGAAAAAAGATATGTCCAGTCAAACTTCATAGTCAGTTAACTGCATTTTGATTTATCTTTAAGGATATTTTACTGAGAAGTATCAAGAATATCTAGTTTACCACTTTGGTACCCATTAAATTTACATTACATGCCTCTTAATTTAGGTCCATCCTTATAAGTAATTTCCTAAATGTCATTTTGCATAATCTCCATGTAACAAACTGTGGAAGTTCTCTAAGATATAGCTGTGTCAATCTATATTCAACTCCAAGAGACTTTTTTTTTTTACTCTTTTTTTAAAGTATAGTGAATATACAATATTATATAAGTTGCAGGTGTACAATATAGCAATTCACTTTTTAGATGTTATGTTCCTTTTATAGTTATTATAAAGTATTGACTATATTTCCCATGTTGTACAATATAACCTTGTAGCTTGCTTTAACCAAAATAGTTTCAACCTCTTATTCCTCTACCCCTATATTGCCCCATCCCTCTTCCCACTCCCCACTAGTAACCACTAGTTTGTTCTCTGTATATTTGAGTCTTATTCTTTTGTGCTATATTAAATAGTTTGTGGTATTTTGTAGATTACACATATGTGATATCATACAGTATAGGTCTGTCTCTGTCTGACTTAATTCACTTAACATAATACCCTCCAAGTCCATTCATGTTGCTGGAAATGGCAAAATGTTATTCTTTTTTTATGGCTGAGTAGTATTGCATTGTGTATATGTATACCACAGCTTATTTATCCATTCGTCTGTTGGTGGACACTTAGGCTGCTTCCAGACCTTAGCAATTGCAAATAATGCTATGAACACTGGGGTGCATGTGTCTTTAAGAATTAGTGTTTTTATTTTTTAGATATATACTCAGGAGTGGAATTGCTGGGTCATAGGGTAGTTCTATTTTTTGTTTTTTTGAGAAACCGCCATACTGTTTTCCACAAAGACTGCACGAATTTATCTTTCCACCAACAGTGTACAAGGGTTCCCTTTTCTCCACATCCTCACCACGATTTGCTATTTGTGTTCTTTTTGATGATAGCCATTCTGACATGTGTGAGGTGATATCTCATTGTGATTTTGATTTGCATTTCCCTGATGAAAAGTGATGATAAGCATCTTTCCATGTGTCTGTAGGCCATCAACATTTCCTCTCTGGAAAAATGCTCATTATAAACACAAATGCTCATTTGTGTTTTTGATGTTGAGTCCTTTGAGCTGTTTATATATGGTGGATATTAAACTTTCATTGGTCATTTCATTTGCAAATATTTTCTTGCATTTAGTAGGTTGCCTTTTCATTTTGTTGATAGTTTTCTATACTTTGAAAAAGCTTTTAAATGTAATGAGGTACCATTTGTTTACTTTTGCTTTTATTTCCTTAGTTTTAGGAGATGGATCCAAAAAATTATTGCTACAATTTCTGTCAAAGTGTGCTCTGCCTATGTTTTCCTCAGGAGTTTTATTGTATCCACTCTTATGTTTAAACTTTTAATCAATTTGGAGTTTATTTTTTATATGGTGTTGGAGAATGTTTTAATTTCATTCTTTTACATGTAGCTGTCCAGTGATTCCAGCACCACGTGTTGAAGAGAATATCTTTTCTCTATTTTATATTCTTGGTTCCTTTGTCATAGATTAATTGATCAAAAGTGCATGGATTTATTTCTGGGCTCTCTATTCTGTTCCATTGATCTATGTGTTTGTTTTTGTGCCAGTACCATACTGTTTTGATTACTGTAGTTTTGTAGTATAGTCTGAAGTCAGGGAGTATGATTTCTCCAGCTCTGTGTCTCTTTCTCAAGACTATTTTGGCTATTCAGGGTCTTTTGTGTTTCCATACAAATTTTAAAATTATTTGTTCTAGTTCTGAGAAAAATGCCATTGGTAATAGATAGGGATTGCATTGAGTCTGTAGCTTGCCTTGGGTAGTATGGTCATTTTAACAATATTGATTCTTCCAATCCAAGAACACAGTATATCTTTCCATCTGTTTGTGTTGTCTTCAGTTACTTTCATCAGGGCCTTATAGTTTTCCAAGTACAGGTCTTTTACCTCGTTAGGTCAGTTTATTTCTAGTTATTTTCTTCTTTTTGATGCAGTGGTAAATGAGATTGTTTCCTTTATTTCTCTTTCCGATAGTTTGTCATTAGTGTATGGAAATGCAACAGATTTCTGTAGATTAATTTTGTATCCTGCAACTTTACTGAGTTCATTGAGGAGCTCAGGTATTTTTCTGGTGATATCTTTAGGATTTTCTATTTATGGTATCATGTCATTTGCAAACAGTGACCATTTACTTGTTCTCCATGTTAGATTCCATTTATTACTATTCCTTGTCTAATTGCTGAGCTAGGACTTCTAACACTATGTTCAGTAAAAGTGGTGAGACTGGGCATCCTTGTATTGCTCTTGATCATAGAGGAAATGCTTTCAGCTTTTCACCACTGAGTATGATGCTGGTGGTGGGTTTGTCATATATGGTCTTTATTATGTTGAGGTATGTTCCCTCTTTGCCCCTTTTATGCAGAGCTTTTTTTATAAATGGATGTTGGATTTTGTATAAGGCTCTTTCTTCATGTATTGAGATGATCATATAGTTCTTATCTTTCAATTTTTTAATGTGGTTATCACAATGATTTGTGGATATTGAAAAATCCTTTCATCCCTGGGTTAAATTCCACTTGATCATGGTATATGATCCTTTTAATATATTGCTGTATTTGGTTTCCTAGTATTTTGTTGACGATTTTTACATCTATGTTCATCAGTAATACTGGAATCTAAATTTCTTTTTTTTGAAATATTTGTCTCATATTTGTATCAGTGTTATATTGGCCTCATAAAATGAGTTGAGAAGTGTTCCTTCCTCTGCAATTTTTTGGAATAGTTTCAGAAGGATAGATTTTAACTTTTCTGTAGATGTTTGGTAGAATTTACTTGTGAAGCCATCTAGTCCTGGACTTTTGTTAGTTAGGAGGTTTTAAATTACTGATTCAATACCATTATTGGTACTTGGTTTGTTCATATTTTCCATTCTTCCTGGTTCAGTCTTGGGAGATTGTACCTTTCTAAGAATTTGTCCATTTCTTCTAGGTTGTCCATTTTATTGGCATATAGTTGTTCATAGTAGTCTCTTATAATTCTTTGTATTTATATGGTGTTGACTGTCACTTCTCCTTCTTCATTTCTGCTTTTATTGATTTGGGCCCTCTCCCTTTTTTTCTTGATAAGTCATATTAAATGTTTATCAATTTTGTGAATCTTTTCAAAGAACCAACTTTTAGTTTATTGATCTTTTCTATTGTTTTCTTCATCACTATTTCATTTATTTCTGCTCTGATCTTTATGATTTCTTTCCTTCTACTAAATTTATATTCTGCTTGCTCTTCTTTCTCTAGTTCATTTAGGTGTAATGTTAGGTTATTTATTTCAGATTTTTCTGGTTTCCTGAGGTAAGATTGTATTGCTTTAAACTTTCCTCTTAGAAATACTTTTGCTGCATCCCATAGGTTTGGGATCATTGTGTTTTAGTTTTCATTTCTTTCTAGGTATTTTTTAAAAAAATTTCTTCAGTGATTCATGGTTGTTCAGTAGCATATTTTTCAACATCCATGTGCTGGTTTTTTTTGCGGTTTTTTTTTTTCTTGTAATTGATTTCTTTATTTTTTAACATCTTTATTGGAGTATAATTGCTTTACAATGGTGTGTTAGTTTCTGCTTTATAACAAAGTGAATCAGTTAAACATACACATATGTTCCCGTATCTCTTCCCTCTTGCAGCTCCCTCCCTCCCACCGTCTCTACCCCACCCCTCTAGGTGGTCACAAAGCACAGAGCTGATCTCCCTGTGCTATGTGGTTGCTTCCCACTAGCTATCTATTTTACATTTGATAGTGTATATATGTCCATGCCACTCTCTCACTTTGTCACATCTTACCCTTCCCCCTCCCCATATCCTCAAGTCCATTCTCTAGTAGGTCTGTGTCTTTATTCCCATCTTGCCACTAGGTTCTTCATGACCTTTTTTTTTTTCTTCTTAGATTCCATATATAAGTGTTAGCATACTGTATTTGTTTTTCTCTTTCTGACTTACTTCACTCTGTATGACAGACTCTAACTCCATCCACTTCACTACAAATAACTCAAGTTCGTTTCTTTTTATGGCTGAGTAATATTCCATTGTATATATGTGCCACATCTTCTTTATCCATTCATCTGATGATGGACACTTAGGTTGCTACCATGTCCTGGCTATTGTAAATAGAGATGCAATGAACATTTTGGTACATGACTCTTTTTGAATTATGGTTTTCTCAGGGTATAGGCCCAGTAGTGGGAGTGCTGGGTCATATAGTAGTTCTATTTTTAGTTTTTCAAAGAACCTCCATACTGTTCTCCATAGTGGCTGTATCAATTTACATTCCCACCAACAGTGCAAGAGGGTTCCCTTTCCTCCACACCCTCTCCAGCATTTATTGTTTCTAGATTTTTTGATGATGGCTATTCTGATCTGTGTGAGATGATATCTCATTGTAGTTTTGATTTGCGTTTCTCTAATGATTAATGACGTTCAGCATTCTTTCATGTGTTTGTTGGCAATCTGTATATCTTCTTGGAGAAATGTCTATTTAGGTCTTCTGCCCATTTTTGGATTGGGTTTTTTTTTTTTTGTATATTGAGCTGCATGAGCTGCTTGTAAATTTTAGAGATTAATCCTTTGTCAGTTGCTTCATTTGCAAATATTTTCTCCCATTCTGAGGGTTGTCTTTTCGTCTTGTTTATGGTTTCCTTTGTTGTGCAAAAGCTTTTAAGTTTCATTAGGTCCCATTTGTTTATTTGTGTTTTTATTTCCATTTCTCTAGGAGCTGGGTCAAAAAGGATCTTGCTGTGATTTATGTCATAGAGTGTTCTGCCTATGTTTTCCTCTAAGAGTTTGATAGTGTCTGGCCTTACATTTAGGTCTTTAATCGATTTTGAGTTTATTTTTGTGTATGGTGTTAGTGTACCATAGTGGTTGTGGTTAGTGGTTGTGTATGGAGTGTTCTAATTTCATAATTTTATATGTACCTGTCCAGTTTTCCCAACACCACTTATTGAAGACGCTGTCTTTTCTCCACTGCATATGCTTGCCTCCTTTATCAAAGATAAGGTGACCATATGTGCATGGATTTATCTCTGGGTTTTCTATCTTGTTCCATTGATCTATATTTCTGTTTTTGTGCCAGTACCATACTGTCTTGATAACTGTAGCTTTGTAATATAGTCTGAAGTCAGGGAGCCTGATTCCTCCAACTCCATTTTTTGTTCTCAAGATTGCTTTGACTATTCGGGGTCTTTTGTGTTTCCATACAAATTGTGAAATTTGTGTTCTAGTTCTTTGAAAAATGCCAGTGGTAGTTTGATAGGGATTGCATTGAATCTGTAGATTGCTTTGGGTAGTAGAGTCATTTTCACAATGTTGATTCCTCCAATCCAAGAACATGGTATATCTCTCTACCTATTTGTGTTATCTTTAATTTCTTTCATCAGTGTCTTATAATTTTCTGCATACAGGTCTTTTGTCTCCTTAGGTGGGTTTATTCCTAGATATTTTATTCTTTTTGTTGCAATGGTAAACGGGAGTGTTTTCTTAATTTCACTTTCAGATTTTTCATCATTAGTGTATAGGAATGCAAGAGATTTCTGTGCATTAATTTTGTCCTGCTACTTTACCAAATTCATTGATTAGCTCTAGTAGTTTTCAGGTAGCATCTTTAGGATTCTCTATGTATAGTATCATGTCATCTGCAAACAATGACATTTATACTTCTTCTTTCCGATTTGGATTCTTTTTATTTCTTTTTCTTCTCTGATTGCTGTGGCTAAAACTTCCAAAACTATGTTGAATAATAGTGGTGAGAGTGGGCAACCTTGTCTTGTTCCTGATCTTAGTGGAAATGTTTTCACGTTTTCACCATTGAGGATGATGTTGGCTGTGGGTTTGTCATATATGGCCTTTATTTTGTTGAGAAAAGTTCCCTCTATGCCTACTTTCTTCAGGGCTTTTGTCATAAATGGGTGTTGAACTTTGTCGAAAGCTTTCTCTGTATCTATTGAGATGATCATATGGTTTTTCTCCTTCAATTTGTTAATATGGTGTATCACGTTGATTGATTTGAGTATATTGAAGAATCCTTGCATTCCTGGAATAAACCTCACTTGATCATGGTGTAGGATCCTTTTAGTGTGCTATTGGATTCTGTTTGCTAATATTTTGAGGATTTTTGCATCTATGATCATCAGTGATATTGGCCTGTAGTTTTCTTTCTTTGTGACATCTTTGTCTGGTTTTGCCATCAGGGTGATGGTGGTCTTGTAGAATGAGTTAGGGAGTGTTCCTCCCTCTGCAATATTTTGGAAGAGTTTGAGAAGGATAGGTGTTAGCACTTCTCTAAATGTTTGATACAATTCGCCTGTGAAGCCATCTGGTCCTGGGTTTTTGTTTGTTGGAAGAGTTTTAATTGCAGTTTCAATTTCAGTGCTTGTGATTGGTCTGTTCATATTTTCTATTTCTTCCTGGTGCAGTCCCCTCAGGTTGTGCATTTCTAAGATTTTGTCCATTTCTTCCAGGTTGTCCATTTTTTTGGCATAGAGTTGCTTGTAGTAATCTTTCATGATTGTTTGTATTCCTGCAGTGTCAGTTGTTACTTGTCCTTTTTCATTTCTAATTCTATTGATTTGAGTCTTCTACCCTTTTTTCTTGATGAGTCTGGCTAATGGTTTATCAATTTTGTTTATCTTCTCAAAGAACCAGCTTTTAGTTTTATTGATCTTTGCTATCATTTCCTTCATTTATTATTAATTTATTTCTGATCTGATCTTTATGATTTCTTTCCTTCTGCTAACTTTGGGGTTTTTTTGTTCTTCTTTCTGTAATTGCTTTAGGTGCAAGGTTAGGTTGTTTATTTGAGATGTTTCCTGTTTCTTGAGGTAGGCTTGTATTGCTATAAACTTCCCTCTTAGAACTGCTTTTGCCTCATCGCATAGGTTTGGGGTCTTCGTGTCTCCATTGTCATTTGATTCTAGGTATTTTTTGATTTCCCCTTTGATTTCTTCAGTGATCACTTCGTTATTAAGTAGTGTATTGTTTAGCCTCGATGTGTTTGTATTTTTTAAAGATCTTTTCCTGTAATTGATATCTAGTCTCATAGAATTGTGATCAGAAAAGATACTTGATACGATTTCTATTTTCTTAAATTTATCAAGGCTTGATTTGTGACCCAAGATATGATCTATCCTGAAGAATGTTCCATGAGCACTTGAGAAAAATGTGTATTCTGGGTTTTTTGGGTGGAATGTCCTATAAATATCAATTAAGTCCATCTTGTTTAATGTATCATTTAAAGCTTGTGTTTCCTTATTTATTTTCATTTTGGATGATCTGTCCATTGGTGAAGGTGGGATGTTAAAGTCCCCTACTATGATTGTGTTACTGTCGATTTCCCCTTTTATGGCTGTAGTATTTGCCTTATGTTTTGAGGTGCTCTTATGTTGGGTGCATAAATATTTACAATTGTTATATCTTCTTCTTGGATCGATCCCTTGATCATTTTGTAGTGTCCTTCTTTGTCTCTTTTAATAGTTTTTATTTTAAAGTCTATTTTGTCTGATTTGAGATTTGCTACTCCAGCTTTCTTTTGATTTCCATTTGCATGGAATATCTTTTTCCATCCCCTCACTTTCAGTCTGTATGTGTCCCTAGATCTGAGGTGGGTCTCTTGTAGACAGCATACATACGGGTCTTGTTTTTGTATCCATTCAGCCAGTCTGTGTCTTTTGGTGGGAACATTTAATCCATTTACATTTAAGGTAATTATCGAAATGTATGTTCCTATTCCCATTTTCTTAAAAGTTTTGTGTTTGATATTGTAGGTGTTTTCCTTCTCTTGTGTTTCTTGCCTAGAGAAGTTCCTTTAGCATTTGTTGTAAAGCTAGTTTGGTGGTGCTGAACTCTCTCTGCTTTTGCTTATTTGTAAAGGTTTTAATTTCTCCATCAAATCTGAATGAGATTCTTGCTGGGTAGAGTAATCTTGGTTTGTAGGTTTTTGTTCTTCATCACTTTAAATATGTCCTGCCACTCCCTTCTGGCTTGCAGAGATTCTGCTGAAAGATCAGATGTTAACCTTATGGGGATTCCCTTGTGTGTTATTTGTTGTTTTTACCTTGCTGCTTTTAATATGTTATCTTTATATTTAATTTTTGATAGTTTGATTAATATGTGTCTTGGTGTGTTCTCCTTGGATTTATCCTGTATGGGACTCTCTGTGCTTCCAGGACTTGATTAACTATTTCCTTTCCCATATTAGGGAAGTTTTCAACTATAATCCCTTCAAATATTTTCTCAGTTCCTTTCTTTTTCTCATCTTCTTCTGGGACCCCTATAATTTGAATGTTGGTGCGTTTAATGTTGTCCCAGAGGTCTCTGGAACTGTCCTCAGTTCTTTTCATTCTTTTTTCTTTATTCTGCTCTGCAGTAGTTATTTACACTCTTTTATCTTCCAGGTCATTTATCCGTTCTTCTGCCTCAGTTATTCTGCTATTGATCCCTTCTAGAGGTTTTTTAATATCATTTATTGTGTTGTTCATCATTGCTTGGTTCCTTTTTAGTTCTTCTAGGTTCTTGTTAAATGTTTCTTGCATTTTGTCTATTCTATTTCCAAGATTTTGGATCATCTTTACTATCATTATTCTGAATTCTTTTTCAGGTAGACTGCCTATTTCCTCTTCATTTGTTAGGTCTGGTGTGTTTTTACCTTGCTCCTTCATCTGCTGTGTGTTTTTCTGTCATCTCATTTTGCTTATCTTACTGTGTTTGGCGTCTCCTTTTCACAGGCTGCAGTTTCGTAGTTCCTGTTGTTTTTGGTGTCTGTCCCCAGTTGCTAAGTTTGGTTCAGTGGGTTGTGTAGGCTTCCTGGTGGAGGGGGCTAGTGCCTGTGTTCTGGTGGATGAGGTTGGATCTTGTCTTTCTGGTGGGCAGGTCCACGTGTGGTGGTGTGTTTTGGTGTGTCTGTGGCCTTATTATGATTTTAGGCAGCCTCTCTGCTAATGGATGGGGCTGTATTCCTGTCTTGCTAGTTGTTTGGCATACGGTGTGTAGCACTGTAGCTTTCTCGTCATTGAGTGAAGCTGGGTCTTGGTGTTGAGATGGAGATCTCTGGAAGATTTTCACCATTTGGTATTACGTGGAGCTGGGAGGTCTCTTGTGGACCAGTGTCCTGAAGTTGGCTCTCCCACCTCAGAGGCACAGCCCTGATGCCTGGCTGGAGCACCAAGAGCCTTTCATCCACATGGCTCAGAATAAAAGGGAGAAAAAATAGAAAGAAAGAAAGAGGATAAAATAAAATAAAGTTATTAAAATAAAAAATAATTATTAAGAAAAAAATTTTTATAGTAAACAAAAACAAAAATGGACAGACAGAACCCTAGGACAAATGGTGAAAGCAAAGCTATACAGACAAAATCTCACACAGAAGCATTCACATACACACTCACAAAAAGAGGAAAAGGGGAAAAATAATATATCTTGCTCCCAAAGTCCACCTCCTCAATTTGGGATGATTTGTTGTCTATTCAGGTATTCCACAGATGCAGGGTACTTCGAGTTGTTTGTGGAGCTTTAATCTGCTGCTTCTGAGGCTGCTGGGAGAAATTTCCCTTTCTCTTCTTTGTTCGCACAGCTCCTCGGGTTCAGCTTTGGATTTGGACCCTCCTCTGCATGAAGGTTGCCTGAGGTTGTCTGTTCTTCACTCACACAGGCCGGTGTTAAAGGAGCAGCTGCTACGGGGGCTCTGGCTCACTCAGGACGGGAGGATGGTGGGATACGGATGCAGGGTGAGCCTGCAACCCCAGAGTGTGGTGTGACGTTGCAGCAGCCTGAGGCGTGCCATGCGTTCTCCAGGGAATTTGTCCCTGGATCATGGGACCTTGGCAGTGGCGGGCTGCACAGGCTCCCGGGAGGGCAGGTGTGGAGAGTGACCTGTGCTCGCACACAGGCTTCTTGGTGGCAGCAGCAGCAGCCTTAGCGTCTCATGCCCGTCTCTGTGGTCTGCGCTGAGAGCCGTGGCTCACGCAGGTCTCTGGAGCTCCTTTAAGCAGCATTCTGAATCCCCTCTCCTCACGCACCAGGAAACAAAGAGGCAAGAAAAAGTCTCTTGCCTGTTCGGCAGCTCCAGACCTTTTCCCAGACTTCCTCCTGGCTAGCTGTGGTGCACTAACCCCTTCAGGCTGTGTTCACACCACCAACCCCAGTCCTCTCCCTGCAATACGACCGAAGCCCGAGCCTCAGCTCCCCGCCCCAGCTCGCCCCGGCGGGTGAGCAGACAAGCCTCTTGGGCTGGTGAGTGCTGGTCGGCACCGATCCTCTGTGCCGGAATCTCTCTGCTTTGCCCTCCGCACCCCTGTTGCTGCACTCTCCTCCGTGGCTCCGAAGCTTCCCCCTCCGCCACCCACAGTCTCCACCCGCGAAGGGGCTTACTAGTGTGTGGAAACATTTCCTCCTTCACAGCTCCCTCCCACTGGTGCAGGTCCCATCCTTATTCTTTTGTCTCTGTTATTTCTTTTTTCTTTTGCCCTACCCAGGTATGTGGGGAGTTTCTTGCCTTTTGGAAGGTCTGACGTCTTCTGCCAGCATTCATTTTGTGTTCTATAGGAGCAGTTCCACGTGTAGATGTATTTCTGATGTATCTGTGGGGAGGAAGGTGATCTCCACGTCTTACTCTTCCGCCATCTTCTCCTATCTCCGTAATTGATTTCTGTTCTTATAAAGTTGCAGTTGGAAAAGTTGCTGGATATGATTTCCGTTTTCTTAAATTTACAAAGGCTTGATCTATGGCCTGGCATGTGATCTATCCTGGAGAATGTTCCATGTGTTCTTGAAAATAATGTGTATTCTGCTGCTTTTCAATGGAGTGTCCTATATATATCAATTGTGTCCATATTTCATAATGTTTCATTTAAGATCAGTATTTCCTAATTGATTTTCTGTCCATTGATGTTAGTGGGATGTTAAAGTCCCCTAATATTATTGTGTTACTGTCAACTTTTCCTTTATATCCGTTAATATTTGCCTTATATATTTAGCTGCTCCTTTGTTGGTTGCATATATATTTACAATGGTTATATCTTCTTCTGGATTGATACCTTGATCACTATGTAGTGTCCTTCCTTGTCTCTTGTAACATTCTTTATTTTAAAGTCTATTTTATCTGATATGAGTATTGCTACTCCAGCTTTCTGTTGATTTCCATTTGCATGGAATATCTTTTACCATCCTCTCACTTTCAGTCTGTATGTGTCCCTAGATCTGAAGTGACTCTCTTGTAGGCATCTTAGCTACGTGTCTTGTTTTTGTATCCATTCAGCTAGTCTGTGTCTTTTCATTGCAGCATTTATTCTGTTTACATTTAATACATATGGATATGTGTTTTCTTATTGCCATTATGTTAATTGTTTTGGATTTGTTTTTGTAAGTCTTTTTTCCCCTTTCTTCTTCTTTTGTTTTCTTCCCTTGTGATTTGACTACTGTCTTTAGTGTTATGCTTGAATTTCTTTTTGTTTTTTGAGGTTTTTGTAGAACAGTCTATATATATATATATATATATGTACATATATATATATATATAGTTAAAACATTGCTTATATTTTTGCTAGCAATGAAAGCATTTCTAGCATTCAAAGAATGTTTATAATATATTGATATTTCAGAAATGTTTTGGTGAATAGTAGAATGAAGGAGGATAAGGTAAGATGCAAAAAGGAGTGAAGGAAAGATGAAATGAATAAAGAAAGTAAAGTGGAAAGAAGGAAGGAAGGAAGAAGATGGAAGAAGGAAAGAAGAAAGCATAAGAAAGAACTTTTATAGCTGGCATAACCACATAGATGTAGTCCCTCTCAATTTGGCTCCTGGTTGCTTCTTCTTAAAATATCAATATCCTTCTGTTTATACAACTACTGTTAACTATAATTATTTCAGTTGCATGTGTCTTTTATGAAAATAATTAGTGTCAGTCAATAAAAGCATTGCTTTTGTATTTACACTTGGCAGGTTTATCATGTTGCTAACTTAATCCATTCTTTTAGAATGTTTACATATAAGAATGTTTATTCTTAATAATGAGAAAAATACATATGTACCACTAAATTATAACTTATCTTGAGTACATCAGAGAGACAATATCCCAGGGCAATGGGTAACCAGCAATCCAAGGAAGACAGTCCTCTGTGTAGGGAAGACAAGACATGATGACTGTCTCACCTGTGACAGATAATAGGATGAAGGGACAGTCTTACAAAAAAGTGGGTGAAAAGAAATAATGTAAAATTGAAATGACTATCACAATGCAAATTAGAGACTGGTGTGATAGTATAGCAACCCTGAGATTTCCACCAAAAAGGAAGTTCACATTCACTTGTGAACTCTTTTTCTCACATTTCCATTTGCTGTTTGAGACAAAATGAGGGCAGGGTAGGAGGCTAGAGAGAGATTCTCTTGTTGGTCATGTGGACATGTTGGAGAATATGAGCAGTCAATCTCCTAGCCGGATCTCTGTAGGCATTGACAGGTAAATTACAGAATTTATGTGGCAAAGCAACTGAACAAGGAGAACTTAAATAATTTTGAAAAACAAGGGCAAATTTGGTGATTTATTCAATGTGCAGAAGTGTGTTATTATCAAAATGGTAGACAAATTATTCAATGTAATTGGATAGTCTTCAGAAATAAACTCATATGTAGTCAATTGATTTTTGACAAAGATGTTAAGGCAATTCAATGCATAAATAAATAGTATAGAAATAACTGTATAGCCCTATGCACAAAAATTAACCTTGACCCATACATTCAACATATTGAAATAATTAACCTGCAGTGGATCATAGGCTAAATTAAAACCCAAAACTTCTGAACTTCAAAGGAAAATATAGGACATGAATAGTGTGACTTCAGGTTGGGCAAAAATATCTTAGGTAAAAAATCATAAACTAAAAAGAAAACATTGATCAAAATTAAACCTTTTCTCTTAGAAAGACTCAGTTAAAAGTACAAAAACAGAAGCTAGACTAAGAGAATATATATATATAACTAACAAATACATGAATACATATTTTTAAAATATACACATATTTAACAAATGTATATTTAGCATATATATTTTTTTAAAACCCCAGTATCCAGAAAATAGAAAGAACTTTAACAACTTATGAAATTAAAATATATATGTAAGAAAATGGGGCAAAGATTTGAATAGAGACTTCACTAAGGAAAATATACACATATCTAATACCTGATATGTTACTCAACATTGTGCACCATCAGAGAAATGAAAAATTAAAACACAATGGATTAAAACATTAATCCATTAATTAAAACATATTAAAAAACCTATTAAAACCTATTAAAAATTAAACAATTAAAACATATTAAAAACCTCAAAACTTTAAGTTCTGGAAAGGATGTAAAACAGCTAAAACTCTCATGTGTTGACAGTATGAATGCAAAATGGCACATGCACTGTGAAAAATAGTGTGGTGGTTTCCATATATTCTGCAATCCACTTATAGATCCTTAGTCAAGTTAAATGAAACCAGGGGTGTGACAAAGATGGCAGAGTAGGAAGACCCTGTGTTCACCTCCTCCTATGGGCACACTGAAATTATGACTATTTACAGGGCAACTATGTATGAGAATGACCTGAAAATCAGCAAAAAAGTTGTCCATGACTAAAATACAAAAAAGGAACCAAATGAGATGGGTAAGAGGAGTGGAGGTGTGGAATAGTCAGGATCCACACCCTTGAGGAGGGGACCCACAAACAGGAGTATAATCACATTGCAGAGGTTCTTTTCAAGAGCAAGGGTTCTGAGCCCCACACGGGTCTCCCAAGACTAGTGGTCCTTTACCAGGAAGATAAGAACCCAGATCATCTAGCTGTGAAGGCCAACGAGACTTGGGTAGAAGAACCAGAAGGCTGTAGGTAATAAAGACTCCACTTTCAAATAACTCATGGAAAATCTCACAAGCTTTGAGAGGCAGTGCAGATGTAGCAATTTGAAAGGAGCCTGGGCCAGACCCATTCACTAATCTTGGACCTACCTGGAGAAGTAGGAAGCAACTGGGACTCTCCCTGAGGACATAGACACTAGTGGCAGCAATTTTTGAGAGCTTGTTCTACAATGAGGACACTATTGCTAGCAAGTGCCATTTTGGAATCCTACTTCTAGCTTATTAGAGTCAGAACCCAGCCCCAACTACCAGCCTGTCAGCACCAGTACTGGCATGCGTCAAGCCAAGCACTTAGCCAGGTGGAGACATGGCCCCACCCACCAACTGACTGACTGCTTTAAGACCCTCTGAGCTGCCAGCTGACCTAGGACCGAGACTTGTCCACCTGAAGGCCCAAGGACCCAGCCTCAATCACCAGTGCACCAACACTAGTCCTGGGACCATTCTCACCCACAATTGGGCAGGCACCAGGAAGCCCTGGGCCCTGGCTCTGCCCACTCTGACTGACAACAACTCCACGACCTCCAGGGCATTGGAGCCATAGACCTCAGGACCCAACTTCACCCATCAGTGGGCAGGTACCAGTCCTGGGATCCCTTGGGCCACATCCTCACACATCAGCAGACAGGCACCAATATTTGGACCATCACAGGTCTGTAGCTTGGTATGTCAGGACCTAGCCCAGCTACCAACAGGCTAGCACCAGCCCTGGAAATCCATTAGTCCCAGTCCTACACACAGTGGGCCAACACCAACTCCAGGAAACTTTGGACCCCTTAATCAGCTATGCCAGGATTTGGTTCTGCCAACCAATGGGTTGACACCAGCTTCTGGACACCCTGGATGCTACAGCTAGCCTTGTCAGAAACTGGTCCTGCCTACTAGCAGGCTAACACCAACACCAGGCCCCCCAGGAACCTGTAGCCAGAGATCCCAAAACCTGGCTCCAAGTACCTTGGACCCCTCAACCAGTTGCCCTGGGATATGGCCCCACTCACAAGTGGGTATACATCATTTTTAGGAAATCCCCAAACCTGTAGTCAGACATTTCAGAAACCAGCCCCAACCACCAGCAGGCCAACACTAGATCCAGGACTCCAGGCCCCAGAGTCAGCCATCCTAGACCTGGCTCCAACCACCAATGGGCCAGCATTAACCTTGGAACCCCCAAGTCTCCATGCCATCCACCTTGTGACCCAGCTCTGCCCACCAGTGGCCATCAATCAAGGCACAAGGCAGGGCCTAGCAACAAACTGGACTGGGGAACAGTGACACCTACCAGAATACCTACAGTAGTGAGTCCACTACAACAGAAAGGCTAACACAGCCCACATAAGATAAATACCTAGAGCAACTGGTGACCAGAAGGGAGTGCACTGCTGAAACACATAGTGTGTCTCCTAAGAAAGGCAACTTCTCCAAGGTTAGGAAATGGAACCAACCTATCAAATACATAGAAATAAAAACAGCAAATTAAGTAAAATGAAGTGACAGAGGAATCTGTTCTAAAAGAAGGAATAAGAAAAACCTTAGAAGAAGAATTATGTGTCATGAAGATAAACAATGTACCCAATAAAGAGTTTAAGGTAATGATCACAAATACGCTCAAATAAATTGGGAAGAGAATGAATGAACAGAGTGAGAAGTTAGAAGTTTATAACAAAGAGTTAAAAATATAAAGAAGAACCAGAGTGGAATAATATAATAAATGAAATAAAAAATAAACTAGAAGGAATTAACAGTAGATTAGATAATACAGAGAAATGTATCAGGAACAAAGTAGTGGGAATCACTGAAGATAAACAAAGAAAAGAAAAAAACAATAAGGAAAAAGAAAACCATTTAAGAGACCTCTGGGACAACATCAAGCTTACTAACATTAACATTATAGGGGTCCCGGAAAGAGAAGAGAGAAAAGGCAGAGAACATTTTTGAAGATATAATAGCTGAAAAATTTCCTAACTTGGGAAAGAAAATAGATATCCAGGTCTAGAAAGTAGAGTCCCAAACAGGATCAGCCCAAGAGTACCACACCAAGACATATTGTCATTAAAATTGCAAAAATTGAAAATAAAGAGAGAATATTAAAGGCAGCAAGGGGGAAAAAAAAAAAAACAACTTATATACGAGGGAGCTCCCATAAAGCTATTAGCTGACTTTTTAGCAGAAAGTCTGCAGGCCAGAAGGGAGTGGCATGATTTATTTAAAGTGATGAAAGGGAAAAAAATCTACAACAAAGAACACTTACCCAGCAAGGCTTTCATTCAGATTTGAAGGAGAGATTAAAATTTTATAGAGAAACAAAAGCTAAAAAAGTTCAGCACCATGAAACCAAGGTTTAAAGAAATGTTAAAGGGACTTTTCTAAGTGAAAAAAAAAAAAAAAAGAAAAAGAAAAAGAAAAAAGGCCACAGTAGAAATATAAAAAATACAAAAGGAAAAATCTCATTGGTAAAGACAGTAAAGGTAGTAAAATGTAGTAAAGTTAGTAGATCAAGCATTTACTAGTCTAGTAGGAAAGTTAAAGACAAAGTAGTAAAATAATCTACATACACAATTATAGTTAATGAATACATAAACAAAAAGGTGTAAAATATGATGTCAAAAACAGTAAACATGGAGGAGGGGGAGTAAAAATACAGTATTGTTAAAAAGCATTCTTTCTTTAGAGATCAGCAACTTAATCACATATGAATAAATATTGGTATATAAAATCCTCATGGTAACAACAAGCTAAAAGTGATAAATGCACACACAAAAAAGAAAAGAATCCAAACATAATATTAGAGATAGTCATCAAATCACAAGGGAAATGAGTAAAAGAAGAAAAGAACAAAAAAGAAATACATATAAAATAAAAACATTAACTAAATGGCATGAGTACCAATAATTACCTTAAATGTAAATGAACTTAATGCCCCAATCAAAAGGCATAAAGTGTGGCTTAATGGATACAAAAACAAGACACATATATATGCTGCTTACAAGAGACTCACTTCACATCTAAAGGCACACACAGACTGAAAGTCTGTTTGTATTGGAGGGTCTCCTGGGGTGGTGGGGGGTGACTGTGGTTCACTGTGGGGACAAAGACACTGGTGGCAGTAGTTCTTGGGAGTACTCATTGGTGTAAGTACTCCTGGAGGCTTCCATTTTCTTACCAAGATATAGCCCCACCCTACAGCCTGTGACTCCAGTGCTGGGATGCCTCAGGCCAAACAACCAACAGGGTGGGAGCACAACCCCACCCCTCAGCAGACAGGCTGCCTAAAATCTTCCTGAGCTCACAGCCACCTCTAAACACACCCTTTGACACAGCCTTGCCTACCAGAGGGACAAGAACCAGCTCCACCCACCAGTGGGTAGGAACAAGTCCCTCCCACTAGGAAGCTTGCAAAAGCTCCTTAGACCAGCCTCATCCCCCAGGTGGCAGGTAGCAGAAGCAAGAGGAACTATAATCTGCAGCCTGCAAAACAAAAACTCCAATCACAGAAAGCTAGACAAAATGAGACACCAGAGATAATCTCCATGAATGGACGTGGAAGTTATCATACTAAGTGAAGTAAGTCAGACAGAGAAAGACAAATATCATATGATATTGCTTATGTGTGGAATCTAAGAAAAATGATGCAAATGAACTTATTTACAAAACAGAAACAGACTCACAGACTTAGAGAACAAACTTATTGTTACCAGGTGGGAAGGGGAGGGTGGGGAAGGATAGACTGGGAGTCCGGGATTGACATACACACTGGTATATTGAAAACTGATAACCAACGAGGACCTACTGTATAGCACAGGGAAAACTGCTCAATATTCTGTAATATCCTAATGGGATAAAAATTTGAAAAATAATAGATACATGTTTATGTATAATTGTATCACTTTGTTGCACACCTGAAACTAACACAATATTGTTAATCAAGTATACACCAATATAAAATAAAAAATTTTTTAAGTTGAAGAATAAAAGCCTTTTGATCATCTGAATAGATGCACAAAGGCTCTTGACAATATTCAACATCCATATATGATAAAAGCTCTCAATATGTGGGAAAAGAAGGAACATAACTCAATATAATAAATGTCATGTACATGTCCATAACTAACATTATACACAACAGTGAAAAACTAGAAGGATTTTCTCTAAAACAGCAACAAGACAAGGATGCCCACTCTCACCACTTCACTCAACATAATATTGGAAGGCAAGGCAATCTACATATTCAATGCAATACCTATAAAAAAGCACTGGCATTTTTTTCACAGAACTAGAACAAATAATTCTAAAATTTGTATGGAAACGTGAAAGACCTTGAATAGTCAAAATAATTTTGAGAAAGAAGAACATAGATGGAGGTACCCTGCTCCCTGATTTCAAACTATACTACAAAGCTATATTAATCAAAACAGTATTGTACCAGCACAAAAACAGGCATCTACATCAAGGGAACAGAATAGAACTCAGAAATGAATCTACTCTTATACGGTCAATTAATCTATGACAAAGGGGTAAGAATATAAATGGGAAAAAGACAGCCTCTTCAGTAAATGGTGTTTAGAAAACTAGACATCTATATGCAAAGGAATCAAATTGGGCTACTTTCTCACACCATATACAAAAATAAGCTCAGAATGGATTAAAGACTTAAATGTATGACCTGAAACAATAAAACTCCTAGAAGGAAACATAGATAGTACATTCTTTGATATTGGTCTTAGTAATATTTTTAGATTTGTCTCCCAAGACAAGGGAAATAAAGAAAAACAATAGAACAAGTGGGACTACATCAAAACTAAAAAGCTTTTGTGCATCAAAGGAAACTATCAACAAAACAAAAAGACAACATTTCAGATGAAAGAAGATATTTGCAAATGATGTATCTGATGAGGAGTTAGTATCTAAAATATACAAAGAACTTACACAACTCGACCTCAAAAGAAAACCACCCAATTAAAAAATGGGCAGAGGATCCAAATAGGCATTTTTCTGAAGAAGATATACAGATGGCCAACAGACACCTGAAAAGATGCTCATCATCACTAATTATCATGGAAATGCAAATCAAAATCCCAACAAGATATCACTTCACACCTGCCAGAAGGACTGTCATCAAGAAGACAAGAAATATAAAGTATTGACAAGGATGTGGAGAAAAGAGAACTCTAGCACACTTTTGGTGGGAATGTTTATTTTCCATGTACTATATGTGGACAACAGTAAGTAATTCCTCAAAAAATTAAAAATAGAACTACTGTACGATCCAGAAATTCAACTTCTGGGTATTTTTCAGAGTATTGAAATGCTAATATAAAAACACATATTCACCCCTATGTTCATTGAGGCATTATTTATAATAGCCAAGATATGAAAGCAACCTAATTGTCCATTGACCAATGAATGGTTAAAGAAAATATGGTATATATATATATATATATATATATATATATATATATATATATATATATATATATATATATATACACACACACACACAATGGATTATTACTCATTCACAAAACAGAAATGAAATCTTGCCATTGTGACATCATAGCTGGACCTAGTGGACATTTTGCTAAGTAAAATAAGTCTGACAAAGACAAATACTGTATGTTATCACTTATATATGGAATTAAAACATAACAAACAAATGAACAAACATAGTAAAACAGATACAGAGACATAGATATAGAGAACTAACAGGTGATTGTCAGTGGAGTGGGTGTGGGGGGGATGATAAGAAAAATAAAAAATGGTAACAATGTGAGGCAATAAATGCTAATTAGTTTGATTGTGGTGATCTCATAAATGTATATTTATGAGACCATCATTTTGTAAACTTAAATATGTACCTTTCTTCAATTATACTTGAATTAAGTTGAAAAATAATTTTTAAAATGAGAGAAAAAAGAAAAATGAAACATACGTTCACACACAGGTGAATTTTTATAGTGGCTTTATTCATAATTCCACAAAACTGGATATAAAAAGCTATGTCTTTCAAATGGTGAATGGCTAAACAAATTGTGGTACATACATAAAGCAAAATGCCACTGAACAATAAAAAGGAATGAATGGATGACTTATATATCTAACAGCATGAAACAATCATAACTGAAAGTAAAATGAGCCACATATAATATCCCAGGTAATATATGATTCCATCTTATGATCTGCTATATAAATAAGTAATGATAGTGACAGAAAATAAATCAATGTTTGCCAAGGGCTATAGAAGTGGGAGGCAGCTATAAAGGTGCAAGGGGAAACTTTAAGTGTTGATGGAAATATACCTCACCTCAATTGTGTAGTGGCTGCTACACAGTGATTTGTTTTTAAAAATATATATGGAACATCCCAAAGGGTAAATTTTACATCTAAATTATACCAATTATCACTCAATAAACCTGATTTATGTAAAAAAGCCAACCCTATGTCATGGCTTATGATGTTTCCTAATAGAGAGTGATCACTACTTTCTTCTCCCCACTTAACCACCTTTAGCCTTCCACTCAGAAAATTAATAAAAATTATTTTTATTTATTTAATTAGATATACTTAAAATTATAAATGTTATCTGTATTATAAAATACAGATAAATTGGTGTGAATTATTTTAAAATAAACTAAGAAAATTGAGGCTTAGTTCTTGGAAAGGAAGAAAAGCCCCAGATTATCACTTGATTTTGATGTGATTTGCAGTTGGATTAGATCCATTTGTATCTTGTTTTATTGGAATAGCTTATAAGTGCCATCTACTACTCCTAAGAAAAACAAACTCCTGAGTAAGCAGAGAAGATGCTATATGGAGAGGGTAGAGTTCAGGTTTCTGTCTTTTAGGTGGTAAAATCTGATGCCCATGTATCAACAGCAGTGTATTGTTGAGCTCTGAGTTAGGTACATTTTTCCTGAGCAGACAAGGCACTGTTACCCTCAGAGACCCATAGTATCAGACAAAGAACTTAAACTCAATTTATGGTAACTGTTGCTCACCCAATGATCCCATATATTTTACTTCCAATCCTGGAAAATCAAAATTTTCAAACTTTTGTCAATCCTTTCTAAAATATCTTCACAAGTAATCTATTGTGTCATGCTTTGTTAGAACCTCATCACATAGAGCAATAATGGCTATATACACTAAAAAACACAGAATTAAATAGATTATATAGTAATTATTGTTTTGTAGCCTTACTTCAGATCTGCCCAATAATATCCTAAGGATTGTTAATAAATCTGCAATTAAATCCAAAAAAGAGCATCATGAGTTATTTCTCACTTTCTAATTAATTTGAATATTATGTCTGTATGAAAAATTTAAGAAACCAAATTTTGTATTAGTACACTTCCATATTCTATGTCATGGTAAACATATATATAATTAAAAGAAATAGATCTTGAAAGTGTTTTTCTGCTTTAAAACTTTCTCTGGAAATCAATCTCTAATTCCACCTACCCCCCACTCTCTCTCTATCTCTCTCTCTCACACACACACACACACACACTCAGAACTCAGTTTAGGTAATTTGAAATATAGTGGCAATTATAAAATATTGAGAATTTACTACAGATATCATAAAAATGTCTGTAGGGATTGATCCCTTATTGCTGGATATGTACAGAAATATAACGTTAGTAGTTGCAAAGGGAGGATTAAGATCACACAACATACTGGGAATTCTTATCTAGATAATGAGTTAAGAACTAGCTCACAGGATATTGAACACATACTACCCCAATAATTGGCTGGTAATGAACCACAGCTTTGTAAGTCAGTAAAAAAAATTGTTTCCAGGCTGGCAATGACTCACCTAGAGAAATTGTTAATTTCCTTCAGAGTTCAAACCCTATACAATTATCTACTTTACCTATATTTAAAGCTGACTTGGGATTTCCCTGGTGGTCCAGTGGTTAAGACTCCTCTCTTCCAATGCAGGGGGTGGAGGTTCCATCCCTGGTGGGGGAACTAAGGTCCCACATGCCACGTGGCGTGGCCAAAAAATAAATTAAAAAAAAAAAAAGCTGACTTGAATTACAGGCAAAAGACTACCTACATCTGAGCATAGGTTACTTAAACTCGTGTCTAATGTCATTTGCATGCTGTCCTCAGTCATGTTTCCTCATAAATCAGTCAGAGGAAAAATATAGGCAGCATAGCCCCAGGATAACTTGATTATATTACTCTAAGAGAGCATGAACTTGCTTCTCTTTATCACAGTCTTGAAATAAGAGATACGGGAGCATTGGTAGAGTACTGAGTTGTTCAGTGGTCAATTAGTGAAGCAGAAAATTAAGCCGACTTGGATAACAATTTCAAAAAACAAATCTTAAATAAGATTACTAATAATCACTTCTGAATACACCCCATATTCATTTTTCATAATTTAGCCTTCATACTGCAAGAAAACAAAGCTCCCTTTTATTATTGCTACCTGCCTTATTATTGTTACTTTTACTTCATCATTGTCATCATATTTATATATTAGTATATATATTTATATAATTAATATAACTATCAATAACAACTACTGTTGTAACCGTACTATTGAAAATACACTACAGAAAACAATGTCTTTATTTTGGGGGGGGATGTAAATCTGTTTTATTGAAACATTAATTTGTGTTCACAAACCTCCCCTTCTTTCTTCCGGTTGTAATCTGAAGTGTTAGCTATCAAAAGGAAGTGTTTATTTACTCACTTATTGTCAAGTTCTATCTTTTTTTTATTGAAGTATAGTTGATCTACAATATTATATTAGTTTCAGGTATACAGAATAGTGATTCAGTATTTTTACAGACTATATCAAAAGTTACAACAAGTTAATAGCTGTGATTCGCTTTGCTATACAACATATCCTTATTGCTTATCTATTTCATACACATCTCTTAACCCCATATCATATGCCTAACTTGCCCTCTCCCTTCTCTCTCCCCTTTGGTAACCACTGGTTTTTTTTTTATACCTGTGAGTCTGTTTCTGTTTTGCATATACATTCATTTGTATTACTTCTTAAGTTCCACTTACACATGATATTATACAGGATTAATCTTTCTCTGTCTGACTTATTTCACTAAACTTATTCTCTTTGTCCATCCACATTGCTGCAAATGGCAGACTTTCAATCTTTTTTACAGCTTAGTAATATTCCATTGTGTATATATATATATATATATATATATATATATATATATATATATATATATATATATATATATATATATACCACATCTTCTTTATCCAATCGCTTGTTGATGGCCATTTTGGTTGCTTCCATATTTTGGCTATTGTAAATAGTACTGCTATGAACATTGGGGTTCACATATCTTTTCAAATTAGTGTTTTCATTTCTTTCCAAAATGAAACCTAAGAATGGAATTTCTCAATCATGTGGTAGTTCTAGTTTTTTAAGGAATCTCCATACTGTTTTCCATAGTGGCTGCACCAAATGATATTCCTACCAAAAGGGTAACTGTGTTCTCTTTTCTCCACATCCTTGCCAACATTTGTTATTTGTAGGCTTTTTGAAAATAGCCATTCTGACAGTTGTGAGGTGATATCTCATTGTAGATTTGATTTGAGTTTCTCTAATAATTAGGGATGTTGAACATCTTTTCATGTACCTATAAGCCATCTTTATGTCTTGGCAGGTTGTATGTTTCTAGAAATTGGTCCATTCTTCTACGTTGTCCAATTTGTTGGCATATAGCTCTTCTTAGTATTCTCATGATTTTTGAATAACTCTGTGTGGTATCACTTGTTATTTTTTCTCTTTCACTTCTTATTATGTTTATTTGGGTCCTCTCTCTTTTCTCCCCAATGAGCCTGGTTTAAGGTGTATCAATTTTGTTTTTTTCAAAAAAAAAAAACACCTCAGTTTCATTGATCTTTTTCATTGTTTCTTCATCTGTATTTTATTTGTCTCCTCTCTGACCTTTATTATTTCCTTTCCTCTGCTGACTTTGGGCTCTACTTGTTCTTCTTTTTATAATTCCTTATTTGTAGGTTAGGTTGTTTATTTGAGATTTTTCTTATTTTTTGAGGAAGACATGTATTGTTATAAACTTCCCACTCAGAACTGCTTTGGCTGCAACCCATAAATTTTGAAATGTTGTGTTTACATTTTCATTTGTCTGAAGCTATTTTCTGATTTTGTCTTCGATTTCTTCATTGACCCACTGTTGTTTTAGCAGCATCTTTTTTTGGGTGCCAAGTGTTTGTTCTTTCCCATTTTTCTTTCTGTAATTGATTTCTAGTTTCATCTCATGGCCAGAAAAAGTGCTTGATATGACTTTTATTCTCTTAAATTTGTTGAGACTTATTTTTTGGCCTAGCATGTAATCTGTTTTCATAAAATATCTTTTTCCATCCCCTCACTTTCAGTATGTGTGTCTTTAGCCCTGAAGTGAGTCTCTTGTAGGCAGCCTATTGAAGGGTCTTGTTTTTTTTTTATCCAGTCAGTCACCCTATGTATTTTGATTGGAGTGTTTAGTTCACTGACATTTTAAGTAATTACTGATAGGCATTTACTTATTGTCATTTTATTACTTGTTTTCTGGTTGTTTTTATCTTTCTTCTCTGTTCTTTTTTTCTTCTTTTTGTTCTTCCCTTGTGGTTTGATAATTTTCTTTAGTAGTATGCCTGTGTTCCTTTCATTTTCGTTTTGTAGGTTTTTGATTTGTGGTTACCAAAGAGTTCATATATGTTGACCTATAATTATATCTACTTGTTTTAAACTGGTAGTCATTTAAGTTCAAGCACATTCTAAAAGATCTACATATTTTACTCCTCTCTCCCATCTTTTGTGTTTCTGATGTCATATTTACATCTTCATGCTTATCCCTTAACTGTTTATTATAGTTATATTTGCTTTTATAAAATTTTGTCCTTTAATATACACACTGGCTTATTTAAGTTGTTGATTCTCAGTCCTTATTATATATTTGTCTTTCCTAGTGAGATTTTTCATTTCCTATAGACTTTACTTCTTTTCCATTTGGAGATGACCCTTCAATATTTATTTTTAAGTAGGTTTAGTATTGATGAGCTTTTTCACTTTTTGCTTGTCTGAAAAATTATTTATCTCTGCTACTCTAAATGATAATCTTGCTGAAATGATAATCTTCCTGGGTAGAATATCCTAGACTGCAGGTTTTTCCCTTTCAGCACTTTGAATATATCATTCTACTCCCTTCTGGCCTACAACATTTCTGCAGAGAAATCAGTTGATAGTCTTAGATGGATTCCTTTGTATACGACTCTGTTTTTCTCTTGCCACCTTTACAATTCTCTCTTTAACTTTTGCCATTTTAATTATGTTATGTCCTAATGTAGGTCTGTTTGGGTTTATCTTGTTTGGGACCCTCTTTGCTTCCTGTACCAAGATATCTCTTTCCTTCTTCAGGTTTCGGAAATTTTCAGCCATAATTTCCTGAAATACATTTTCGATCCCCTTCTCTCTCTTCTCTTTTTGGAACCCCTATAATGTGTATTTTGGAATGCCTAATGCTATCTCAGAGATCGCTTAAATTGCTTTCATTTTATTTCAATAGATTTTTCTTTTGCTTTTCTGATTGTGTGATTTCCATTATTCTATCTTCCAGATCACTTATACCTTCTTCTGTATCACTTAGTCTGCAACTTATTCCTTCCTGTGTGTTTTTTAAATTTCAGCCATTGAATTATTCATTTATGATTGCATCATTTATATTTTTCTAGTTCCTTGCTAAAATGTTCAGTATTTAGATCAATTATTTTTCCTAATTATGTTAACATTTTTATTACCAATGTTTTGAATTCTTTATCTGGAAAATCATTTATTCCTATTTTGTTATTTGTTTTTTCAGGGATCTCCTCTTACACTTTCATTTGAGAGTTATTCCTCTGCCTTTTTGTTTTGCTTAACTTTCTTCGCCTCTATGAATTTAGGTGAAAGAGTTACCTGTTGTGGTCTTGAAGGGGTATTCTTATGTGGGACCATCCCTCTATAAACTGCATGTGCCCAATGCCTTTGCTAGGAGGGTTGGATTTGACTTGGTTGCCAGTCACATCTTTCCTCAGGGTGTGCTGGCAGCTATCACCTTGGTAGTGGGTGGAGCTGGAGATGGAGTAGAGTCTGAGCCAAATGTAAGCTGGAACTTTCTCTCTTCTCTGTGGCCATAACCACCCTATCAGGGGCAGAGTCCAATTCCAAGTTTCTGGAGTAGAAGCCCTGAGGACTGGGCTTGAGCTGGCTTTGCTCCCTTTATGTGTGTGTTTTTCCCTGTCCTGCACTGGGACCTTAACCCCTGAGTAAGGGAGTGATGAAGCAAGTGGGGCCTGTGTACAGAAAGAGGTCCCTTGCCCTGCTTATGTAGGCATCAATGGTTTTGCTCAGATAGCCTCATGTTTAAGCCCCCTTTGTCCCTCACAGCTAATCACTACCTCCATAGAGCTGGTGGGAGCCCACATGGACTCTTGGCATGTATCAGGAATTTAGCTGTGGTGGAGTAGCTGCCATAAGACATCTGGGTGGCTTCCAAGGCTCTGGTTGAGTAAGCTCCAAGGACAGTCACTGCTGCTTTACCCTGACTCTGACCCGGGACCTCTGCCTCCCACGGTTGAGTCTTTTCCCTAGTTGTGGTTTTCCTAGATCCAGTGTTGTGTTGTGGAGTGGAGTGAGCATAGCTGTAGCATTTACTCAGCTCAGACTGGGGCACACAGAAAGGTGATCAAAGGAAATCCAGTAGCCACTAGAGCTGACCTCTCTGCCCTGCCTTGGGGGCTAGTCAGCATGTGTGTGCTCCTCACAAGCAGAGTCCAGGCTTCCCCATATCTTCTATTTGTCCCAACAGTTCTCAAACCAGCCAAGGAAATTTTTCTCCTCTACATATGACACCAGGACTAGTACACCCAATCTGGGGCTCAAACTGCCACTCCCCAGGGTGGGTATTCACCTGTGTAATCTCCCTTTTCCTCTGAGTCCCTGATTGCTTTTCTTCTCTTCCTGCCCAATTGTGTGTGTATCTTTCTTCCAGCTTTTGTTGTACATGTGTCTCTCTGCCAGTTTCTAATTAGTTTTTGGAGCGACTTCTTCCACATGTAGATATATTTTTGATGTGCTCCTGAGGGTAGCTGAGTTTTATGTCCTCTTACTGCATCATCATGACCTCCTCCCTCAGAAAAGAATGTGTCTAATGACCACTACCATCTCATATTTCTTTTTTTTTAATTTATTTATTTATTTATTTATTTATTTATTTATTTATTTATTTTTGGCTGTGTTGGGTCTTCGTTTCTGTGTGAGGGCTTTCTCTAGTTGTCGCAAGCAGGGGCCACTCTTCATCATGGTGTGCAGCCCTCTCACTACCGTGGCCTCTCTTGTTGTGGAGCACAGGCTCCAGACGCACAGGCTCAGTAGTTGTGGCTCATGGGCCTAGTTGCTCTGCGGCATGTGGGATCTTCCCAGACCAGGGCTCGAACCCGTGTCCCCTGCATTAGCAGGCAGATTCTCAACCACTGCGCCACCAGGGAAGCCCCTCTTTTTTTTTTAACAAAAGAAATAAACACCAAGGAGCTTATCCAAATTGTCAAGCATGTACAATCAGTAATGTGGAAAGACAATGTTCAAATTTTAGTTACTCTTACTTCAAAGCCTTCTCTTTAAGTATCATTATTTTGTTTTTAACCTATGAAGAGGTTGCTTTTCATTGTTCTACACTGTTTTCATCCCCATGAATAGAAATTGTGTAGTTTTAAATGATCATTGCTCCAAGATCAAAACTGAAAGGAAACAATTAAATATTAAATTTAGAAAATAAACCAAAGATTTTGTACTTTAGACATTTTTGAGTATTTATACATATATTGAGTATTTATACATATATTGGTGATTTCATATTTTGTAATATTATCTGCCTTTTATAATTTTCTTTGATTCTATAGATTCACATATAAAATTTAACACAGAAATGTTTAGTTAGTCTTAGCTTGTCAGCAGATTAGTGTTATTTCCTACAGGCAACCAAGGAAATGGGAAGTAGTATTGAGATGGTAGAGGAAAGAAGGCACGTTAAGGAAAAATACCATGAACAAATCTCTCAAAATTTACTTTGGCTTTCTCTTTAAAGTGTTTTGAGTTAATTATGTATTACTGAAAACCTCAGCCCTAATCCCATAGAAGAGGAAAGTGCTTCATACAGCAGGAAAATATTTCAACTGTAATTCTCATAATTTGCTATAAGAGAAAATAAATGTAGACTCATCATGTGCTTTCTAGTTATGAAAAATTAGATAATTGGTAAATTTAAATTCTCTGAAGATAAACTTTTTTTTCCAAATTTGTTAAATTTTTTCATTCATATTCAAGAACAAATGGTAATTGTGAGGAAAATGTTTGAATACACAAAAGTAAATTTAAGTGGTTCCTAAAAGCTGCCAAATGTTTGTTTGATATTATTATATATCTATGTGAGGTTTTTAAAATTAAATATTTTTTATTACTTATTGATCCAAAATTCAACTTTTCTATTTCATTTTGGAAGTCTGTTTTATCGATTTACACCCAAATCATATCAGTTGACACACTGAAACATTATCATAAAAAAATAGAAACTTCTTTTTATATCTCACTGATCTGTGTAACACTTATGAACAATACTATGAATTATGTTGTATCTCCAATATTTATACTTTGTCTGGAATGTGGTGGGCACTTAAGGTATATCAAATTGAAACTAATTCCATGAAAATGTATCTAAGTTGCTCACTCTTAGCAGATTATATTGCCTCTAAAGTAATTTTTAAATTCCATCTTCACCATATTTTCTCTTCCAATGAATTAACTTTATTTTTAACCAAAGATAAGAGATTGCCAATGTTTGTCACCACTATGCAATAGGAACTCAGGCTATCAGTTATTTATTTAGGATATATAAATTATATGTTTAACTTTTTAATTGTCATTTTTAAATAGCTTTTACTGGTCTCCTGTCTTTTTGTTTTTTCTCACAAATAAGCTCTATTCTAAATTTTTTTAAAATTAGGATTAAAATAAACTAAAATTCAGGAAATATATATCTTATTTGCATACAGCTGTCACTTCAAACAACTTTTCTTTCTTTTTCCTTTTGTATTATCTTACACATGAGTACCATAATCTGTACCTACACCTTTTATTTATTTATTAATTTTCTTTTGTTGTTTGAATTTTACTCACCCTTTTATTATCTCAAAAGTCATAATAACTTCCTATATACCAAAGTCAATACTCCAACTTCTTTTGGCATCATTTTAAATTTCTTTTTAGTCTTTTGCGAATTTATCATCTTCACCCTTCTTAAAGTATTACCTTCTGTAGCAAGTGATGGCTGATTAAGTTCCTTGTGTTCTGATAGTTCCTTCTATGTTTACTCTTCCTCCTCTATCTCTCACAACATAAATGCAGTGATTCCACCAAATTACTTCTGTTACCATTTTTCTTCCCTCATTTTATGTTTCTCACCGTAGAGAAAAATATCTTTTACTGTTAATTTTTAATACCATCTGACTATACAAGATTGCCAAATTTATATTAATAGTTTGAATAAACACCTATGGTCACCTAATCTATGACAAAGAAGGCAAAAATATACAATAGAGAACAAACAACCTCTTTAATAAGTGGTGCTGGGAAAACTGGACAGCTATATGTAGAAGAATGAAATTAAAACACTCCCTACACAAAACACCATACACAAAAATAAACTCAAAATGGATTAAAGACCTAAATGTAAGGCCAGACACTATAAAACTCTTAGGGGAAAACACAGGCATAATACGCTTTGACATAAATTGCAGCAAGTTCTTTTTTGACCCAACTCTTTTTTTTTTTTTTTTTTTTTTTTTTTTTTTTTAAAGAAGATTTGTTTTTTTTTTAATTTTTATTTATTTATTTATTTATTTAGGGCTGTGTTGGGTCTTCATTTCTGCGCGAGGGCTTTCTCCAGTTGTGGCAAGCGGGGTCCACTCTTCATCGCGGTGCGCGGGCCTCTCACCGTCGCGGCCTCTCTTGTTGCGGAGCACAGGCTCCAGACACGCAGGCTCAGTAATTGTGGCTCACGGGCCCAGCCGCTCTGCGGCATGTGGGATCTTCCCAGACCAGGGCTCGAACCCGCGTCCCCTGCATTGGCAGGCAGACTCTCAACCACTGCGCCACCAGGGAAGCCCCCAACTCTTAGAGTAATGAAAATTAAAACAAAAATAAACAAATGTAACTAATTAAACTTAACAGCTTTTTCATAGCAAAGAAAACCACAAACAAGATGAAAAGGCAACCATCAGAATGGGAGAAAATATTTGCAAATGAAGCAACTGACAAAAGATTAATCTCCAAAATTTACAAGCAGCTCATGCAGCTCAATATCAATAAAACAAACAACCCAAGCAAAAAATGAGCAGAAGACCTAAATAAACATTTCTCTAAAGAAAACATACAGATGGCCAATAAGCACATGAAAAGCTGCTCAATATCAGTAATTATTAGAGAAATACAAATCAAAACTGCAATGAGGTATCACCTCACACCAGTCAGAATGGCCATCAAAAAAAATTCTACAAACAATAAATGCCATAGAGGTTGTGGAGAAAAGGGAACCCTCTTGCACTGTTGGTGGGAATGTAAACTGATACAGTCACTATGGAAAACAGTATGGAGGTTCCTTAAAAAACTAAAAATAGAACTACCATATGACCCAGCAATCCCATTAGTGAGCATATACCTTAATTCAAAAAGACACATGCACCCTAATGTTCATAGCAGCACTATTTACAAGAGCCAGCACGTGGAAGCAACCTAAATGTCCATCAACAGAGGAATGGATAAAGAAGATGTGGTGCATATATACAATGGAATATTACTCAGCCATAGAAAGGAATGAAATTTGGTCATTTGTAGAGACATGGAATGACCTAGACTGTGTCATACAGAGTGAAGTAAGTCAGAAAGAGAAAGACAAATATTGTATATTAACGCATATATATGGAATCAAGAAAAATGGTATAGATGACCTTATTTGCCAAGCAGAAATAGAGACACAGATGTAAAGAACAAATGTATGGATACCAAGGGGGAAAGGGGTGGGGTGGGAGGAATTGGGAGATTGGGATTGACACATATACACTATTGACACTATGTATAAAGTAGATAAGTAATGAGAAATACTGTAAAGCACAGGGACCTCTGCTTAATGCACTGTGGTGACCTAAGTGGGAACGAAATCGAAAAAAGAGGGGATATACGTGTATGTATAGCTGAATCATTTTGCTGTACAGTAGAAACTAACACACCATTGTAAAGCAACTATACTCCAATAAAAATTAATTAAAAAAACAGGAAAAAAATAAAATAGTTCGAATATATTAAATTAATTTATACATTTCTAACTGCCTAATGGTACTGTCCACCAAAATACCTTACTGGCAAATAATACTCAATGTAGCTAAAAACAAATTAATCATTTATTTTCTCACACAATTTATCATGATTGTACTTTTTAATTAATAACATTGTCATTTACACTGGTATAGATGCATAAAACATTTAATCCTTCACCAAAACATAGCTTTTGATTTAATATAGAAGAATGTATATATATATATATTTTTTTCATTCAAAGCTATTATACTTACATGAAAATGATTATGTATATGTACATTTCAGAAATTTGAAGTATACAAAAAGTAAGGAAACAATTAGACCAATCACTAAAATTAGCATAGTATTTTTATAACTTTCCATTAAAGAATACACAGTGGAAAAATAATTGCACTGCCCAAAAGTCATATTAACCTCATTCAGGCATTGGGAATTTATCTAAGAAAAATAAAATATTCCTCTTTATCCTTCAGTGATCATGTGGCATTTGTGGTCAGTAACATATATAACATCAGATCTCCAATATAGTTTCTCCCAGGCCAGAAGAATTGGGACCACAATTTCTTCCACTACGGAGTTTTCAGAAAACCAGTGAACAAAATGCCATTTGTTTAAACTGTCAAGTTCAAAGGTCATCATCTTCATATTAAATGAGAGTCAAAAGTAAGTTGACTTCTGCAACGCATTCTCCAGGTGGTTATAAAAAGAGACACCTTAGGGAAGTGCTTCTTAATATTGACTTAGTATCACATGGGGAACTTGAAAAAACTCCCAAAGCCAAGAACAACTACATGCCCCATATCAACTACCTCAGAATCTCTGGAGGAAAGACGAATCATTAGCATTTTCACAGTTTCTCAGGTGATTCTAGTTGAGAGTCAAAGTTTAAAACCCCTGTTTCAGTACAAATAGTGTTACATTTATATGTTTTACCTTCCCAGTCTTATAATGAGTTGAGAGGTTTTTGTTGTTTTTTGTTTGTTTTACCTGGAATGGTGGAAAGCTACAGTCTCACATATGTGACTCATATCCTAAGGTTTGTATTTTGTGCTGGCAGCAGAGAATTTTCCTGCCAGGGTTCTTTAACCTCGGCACTATTGACACTTTATCCTGGGTAATTTGGGACTCCAGTGTGAAAATCAAAAATATCTCCAGGCATTGACAAATTTTGCCCCTTAGGGGCAAAATCTCTTCCAGGATGAGAACCACAAGTGAAGATTCATAGAAGAAAATGCTTAAGATAAGAAACAAAGAGGAATTGTGCAGAAGTGAGAAAAATTGATGAGGTGGTGTTTTGCTATCAGGCAGAAATGTGGAAATTCTGATTAAGAATAACATTTTATTAGATCTAAGATACCAATGATATTAAAATGTACCACTGAGTTAAAAAAAATACCCTCTACCTATTAAACTATAAAACACTATTAATTATTAAACATACCTGACATTGGGAAGGGTAAAATGTAAAGAAATATACAGCTCAAAAATCAACAAAATCCTATATATTCAAATTTTACAAACCACTATTTGCAAGGCTTTTGAGACTTTATATATACCACAAAAATATTTTAATTACATTAAAATTATCATATTGCATGAATTTATAACTTACCCTCACTTAATATTGCATTATGAACATTGTGCCACATACAGTAGCCATTCATATTTTATTAGAGTATGCCTCAATATGCTAAAATAAATAAAAAAGTCTTTAGCATTTTTCTAATTATAAGGTCCCACTATAGGACTTCCTTAAAACCCTGGCAAATGTTACAGTTCAGAATGTATATTATTACCATGCTGGAGATTCAACTTCATAGTTCTCAAAGTTAATTTAGAGAAAAAAATCCCCATATTTCAAATAACTTGCTGTTAACATGAAAATTAATAACTGGCACTGACTCCTCTTATGAGCTCTTCTATAGCAGAATTTGAGCAATGTCAGGATTCTATATTCTCTAAATTCTTCATTTATCTCCTTCCACCACAGATTTAGAAGCTCAACAGCATAAGTGATCTTCCAAACAAAAGCATTCTGTTAATTATTAGAATACTTTAACCCTCAACCCTGAAATGGAAAGCCCAAGTGTAGTCAATTCTAGAACTGACCTTGATGTCCTAAGCAATCTTGGCCCTTGAAGTTTTGTAACTTTATGACCAAAAGAAGAGTGGGGGGTGGGGGAATAAAGAACCTCAGGAAGATATCACCAAGGTACAATTTTTCAAATACTAGCACAAAGCTGGCCTAAATTCTCCACCATTATGTGGGAGAGCACTCCTGGATTAGAGGAAGCTTTATTTCCATTTTTACATGCTAGTTGGATAGGAGGAAGCATTCAAAAAGAAGAGTAACATTAAGACAGTGTGAATACAAAGTAATTTTATAAAGTGTTGTTAAAAAGACCACATATGGGGCTTCCCTGGTGGTGCAGTGGTTGAGAATCTGCCTGCCAATGCAGGGGACATGGGTTTGAGCCCTGGTCTGGGAAGATCCCACATGCCACGGAGCAGCTAGGCCCGTGAGCCACAATTACTGAACCTGCGCGTCTGGAGCCTGTGCTCCGCAACAAGAGAGGCCGTGATAGTGAGAGGCCCGCACACCGTGATGAAGAGTGGCCCCCACTTGCCACAACTAGAGAAAGCCCTCGCACAGAAACGAAGACCCAACACAGCCATAAATAAAATAAAAAGAAAGAAAAAAGACCACATATTATGGAAGATAATACAGAAACACAAGATTTTAATAATTAAGCTTGTATCTCCAACTCTAGTCAGTAAGGCTAAGATTCTCATTCTTAGTTCCATGCATATTAGGCATTGAATTAGGAAAATGGGAGCCTGGAATGCCCTCAAGACAAAGGTGGATCACGCTTCATAGTAACAAGAGTGGATGGCTCACATGCCTGCTTCCATCCACTGATTCCTGAACCCTGCCTTCTCTATCTTCTTTCTGAGTTTCTTGGGTTAGAGGCTTTTTCATACTCTCAGAGGCAGTGCATCAAGAAACCCTTCACACCTCCACAGAGTGAGGTAATTATGTTATCTCTTTGTAACTACTAAAAATGGCTTAGCATTTTCCTTAAAGAGAACATTCTCATGTAGCTATAGGAAAAACTTGACTCTCCACTTATACGTTTTAAAAATGGAAACCATACTATTCTCAAATGTTAAAGCATTAAGTAGGATTTCTTTGTTCATCCTTTGCATACAGTTAAATTGCTAAAAGTCTTTTCCACAGTCTTAATGTTTTGTAAAGAGTTAGCTAATTCCACCCTACTCTGAATGACAAGCTTTAAAAAGAGTTGTCATAATGATTCCAACATTTACCTATATATATTTTTTATTTATTTATTTATTTATTTATTTATTATTTTTTAATATTTTAATTTTATTGGAGTATAGTTGATTTACAATGTTGTGTTAGTTTCAGGTGTACAGCAAAGTGATTCAGTTATACATATATATATATATATATTCATTCTTTTCTCATATAGGTTATCACAGAATATTAGGTAGAGTTCCCTGTGCTATACAATAGGTCCTTGTTGTTTATCTCTCTTATTTATAGTAGTATGAGTGTGTTCATCCCAGGCTCCTGATTTATCCCTCCCCCCTCCACATTTTCCCTTTGGTAACCATAAGTTTGTTTTCGATTACAAGTATATTTCGAGTGTCTGTGAAATTCTGAATTATTCTGATTCATCACATATATTTGAAGATAGAATTAATTAATGAAATAGCAATAACTAAGGGGGCACAAGATTGTGTAGACATATGCCCAGTGACAAGATACAGGGAATGGTATCTTCATTAAGCTATATAAGTGCAGGCAAAAATCAAATTCATTTACGGCAAGTACCGAAAGGGCTGTTTTTATTTCCTGCTCTAGTTGCCATATTAAACAAACAAACAAAAACAATGGTTTAATGTTAACTTTGAGATAAGATATTACTGTTCTGCTATACCGTAAACCACTCAGTTAATATTTATATAATACTTTAAATCTAAGAAAATAATGTAGACTCATGAGAGTATTATGTTTTGTTTTCCAATTTAAAAATAAACTTTTGAAATATATTAAAGCTTTAATTTAGTTGGACTTCTATATACTGTTAATGTCAAATGGAACAGTGATCACAAGCCATCTTATTCTGATGAGTGTCTGGGGTTTGGGTAGTGAGGAGCTTGTTGAAGAGATTTAGAATTATAAGTTCTTTAGGAAATGGATTTACCTGTATGCTGACCTTTCCAAGGCACTATTTCCATTTATGTCACTTTATGGAATTATGAATAATAATGACAGAGCAAGTTCTATTAAAGACCTTAGTGCCTTGGTAGGTGAATCAAATCATTACTTGTAAATTAAAATCTTTATTCATACAAGCTGTAAAATTCTATATAAGTACATCTTTAAAATGTATAAAAGTTTTCTTTCTTCTCAAAAATATTATTCCTCTGATATTATATAATGAAACAGAAGATTTAGAAGTTCATTAGAGTGCCATTTTATTCATACAGGGAAACAATTACAGATTTAGACAGAAAGCATAAACTGCAATAGAATTATAGTAATTTTTTACTTACTGATTTTTTTGTAATTTCATCTTAATGCCATAATTAATTGCATTGTCTTAAGTTTCTTTTGAAAGTCTTTTAAATTAAATAATTAAAAGTCATTTAGGGAACATCAGCTTCCAGCTATGATGGAGTAAGGGAGAGTGGGCCCACAATGATGGAATAGCTGGTATTGGGCTAGCACTCCAAGCTAAACACCTGTAGCACTGGACAAAACATATGGTAAACTGTTTGGGGCCAACAGGAACTATGAAACTATGATACATAAAAGAGGGAGAATCATGAGAAGTACCCCATTATTACCCTGACTTTCTAACTGCAAAAATTTTATACCTTTGGTGAACGATGTTGAATTCCAAGCTCAAAAGGGCAGTCAGACTAGGAGGCATAGGTCAGAGCTGGGGAGAGATACATGGTCCTTTATAAGACAGAATTTCACCAACATAAAGGAAATGAAGAAGTCCTTAAAAAACAAAACAAAATTTAACAAAAAAGAGAAACATGAATTTCTTATAGCTAGTAAATGTATTTAACCAAATATTTTCTCATAAAGAAAATTCAGTGCCTGGAGACTTCCATCAAACATTTTGGGAAAAAATAGTATCAATAATACACAAACTTTTTCAGAAAATTAAAAAAAGAATGAAATTAATCTCAATTTATATTATGAATGCAGTACTACCTAGATACCAAAAGCTGACTGAGCTATAGCATGATAAAAGAATGTTATTCTTCATGAACATAGGCAGAAAATTCTCAACAAATATTCTCAAAAAATATTAAAAAATCAAATCCAGCAATATTTATATACACATAATATATTTTAACCAGGATTATAAACCCAATAAGTACAATAAAAAGGTCCTAATGCCTTTTGTCAAGAAGGTAAAGCAAATTAAAATCACACTAAGACAATATTACATACTTACCAGTGTGACAAAAATGAAAAGTTAAAAGGATCACAAAACCAAATGATGACTAGGTTTTGGAACAAGTGGAACTTTCAGACTTTGTTGGTAGAATTGTAAAGTTAGTACAACAACTTTAGAGAAGGTTTTGATACTTTTTTAGTTAAATATAGAGTTACCATGTGACCCAACAATTGCACACCCCAGACGTTCACCAAATAGAAATGAAAATAGACATCCACAGGAAAACAGCAACACAACACACAGGTAAAAATCTATACAAATTTTCATGATAACTTTATTTATAATAGCCAAAATGGGAAACAGCCTTAATATCAATGAACAGATGAATGGATAAACAAACTAGTATCCATATCATGAAACACTGCTCAGGAGTTAAAATATTAAAAAAAAAAAAAAAGCAGTAAATTGCAATAGTGTTAATGGATTTTAAAATCATTAGGCTGAGAAGAAGAACCCAAACACTAAAGATTATATATTGTAATACTTCATTTCCACAGTGACAGAAAACAGATCATTGTTTAATAGGTTTTATAGAGCATAAGGGAATGGGATACACTTCAAATGGCATGACTTTATGGAATAACAGACATTCTGTATCTAAATTTGATTAGTGATTACTTGACTGTGTACATTTCACCTCTCATTATTTGGTATGCATACAATAAAAATGTATTGTTTGTGTATGTTCATTATATTGAACATACATGTACAGTTTGTTCATTATGTATTATATATAACTGTATATTGTGTGTATGTGAATTTTACTTGGATAAACTTGATTTTTTTTTTTTTTTAAGAAATTCGCTTTCTTATTTATTGATTGATTGATTGATTGATTGCTGTGTTGGGTCTTCGTTTCTGTGCGAGGGCTTTCTCTAGTTGTGGCAAGCGGGGACCAATCCTCATCGCGCTGCGCGGGCCTCTCACTATCGCGGCCTCTCCCGCTGTGGAGCACAGGCTCCAGACGCGCAGGCTCAGCCATCGTGGCTCACGGGGCCCAGTTGCTCCGCGGCATGTGGGATCCTCCCAGACCAGGGCTCAAACCCGTGTCCCCTGCACTAGCAGGCAGACTCTCAACCACTGCGCCACCAGGGAAGGCCCCTAAACTTGATTTTTAAAAGTAATTTTATATCATATATGTTACCTCCACCCACAATCAGGGCAAGACCTCGAGGCAATCCCTTATATTTTTAAACAAAATATTAACTTTATTATCTACATGGTAGCCAAAATATTATCTCTCATTTCAATCAACAACATGCTATGTTCTACTACAAGACCTAACTGATGATCTGAATTTTACAATTTCTGATAATTAGAATTGCCATAGTCCTGGTTGACTCAACCCACTCCATAACTTACAATATTGCAACAACAGTGTTATAACTGTGGTGTATGTCCCAACTTGCATAGAGTAATATGCCATCTATTTATAGATATAATCTTTTCAGAATTAAAAATTTAAATTAGGAACTCAACTGTTACCAAAATTCAATGTAAGGTTAATTATGTATAATTGCATTTGATCTCAGAGTTACACTGTGGAATAAGGTTTAATGTTATATTAGAGACAAAGATATATTCTTCTATTTAATATATTTTACAATAAAAATACAGTTTACTCTCTATTAGAGTCAACAACAAGCACACAAAATGTTATTTACTTTACCTTTGCACAATATACAAAAATATTTGCTAATTGTATCTAATGTTTTAATATTTTATTTCAATTTAAATTGTACCAAAACAAAAATATTAAGACATTTTTAGAAAGTCTATTAAACTGTGAAATGTAGATAAGTATCAGCTATACATGAGATTTTTACTTGGGACTATTTTATTAAGCAACTAATTCATTAAAAAGTCATAGAAATAGCAAAGTTAGCCATTAAAAAATGTTTTATGCTAAACACAGGTTTTCATATTTTTTCTTAATTCCAACAAAACTCATTTTTATTTATTTTGACTTGCCACATTTCTAGGCATCTTAAGTAACAAGACACCCAAGACTGGAACAAATTTAAAGAAAGAAAATCAATTTACTCACAGAAAAATCTAACCTTTAGATGAAAATTATAATCAGTAAGAAAATGTGTATGAGGAAAAAGAAAACAAAACTATGGCTGACAGCAAGGCCATCAACTGTCAGCTTCATTACGAACGAAGAAAACAGACATATATCTCCAATGTAGTTATCAGACTAAGCCTAGTATTATGATGTCTCTGCAAATGAAAGATCACAAAGAAAGGAAAGGTACTAATCCTCAACTTGACTGTAAAAATAGAGCAACATCAGCTACTCTATATAATACACACAAATGTGTATATATATATATGTATATATATACATATATATATATATATATACACAAACACATATATATATATAATATGATATTTAAAAACCAATTTTATATTTTGAATCATGGAATAACTAAGAGTCTCTACTATTACCTGTTAACATTAAGGAAAATAACACACTCTGTACAAGAAAAGTTATATTTCTGATATGTAAACAGTGTATGTTGTTTAATCAGTAATATTGCCCATTTTATTTTTTATTGGTGTATAGTTGTTTTACAATGCTGTGTTAGTTTCTACTGTACAGTGATGTGGAGTTCCCTGTGTCATACAGCATGTTCTCATTTGTTATCTATTTTATACATATTAGTGTATACATGTCAATCCCAATCTCTCAATTCATCCCAACCCCCCTTCCCCCCTTGGTGTCCATACGTTTGTTCTCTACATCTGTGTCTCTATTTCTGCCTTGCAAACCAGTTCATCTGTACCATTTTTCTAGATTCCACATATATGTTTTAATATATGATATTTGTTTTTCCCTTTATGACTTACTTCACTCTGTATGACTGTCTCTAGGTCCATCCACATCTCTACAAATGACCCAGCTTCATTCCTTTCTATGGCTGAGTAATATTACATTGTATATATGTACCACATCTTTATCCATTTTTCTGTCAATGGACATTTATGTTGCTTCCATGACCTAGCTATTGTAAATAGTGCTGCAATGAACATTGGGATGCATGTGTCTTTTTGAATTATGGTTTTCTCAGGGTATAAGCCCAGTAGTGGGATTGCTGGGTCATATGGTAATTCTATTTTTAGTTTTTAAGGAATCTCCATACTGTCCTCCATAGTGGCTGTATCAATTTACATTTCCACCAACAGTGCATGAGGGTTCCCTTTTCTCCACAACCTCTCCAGCATTTATTGTTTGTGGATTTTCTGATGATGCCCATTCTGACCAGTGTAAGGTGATACCTCATTGTAGTTTTGATTTACATTTCTCTAATGATTAGTGATGTTGAGCATCTTTTCATGTGCCTCTTGGCCATCTGTATGTCTTCTTTGGAGAAATGTCTATTTAGGTCTTCTGCCCATTTTTGGATTGGGTTGGTTGTTCTTTTGATATTGAGATGCACGAGCTGTTTGTATATTCTGGAGATTAATCCTTTGTTGATTTGCCCATTTTATTATAGAGTCAAAATAATTAGGTTTAACCTTTCATGAATAATACTTTTTGAATTTAAAATATCTATTAGGCAATAGGGAAGGCACTTTCCAATATATTGTTTTATTTTATCTTTAATATAATCCTCTGAAGTAGGAATTATATTTAGATTTTTAAAATGAACAATTTAACTCATTTCTGTAAGATCTTTCCACCTGAGTAAGTAAAGCCAAGATTCATATGCTTACCATTTTAAACATACTGTCAATAGTCTTCTCAATACACTAGTATACCTAATAGGAAATAAATAAACAAATGTTCTTTAAACTGAAATAATTAAAGTAAAAACATAATTTTCCCTAACATGTTAATATATCAGTGACAAACTCAACAGGAGAAAATTTGGGCACAGAGAGCCTTGTAGAACTATTCAAACTTAAATTACATACTTGGCTAATGACTCCTCTATGGAAAATCAAAAAAGTAAGAGTGTTCAACTAGCTCTACTTCAGTTCCAGAAAGCTCTTAATCTAAGGTAAATATTAAATTATATGATGACGTTAAAATATATGAATTTATTACAAAGTACATGTCCATATATATTGAGCGATGTGTTAAATGTGAGCAAATTTAACCCCACATTGAGCTAATTGTCAATAGTAGAATTGTGACCTAAAGATATGATGTTTTCACATTTATTTCTATCTCATTGAATACTGTGCAGCCTTTGTTAGCACATGCTCAACTGAATATATAAGTTAAATATTAAATTAAAATGTTTATTGTTCACTGGTATAGAGAACATGCTCATAATTATATAGACTTAAAAATAATGACTTAAAGGGCACACAAAATAAAACAGATTGTAATGGTCATATAGCAGTGATATGTTATTTTTATTTTGTTCATTTTTATTTTTTTATGTTTTAATGTCACTCACTTGTTAATATACCCCTTAGTGTATTTTATATTTTCTTATAATGCAACAATCTGCATGGTATATAAAGCCACAGACAACTTTAGTAACTTGGGAAAGTATTAGTATTTGGGAAAGAATAACTGTCTCCTGGATAATGCAAATGGTGTAATATATAAACACAGTCAACCTTAATTGAAAATTTGGATGACTATTTTCAGAAATGAACTGCTGGCTCATTTTTTCTACTTTAACATTTATAATGCATGTTTTTGGCATACTTTATATGAAAAATAAGGAAGGACTTGTAAACAAGCAATATATACTAGAAAATTTTAAATGTTAATTTTACAGTGATAATTAACATTCAAAAGAGCTCTGAATTTTCCAGTGGGGTAACAATTACTTCACAAATATTATCCAAGTCTTTTTGAGAGAACACATTCAAAATGTGTCATTCAGTGGGTTTGGGCACATATTAACAAAAAAACTTTGTCCATGGTGAATCCATAGGCTACCTGGGATCCTGTTTTTTCAGTCTTCTGTTCAGGGGAGTGCCATGCTTCAGTAGACTGGTACCTACTTTCTCATGTTATAGGGAACATGAGAAAAGATTAGTAGGTTGAGTGAAAAAGTTTGTTTAATGCACCAGAGAGCCTAAGAGTTAGTGGTAATACACAACTGCTATTAACTGAAGCCGATCAGCTACTGAAAAGCTTAGGGAGGGTGGAATTTTGCTCATTCCCAAATATTGGAAGATTGAGAGGTCTTATTTCTATGAAAAATTCAGCTGTAAGCTTACCACCCTTACCACCCCATGTTCTCCTTTACCATGACTTGCAGGCTGCCTGTTTCCTGTACATATGGGATGCTTGCATATTTCACGAAAATAATAGCCCTGGTCCCAGACAGTTTATCAAGAGTCAACCCAAAGAAAATTTCTGGGGCCATTCACCTAACAATTTGGTTTGTGTCCTCATTTTGTTTCTCCAAATCATGGGTCAGTAAAGTTTGACCTATGGACCAATTCTAAAGATTGGGAATCTGGGTTTAATATCAGACTAATTTAGGATTAAATTCAGTAATTACTTCATTACCTTTGGAAAGTCAGGTATCCATCACCCATCATATGCAGTGGCCACCAGACTTTTGGAACAAGAAGGTTAATTAGAAATACAATGCTACACAGATCAGAGCAGAAATAAATGAAAGACAAAGAAAACAATAGCAAAGATAATGAAACTAAAAGCTGGTTCTTTGAGAAGATAAACAAAATTGATAAACCTTTAGCCAGCCTCATCAAGAAAAAAAGGGAGAGGATTCAAATCAGTAAAAGCAGAAATTAAAAAGGAGAAGTTACAACCAACACCACAGAAATACAAGAAAACATAAAAGACTACTATGAACAAATATATGCCAATAAAATGGACAATGAGAAGATATGGACACATTCTTAGAAAAGTACAATCTCCCAAGACTGAACCAGGAAGAATAGAAAATATGAACAAACCAAGTACCAGTAACAGAATTGAATAAGTAATTTAAAATCTCCCAACAAACAGAAGTCCAGGACTAGGTGGCTTCACAGGTAAATTCTACCAAACGTTTATAGAAGAGTTAACATCTATTCTTCTGAAACTATTCCAAAAATTTGCAAAGGAAGGAACACCTCTCAACTCATTCTATGAGGCCAACATAACACTGATACCAATACCAGACAAATATATCACAAAAAAAAGAAAATTAGAGGCCAATATTACTGATAAATATAGATGTAAAAATCGTCAACAAAATGCTAGCAAACTAAATCCAGCAACACATTAAAAAGATCATATACGATGATCAAGTGGGATTTATCGCAGGGATGCAAGGATTTTTAAATATCCACAAATCAATCAGTGTGATACACCATGTCAACAAACTGAAGAATAAAAAGCGTATGATCATCTCAATAGATGCAGAAAATGCTTTTGACAAAGTTCAACACCATTCAAGGTAAAACCTCTCCAGAAAGTTGGCATAGAGGGAGGGACCTACCTCAACATAATAAAGACCATATATGAAAAACCCACAGCAGACATCATTCTTAATGGTGAAAAATTGAAAACATTTCCTCTAAGATCTGGAATTACACAAGTATGTTGTTCTCAGCACTATTATTCAACACAGTTTAGGAAGTCTTGGCCACAGCAATCAGAGATGAAAAATAAATAAAAGGAAATCAGATTGGAAAAGAAGAAGTAAAACTGTCACTGTTTGCAGATGACATGATACTGTACATAGAAAACCCTAAAGGTGCTACCAGAAGACTAGTAGAGCTTACCAATGAATTTAGTAAAGTTGCAGGATACAAAATTAATACACAGAAATCTCTTGCATTCCTATATACTAACAACAAAAGATCAGAAAGAGAAATCAAGGAAACAATCCCATTTACTGCTGCAACAAAAAGAATAAAATACCTAGGAATAAACCTACCTAAGGAGACAAAAGTCCTGTATGCAGAAAACAATAAGATGCTGATGAAAGAAATTAAAGATGATACAAACAGATGGAGAGATATACCATGTCTTTGGATTAGAAGAATCAACATTGTGAAAATGACTATACCACCCAAAGCAATCTACAGATTCAATGCAATCCCTATCAAACTACCAATGGAATTTTTCACAGAACTAGAACAAAAAAACCTCACAATTTGTATGGAAACACAAAAGACCCCGAATAGCCAAAGCTATCTTGAGAAAGAAAAACAGAGCTGGAGGAATCAGACTCCCTGACTTCAGACTGTACTACAACGCTACAGTAATCAAGACAGTATGGTACTGGCACAAAAACAGAAATATAGGTAAATGGAACAGGATAGAAAGCCCAGAGATAAACCCATGCACATATGGTCACCCTATCTTTGATAAAGGAGGCAAAAATATACAATGGAGAAAAGACACCTCTTCAATAAGTGGTGTTGGGAAAACTGGACAGCTACATGTAAAAGAATGAAATTAGAACACTTCTTAACACCATACACAAAAATAAACTCAAAATGGATTAAAGACCTAAGTGTAAGTCTGGACATTATAAAACTCTTAGAGGAAAACATAGGAAGAACACCCTTTGACATAAATCACAGCAAGATCCTATTTGACCCACCTCCTAGAGAAATGGAAATAAAAACAAAAATAAACAAATGGGACCTAATGAAACTTAAAAACGTTTGCACAGCAAAAGAAACCATAAACAAAACTAAAAGATAACCCTTAGAATGGGAGAAAATATTTGCAAATGAAGCAACTGACAAAGGATTAATCTCCAAAATTTACAAGCAGCTCATGCAGCTCAATATCAAAAAATCAAACAACCCAATCCAAAAATGTGCAGGAGACCTAAATAAACATTTCTCCAAAGAAGATATACAGATTGCCAACAAATACATGAAAGGATACTCAACATCACTAATCATTAGAGAACTGCAAATCAAAACTACAATGAGGTATCACCTCACACTGGTCAGAATGGGCATCATCAGAAAATCTACAAACAATAAATGCTGGAGAGGGTGTGGAGGAAAAGGAACCCTCTTACAGTGTTGGTGGGAACGTAAATTGATACAGCCACTATGGAGAATAGTACGGAGGTTCCTCAAAAAGCTAAAAATCAAACTACCATAAGACCAAGCAATCGCACTCCTGGACAAATACCCTGAGAAAACCATAATTCCTAAAGAGTCATTTACCACAATATTCATTGCAGCTCTATTTACAATAGCCAGGACATGGAAGCAACCTAAGTGTCCATGAACAGGTGAATGCATAAAGAAGATGTGGCACATATATACAATGGAATATTACTCAGCCATAAAAAGAAATGAAATTGAGTTATTTGTAGTGAGTTGGATGGACCTAGAGTCTGTCGTACAGAGTGAAGTAAATCAGAAAGAGAAAAGCAAATAATGTATGGTAACACATATATATGGAATCTAAAAAAAAAAAAAAAGTTCTGAAGAACCTAGGGGCAGGATAGGAATAAAGACACAGATGTAGAGAATGGACTTGAGGATATGGGGAGGGGGAAGGTTAGGCTGGGACGAAGTGATAGAGAGGCATGGACATATATATATACTACCAAATGTAAAATAGATAGTGGGAAGCAGCCACATAGCACAGGGAGATCTGCTTGGTGCTTTGTGACTACCTAGAGGGGTGAGATGGGGAGGATGGGAGGGAGATACAGGAGGGAGGAGGTATGAGGATATATGTATATGTATAACTGATTCGCTTTGTTATAAAGCAGAAACTAATACACCATTGTAAAGCAATTTTACTCCAATAAAGATGTTAAAACAAATAAGAGTTAACCAGGGCTTGAATTTTTATTTTTTCCTACCTCTGAATAGTATTCAAATGTATCATATTATGTTATAGGTTGCCAATCAACTCAGCTGCTAAAGGACATCTTTTTTCTTACAGTTTTTAATGATTAGGAATAAAGCTGCTATGGACATTCATGTGCAAGCTTTTGTGTGAACATATGTTTTCCAATTATTTATGTAAGATCAGGAGAGCTATTACTGGGACATATAGTAATATTATGTTTAACTCTGTAAGAATGCACCAAACAGTCTTACAAAGTGTCCGTATTATTTTCATTTTCATCAACTATGAAGGAGAGTTTCTGTTGATTTCCATCCTTATCAGCAAATTGATCTGATCAGGTTTATGGATTTTAGCCATTCTAATATTTCTATAGTGGTATCATTATTTATGGGCCCAAGGAATGTAGTTTATTTTTAATTTTCTTAGCATTTTTTTGTTGGAAGGATGAGAGTGCAATTTCCAAGCTGTTTACATGTCAAAACTGAAATCAGAAGTCCACATGAAGGCACTTTTGAGCACACCTGCTTGCTGCCACCGGAGCAGACTTTTCTTACAGTCAGAATTTCACATTTAAACCATTAGAGAAAAGTCCCCAGTCATTTCAATCCACCAGATCTTCTTCAACAGGGCTTTCTTGACACTTGTACTAGTTCTAAATGAGTTGATGTTGACTTGGTCCTTATTGTATTGAGGATACACAAATGTGTACCAGCATTACCAGAACTTAAAAAGATTTCCTCTATTACCCTCTTAGAACTATCTCCAACTTCTCTCTTTAGCAGGATTTAGCCACCTCCCCAAACTTACCTTAGATAAATGCACAGCAGTTCAATAGTGTTTATCACCTCTCCAGAGTTTTTCACTTTTAATGGTTAATTTTTTTTTGAATATTTATTTATTTATTTGGTTGTGCCAGGTCTTTTGTTGTGTCAGGTGGGCTCCTTAGTTGCAGCATGCTGGCTCCTTAGTTGTGGCTTGTGAACTCTCACTTACAGCATGAATGTGAGATCCAGTTCCCCAACCAGGGATCGAACCTGGGCCTCCTGCATTGGGAGCGTGTAGTCCCATCCACTGCACCACCAAGGAAGTCCCCTATGGTTAATATTTTTGCAATTAAGTAACTCTAAAATAGTTTCTATAGCCAGTTTCATATGGTATGCGCATATTTATGTCTATGTTTGTGACTTTTTCAAATAAATTAAATTATAATTCAGATTGTCCCATCATGTACTCAGAAATACACAGCCAAAGGGTGGTAAACTATTATTTTGTCAGAAAGCCCAAATCCAGATATGATTCATACAAATATTTCAGCTACTTTATCCTCTGATCAAAACCAGAAGTGTTGTTCATCAGCACAGGGAAGATCATAACTAGGGTTTTATTGGTGAAATTAAAGGTTGATTACTAATCATTATAAAATTAGTTTGGGGTTCCCATCAGGAAAATTTTAGTATTCAAGTTATGAGGATTGATTGAAATATGACAGACACTCTAGATATGTAGCTATGCTTATAGCCTATATCTTTATGGAAGGCACCTGAGGCTTAATACCCTAAATGATCTCTAATCCAGTTATTGGTATGGAGGATTTCCTATCACATCATGCTGACCTTAAGAGTTGGTGAAAATTGCCTCTGAAAATGAGGCTGTATCTTGAGGAACAGAAAACGAGGACCTAATATTTATGTACTAGCTTACACATAAATATTTGACAAATGATTGTGATAATGGCAAAATTTGTTCCATAACTCTCATTGTAAACTATGAGTAAGGTAATATAGGAGATAACTAAATCCATCTGTTTCTAACTTTACCAATGGACACAAGTATTTTCCAAAAGGAACTAAGAATTCTGTACAACCAAATTAGCTAAGACTAATATGCAATGCTTCATTTCTGAAACTTACATTCACCTTTACATCTAAAGAACTACATGATTAATTTGGGGGAAAGAGACCCAAAAGTTTTCCATGTTTGCAGGAGCTGGAAGCATTGTTATTTCTCTGTAGTACAAAATTATACATTTTTAGCTTAGTACACAATTTCTGCCAGATCAAACATATATTTAAGTGATTTAGCTTTTATATTCTGCTAAATTAAGCATTTGATTTTAGATTATTAATCATTGAGCACTAGAGTTTATCACCGGTGGTATTATATTAACTTTGTTCTAACTATTACTGAAATATTACTTATTAAAATTGTATGTACCATATGTTACAGAGAAATATTTCCCTTCATTTCTAGAACTAAATCTTGTAAACACATATACTTATGAATATTCAAATAGTTACACAGCTTCTTCAATAATATTTTCCATCTTTCTTATATATATTTCATGAGACTTTATTTTAAAAAAACACAAATATTTATTTTATTTTCATTATATCCACGATGATTGATGGTAAATAAAAAGTGAAGATAATTACTTATATTTACTTTAACTATAAATTAAAACATTATATGACCTGCTATTGGTATGGAAAGTAAGTAGTGGAGGGAATTAAAAATCTAGCTATAAAGTGTAGATAGATTTAAATTCTTCATCTAAAAACCTGGTGAATCCAAAGGCTTTTATGCTAAGATTAGTTTTGGCTGATGATAAGAATTATTTCCTTGTTTCCTCAAACCATGAACGTAGCAATTGATCTTGGAAGTATCAATACATTCTATAATTGATTTAAACAATATTGTTCTGTCTAGAAATTTTGAAATCCATCAAGAATTTTTGCCAACTTATTTAAATTTTTAAGGATAAGAGGATATTGGAATTGATGTGGCTTTAAACTTAGTGATTTTGTAGAAATACTACAATAAACCAGTCAATTGCAATATCTGAACCTTTGTTGCTATTTTCAAATAAATTCATGTCTGCAAAGACTGGGCCTAAAAATGCTAAACTGCAATAAATAAAACATTACCAACACACCAGAGACTCCCTTGTGCACCCTCTCAGTCATCATTTACTCCAAGGACATCATTGTCATAGTTTCTAACACATAGTTTACCTGTGTCTACAAACATAATTTACCTGTATCTCATATTATTAATGGAAGGATGTGACCTATATCCTTTTGTATATGTCTTTTTCATGCAAAATTATATTTGAGAGATTCATCATTATACAGATAGCTAATTCTCAATGCTGTATAATATTCTATTATATAAATATACTGTAGTCAATGGTTGATGAATACTTGGATTATATCAAGATTTTGGTTATTACAAAATATAATGCCATAAAATTCTTGGTTATGCATTTCTATGCATAAGACCATATGTTTTTGAGAGTATATACCCAGGACTAGAATTGCTGGTCTTAAATATGCATATGTTCAGTTTTAGTAGTTATTGCCACATACTTAAAAATTATCACAAATCAGTAATAGAAAGACATGTAACCCATTTGAAAAAAAAAATGAGCAAATACTTAAAAAGATATATTACAAGAGAAGATATCCAAGTGACCAATAAACATGTGAAGGATTCATTTTCATTAGGATGAGAAATTCAAATTAAATATCCAAGGTAATACCATTAGATACTCAGTAGAAAAGCTAAAATTAAAAAGGATGGCAATACTAAATAATGGCAAAGATGTAGAATAACAGGAACTCTTACCTTACACTCTGCTAGTGGGAGTGTACATTGGAAAAGTGGAAAATTTGGAAAATCCTCTTTTGTATCTGAGAAAGCTCAACAAATACATATAAACTTATATGTCAATTTCATTCAGAAATATCCTGAGAATAAAGAAGTATACGTATTCACTAAGAGATATGCACCAAAATTTAAGCTGTATCAACTGTAATAACTTCAAACTGAAATTATCTCAAATATTTTTCAAGAGTTCAATGGATAAAGCATAGTGTTTTTATACAATGGAAAAATATACAGCTATGAAAATGAAATAATTCTTACTATGTGCAACCATAATGATAAATCTCACATATATAAAGTTGGGTGATAGAAAGGAGAAAGAAAATAATACACATTGAATGATACCATTTATATAAATTACAAAAACAGGCAAAAACTACAGTATGTTAGAAAGCAATAGAGTGGTTGCTTTAGGTAGAGTGCTATTGACTGGGAGGGTATGCTGGGTAGCTTCTGGAGTACTGGTAATATTGTGCTAGGTTGAAAAACATAAATTATTCTTTTTTGGCTCAAAAATGGTCAATACTGGCAATTTTATATGGTCCAACCTATTATTTCAATATCTGAGTGCTGCTTACATGGGCATTTTTTCTTTGTGAAAATTCATCCAGTTGAACACATATGTACATAATCCATAACAATTTATTTACAATGAAATGGATAGAAATAAAAACAGATTGATATATAAAACCTGAAGAGGGAAACTTACCAAGGGGCAACAGGAGAAATGGGTGCACTTTATCCAAGAAACCACTGTGAGACTCTGGGCTCAGATATCATAAATATGGCAGAAGGGGGAAGTAAAAATTGGGGTTGAAAACAGGAATTATTTAAATGCCTGTATAGATAACCATCCATTGATACCTCAAATTCCTGGTTCCATCATAGAGACAAAGGTAAACATTTCCATTTACATTGTTAATAAAAAATACTAATGAAGAGCTTTCTGATTCATCTTTGATGCAAATGAGTAGGAACAAGGAAAGTTTATAAGAAAATAATAGTTTAAATACATTTGAAAAAAACATACATTTGAAAAATGTGAGGTAGTTAATAGTTCCATATCCATTTAAAATGATTCACCTATGTCCTTTTATGCATATAGATTAATATGTTTCATTTATTAAGATAACTTTATTTGAACTCCATATTTTTAGGGCCTTATTATTATTATTTGAAAGAGTTAAAGGACTAAAAAAAGTCTACTTTAGTGGATGTTAAATAATATTTAAAGAATGCAAAAGGAGAAAAAAAGACACTATTTTCTGGTTACCTATAACTCAATGATGCATCTATGTGCTGAGTTAAAAGCATTGCTCAGATTTTCACTAACTACAAATTCAAAAGAAATGTAGTTATAGCCTAGACAATAGCATGATTAAAAAAATCACAAATATCCTAATGTAATAGCCATTATGTTTTTTGATTAGTCCATTTTAGTAATTTGTTATGTCTCTTTCATAAATAATCTCTATATTAAGTCCACTGTGTTCTCTGACTTCCATGTCTGCTAGTCTGCCATACTTTGATTTTGATTTTTTTTAATCCCTGTATTAAAGTGAACAGAAGACACTGCAGCTTTAGGTTTCCTTATTATTATTATTTTTTACCTTGCATTATAATCCCTAGGAAATATAATTTAAATATCCTTCCTTAAAATTGATTTTATTTAAAATTTCTTTCTTGGTCATTTGTAATATTATTTTTATTTTTTATTGAAATATAGTTGATGTATAATATTATGTTAGTTTCAGTTGTACTACGTATTGATTTCACATTTGCATACATTATGTACTGACCATCTGTCCCTGTACAGAGTTACTAAAATATTATTGACCATATTCCTTCTGCTGTATACTTCATATGCATGACATTATATAACTGAAGCTTTCTACCTCTTAATCGCCTCCACCTATTATCTTCCCACCCATCTTCCTTCTAGCAATCACCCATTTGTTCTCTGTATCTGTGAGTCTGTTTTCATTTTGTTTTGTTTGTTTTGTATTTCAGATTCCACAATTCCACATATAAATGAGATCATGTGGTATTTGTGTGAATTATTTTACTTAGTATAATGTCCTCTAGATCCATACACGTTGTCCCAGATGGCAGGATTTCATTTTTTATGGCTGAGTAATATTCCATTGTGTGTGTGTGTATATGTATATGTATGTGTGTGTGTATATATATATATATATATATATATATATATATATATACATACATACCACATATTCATTATCCATTCATCAGTCATGAACAGTTAGGTTGCTTCCAATTCTTAGCTATTAGAAATAATGTTACAATAAACATAGGGGTGCATGTATCTTTTTGAATTAATGTTTTTGTTTTCTCTGGGTAAATACACAGAAGTGAAATTGCTGGATTATATGACCGTTCCATTTTTAATTTTTTGAGGAAGCTACACTGTTTTCCACAGTGGCTGCACCAATTTACAATCCCCAAAACAGTGCGTGAGTGTTCCCTTTTCCCACATTCTTGTCAACACATTTTTGTTGTCTTTGTGTTGATAGCTATTTTGTCAGGTGTGGGGTGGTATCTCATTTTGATATTGATTTGCATTTCCCTCATGATTAGTGATGTTGAGCATCTTTTCATGTGTCTCTTGGCTACCTGTATGTCTTCTTTGGAAAAAAAAAATATCTATTCAGATCCTCTGACCAATTTTTTTTTTTTTTAAACATCTTTATTGAAGTATAATTGCCTTACAATGGTGTGTTAGCTTCTGCTTTATAACAAAGTGAATCAGTTATACATATACAATATGTTCCCATTTCTCTTCCCTCTTGCATCTCCCTCCCTCCCACCCTCCCCATCCCAACCCTCTAGGTGGTCACAAAGCACGGAGCTGATCTCCCTGTGCTATGCGGCTGCTTCCCACTAGTTATCTATTTTACATTTGGTAGTGTATATATGTCCATGACACTCTCTTACCCTGCTCTGACCAATTTTTAATCAGGTTGTTTGTTTATTCATTATTGAGTTGCATGAGTTCTTTGTATATTTTGAATAGTAACCCCTTTTCAGATATATTTTTTGAAAATATCTTCTCCCATTCAGTAAGCTGTCTTTTCACTTGGTTGATGGTTTCCTTTGCTGTGCAAAAACTTTTCAGTTTGATGTAGTCCCAGTTGTTTTGTTGCCCTTCCCTGAGGAGACAGATCCAAAAAATATTGCTAAGATCAATGTCAGTGAGTGTACTCCCTATGTTTTCTTCTAGGAGTTTTATTGTTTCAGGTCTTACATTGAAGTCTTTAATCCATTTTTAATCTATTTTTGTATATGGTGTAAGAAAATGGTCCAGTGTGATTATTTTGCATGTAGCTATACAGTTTTCCCAGCACCATTTATTGAAGAAGCTGTCTTCTCCCCATTAAATATTCTTTTCTCATTTGTCATAGATTAATTGACCATATTAATTATTTATTAATTAAATAAATGTGGATTTATTTCTGGGCTCCCTCTTCTGTTTCACTGATATATGTGCCTATTTGTGTGCCAGTACCATATGTTCTGATTAATGTAGATTTGTAGTATTGTTTGAAATCTGGAACATGAAACATTCAGCTTTGTTTTTCTCTCTGAAAGTTGTTTTGGCTATTTTTTATTTCTCTTTCAATAGAAATTTTAGAATTATTTGTTCTATCCTGTGAAAATGCCATTGGTATTTTCATAGGGATGGATTGACTCTGTAGATTGCTTTGGGCAAAATGGCCACTTTAACAATATTAATTCCCCTAATCCATGAGCATGGTATATCTGCCCATTTGTGTCATCTTCCAATCTTTAATCAATAATTCTAGTTTCCCAAGCACAAGACTTTAACTCCTTGGATAGCTTTATTCTATTCCTAGGTATTTTATTCTTTTTGATGTGATTGTAAACGGAATTGTCTTTTTTAAAAATGTCTCTTTCTAATAGTTTTCTGTTAGTGCACAGAAATGGAACAGATTACCATATATTAATTTTGTATCCTGCAACTTTACTGAATTCATGTATTAATTCTCATAGTTTTTTGGTGGTTTTGTTTTATATAATATTATGTTATGTGCAAATAGTGATAGTTTTAATTCCAATTTGGATTTTTAAAATTTATTTTTCTTATCTGATTGCTATAGATAGGACTTCCGATACTATGTTGAATAAGAGTAGTGAGAGTGGGCATCCTTGTCTTGTTCCTGATCTTAGAGAGATAGCTTAATTTTTTTCACCATTGGGTATGACTTTAGCTGTGGGTTTGTCATATATGGTCATTATTGTGTTGAGCATGTTCTCCCTATGCCCACTTTATTGAGAGTTTTTATCACAAATGGATGTTGAATTTGGTAAAAGATTTTTCTGCATCTATTGATATGATCATATAATTTTTATTCTTTAATTTGTTAACATGGTATATCATATTGATTGTTGTGCATATATTGAACACCCTTGCATTCCTGGTATAAATACAAATTGATCATGGTGAATGACCTTTTAATGTATTGTTGAATTTTGTTTGCTAATATTTTGTTGAGGATTTTTGCTCCTATGTTCATCAGTGATATTTCCCTGTAATTTTTTTTTTTTAATAGTGTCTTGTCTGGTTTTGGTATCAGAGTGATGCTGGTCTCATAGAATGAGTTAAGAAGCATGGATTCCTCTTCAATCTTTTGGGATAGTTTTAGAAGGATAGATGCTTACTCTTCTTTAAATACTTGATAAAATTTTACCTGTGAAGTGGAAGTCTCAGTCTTTTGTTTGTTGGGAGTTTTTTGATTACTGACTCAATTTCATTACTGGTAATTTATCTGTTCATATTTTCTATTTCTTCCATTTTAAGTCCTGGGAGGTTTTACATTTCTAGGAATTTATCCATTTTTTTCTAGGTTGTCTAATTTGTTGGTCCATGATTTTTCATAGTAGTCTGTTATGATCCTCTGTATTTCTGTGGTGTTGGCTGTAACTTTTATTCATTCATTTCTGACTTGATTTGAGCACTCTTTTTGTTTTTTCTTGCTGAGTCTGGCTAGTGGTTTATCAATTTGCTTATCTTGTCAAAGAACCAGGTCTTAGATTCATTGATATCTTTCTTTCTTTCTTTCTCTTCCTTCCTTCCTCCCTCCCTCCCTCCCTTTCTTTCTTTCTTTCTTTCTTTCTTTCTTTCTTTCTTTCTTTCTTTCTTTCTTTCTTTCTTTCTTTCTTTCTTTCTTTCTTTCTCTCTTTCTTTTGTTCTTTTCTCTATTTCATTTATTTTTGCTCTGATCTTTATGATTTCTTTCCTTCTACTAACTTTGGGATTTGTTTGTTCTTTTTCAAGTTCCTTTAGGTGTAAGGTTAGTTTGTTTATTTAAGATTTTTTTCTTATTTCCTGAGACAGTCCTGTATCACTATAAATTTCTCTCTTAAAAATGTTTTTCTGAGTCCCGTAGATTTGTATCATGCTGCCATTTTTATTTGTCTCCAGATATATTTTGATTTCTTCTTTTTTTTCTTCATTGGCCCATTGGTTGTTTAATAGCCTATTCTTTAGTCTTCTCATTTTTTTGCAGTATTTTTCTTGTGTTTGATTTCTAGTCTCATAACATAGTGGTTGAAAAAATACTTATATGATTTTAATTTTCTTAAATTTACTGGGCCTTGTTTTGTGGCCTAGCATGTGGTGTATCCTAGCATGTTCCATATGCACTTGAAAAGAATGTTTCTGGATATATATATATATATATATATATATATCCCCAAGACCACAATTATTTGAGTTCATCTTGTTTGGGACTATGTTGCTTCCTGGAACAGGATGTTTCTTTCCTTTTCCAGGTTAGGGACATTTTCACCTATTATCTTTTTGAGTAAGTTATCTGTCCCTTTCCCTTTTTTCCTTCTGGGAAGACTATACTGTGAATGTTAATATGCCTGATGCTCTTCTGGATGTCTCTTCAGCTATCTTTGCTTTTAAAATTCATTTTTTTTTTCTTTTTCTATTCAACTTGTATGATTTCCACTCTTCTCTTTTACAATTTACTGTTTCATTCCTCTGTATCATCTAATCTTCTATTCATTCCTTCTAGTGTTGTTTTTTTTTTAAATTTTAGTTAATGTATTTTTCAGCTCTGTTTGGTTCTTCTTTTTATTTTCTAACACTTCATTAAAATTTCTCACTGTGTTTATCTATTCTTCTACTGAGGTTGTTGAGCATATTTATGATCATTACCTGGAACTCTTTACCAGGTAGATTGCTTATCCCCACTTTATTTCTTTTTCTGAGGTTTTGTATTGTTCTTTTGTTTGTATCATATTCCTGTCTCCTCATTTTCCCTAATTCTCTGTGTTTATTACTATGTATTAGGTATATTGATTATGTTTCCCAATCTTGTAGAAGTAGCCTTATGATGGAGACATCCTATGGGGCCCAGAAACACAGTTTCCTCTGGTCACCAGAGGAAATGATATTAGAACACAGTTGCTCTTGTGGGATGCTTGGGCCCTTCTGTTGTGCTGAGGCAAACTACTGTGGGTACACTGGTAAGTGGAGCTGGACCCTGGTCTGGTTGGCTGCCAGGTAGTGCGTTATGTGGTGGCTCTGGCCCTTTGTTGGTCTGGCAAGCCCCTGGGGCTATACGCTAGAAAGAGGACTCCAAAGTGGGACTTATTAGCACCAGTGCCCTTATGGTACCCCTAAAATACATGCCACCAGCCTCTGCATACACAGGGTGAACTCCAATTTTTCCTACACCCCTCAGGCCCTCTTGTAAGCAAGCAAGCCTTGCTAACCTTCAAAGCTGGATATTCTGGGGTTTTGTCTTTACAGTGCAGGGCCCTTGGGCTGTGAAGCCCAGTGTGGGACTCAGAACCCTCACTCCCTGGGGAGACCCTCTGCAATTTTGATTATCCTTTTGTTTTTAGTTTGTTGGTCTTGACTATACTATTTGTTGCACCTCCTACCTGTCTTATTGTTAATCTTTCTTTATATCTTTAGTATGGAAAATCTTTTCTGCTTGTCATCAGATCATTCTCATAGATAGTTACTCTGTAAATGATTGTAATTTTGGTGTGCCCATTGGAAGAGGTAAGATCAGTGTCTTCCTACTCTACCACACCATCTCAGCCACACTTCCTCAAGATATATTCTTGTTTTTCCCTTCTCAGCAGCATTTCAGCATCACTACAGTTCTCTCTGATTCTTTCCAAATTCACCTCAGCTGGATTCATCTTGTTTTTATCCAATTTCAGTATACTTTCACAATCTATTCATTTATGTGGAACACTTTATTGCTGTCCCAGCTGTTACTCCTGAGCTTGCAAACATGACCTCATGAAAAAGTATGGAAGGGGAAAAATCCACACGTAAATGTTAAAACATACATCATTATACACCCATGCACATACACAAACACACACACACACTCCACTCTAAATAAGGGGCTTTCTAATGAGTAGACTGACTCTTTATTCCATTAAATAATCATCACATTTATAGCAATAAATTAAGGTATTTCCTCCCTTTTGTTGTGAGGCATACACAAAATATGGGAACCCAAGATATGTTTGCAGAAAGATCTCTCCATTCTACCTCTTTCTCCTGATGTGATAGAGGGAGCCATCTTGATTACTGTCAATAGATAGACTTAATTTACTCTGGTGTTTTGTATTTAAACAGCTCATTCATTCTCCCTTCCAACAAGAATTTTTTGGTGCACATAAAATCAATAGTTTCTTATAACACCATCTGCAAAACTCCTCTCTCATATGAAATATGTGTCAAGACACATATTGTTAGCACATCACAGTATTATTGTACATATACATATTCATCCATAACTTATTTCCTTATGCATTTCACAGTTTTGCAGAGAGATGTATTATGTCCATATTATATCCCATCCAATTCATCTGTGATTTTGTAGTAGCATAAGACACATAGGCAACATTTTTATGGTGTTGATATTAAAAGTAAGTACATTTGAGAGTTTTATAAATTTATGTGTATTCATGATATTAGCATTAAAGTTTTCAAAAAAACAAAGGTTGAGTTCCCAATAAATTTTTAAATTGAACTGTTACATCCTTGATGGAAGACTGGTTTTCTTTTCAAAAGGATGGAAAATAGAAATTGTATCTGCCTTTTGTCCTTATATGTAAAATATATTATTGAAGAACATAATATTTCCCTTAAAAACAATAATAATTTGTATTCAAATACTTATTTGATAAATAATTATACCTAATTTCTGTATAAGCTTATTAGCACTTTTGGTTTAGAGGTATACTATTTAGTAAATATTTTTGCCATTTAAAAAAAAAAAGAAAGAAAGAAAGACATGAGTTTTCTAAATCCAAACCATTTATTCTAAAAATGTTTGGAGATATTTCACTTCTCTATATCTTCTTTATTTTAATTATTATATTACATTATATATATAAAACACTCATTTCCAGACTCATTTATCTTTCTTTGAACTTTGTGGCTCTATGTATCTATGTATGAACTCATTTTTGTTTTGAAATGAGTAAAGATACTTTTTTTAAAAGGCAATTTTACCATTGCCGTGTTGTTGCCTAAGATATGAAAACTATATAAATGTGCATAAAATCCTGTAAAAAAGTAAATCAAATTTATGTTCAACTCTCTTATTCTTGATGACTGGAAATACACTTGGCCTTGAGATTCTTGCAGACAGAGTACTTGATAACTCTCCATACTTGTTGTCTGAGAATTCCTTTTTAGTTTAATAACTTGTTTCTCTGAATTTTCCAAAAGGTATCAAGTCCTGTTTTGATTTCTTTAGAAGTTAATTTGTTCTACTTTATATGTTTCTTTCCAATATATATTGCTATCTCCACGTTTATTTCAGGAAAATTGCATAAACACTGATTCACATAGAACTTAATGTTTTATTACAAGGTTTTAAGTATTTTAACAAATAATTTTATAATAAAAGTATAGCACATTGACAAACAGTTGAACAGCTTTGGTATTTGTTTATTTTAGAAATTATTAAATTCAAGGGAATTTTACTGTTTGGTTTTGTGGTAGTAATTAAAATTATTACCAAGTCAGAATTAAGTGATAATATTGAGAAATATTCCTCTAGGTACAGCTTCATTTCCCCAAGTAGAATGAGTTACTCCCTTACCAAGTAGTTTTACAAAAACGTCAGTAATAGTCCCTATCTGATTTTTGTTCTGCTACTTATTTTTGTTGATTTTTTAAAAAATATATTCAACTTTCTGCTTCCATTTCTACTTCATTATTTGCAGCAGGGTTTTTAAACCATGAACTCTTATTTTCCAGATTGTTTCACAAGTTTTTTCATCATATAAACGTTTTTCACTCAGAGGTCTATATGTCATCAATGAACATTGTTGGCTTTTCTTGGTCCTACAAAGGGCTAACAAACATCTAAGCCTTCCTGAGTTCACAGATTTTGAAAAAGAATTAACTTTAAAATTTTAATTTCTTAAATTCATAGAACAGTTCTGATTCTAATAAAGTGCTAAGTTATTTATACAATGTTTTCAAAAATCATAAAGAATATAGTTGTTATGAAACAAATGTTTGTGTGCCCCCAAATTTATATGTTGAAACCCTACCTCCCCCATGTGATGGTATTAGAAGGTGAGCCTGTGATAGGTAAATTAGGATGAGATGAAGTCATGAGGGTAGAGCCCTCATAAATGGTATTAGCGTTGTTACAGAAGTTACTAGGAAACTTGATGCCCCTCTTTGCTCTCTGCCATGTAAGGATACAAGGAGAAATCAGCAGTCTGCATCCCAGAAGAGTGTAGTCACCAGAACTTTAGCATACTAACACACTGATCTCAGACTTCCAGCCTCTAGAATTGTGAGCACTAAATTTCTGTTGTTTCTAAATGACCTATATATGGTATTCTGCTATAGCATTCTGAACTGACTAGGAAAATAATGTGTTTTTCTCCCACAGTTTTATATATAGCAGTCTATATATTTATATATCTGCTTGTTTTAAGTTGTTGTTCTCTTAATTTCAAATGCATTTTAGATACTCTACATTTGTACCCTCCTCCCCTGATGCTTACTGCTTTTGATATTATATTTTACATCTAATTGTTTTGTATCTTCCTTAACTGCTTATTGCAGATACAGACAATTACTATTTTTGTCTTTTAACCTCCCTACTAGCTTTCTGTAGATTTCCTACCTTTATTGTATGTTTGCCTTTACCAGTAAGAATTTCCATTTCGTAATTCTCTCATTTCTAGCTGTGCCCTTTTCTTTTTCTCCTAGAGATGATCCTTTAACATTTTTTGTAAAGCTGGTTTGGTTTTAGATTTTGCTTGTCTAAAAAGCTTTTGATTTCTCCATCAAATCTGAATGAGAGCTTTGCTGGGTAGAATATTCCTGGTGATAGATTTTTCTCTTTCATCATTTCAAGTATACAATGCCACTCCCTTCTGGCCTGGAGAGTTTCTGCTGGAAAATCATCCAGTGGCCTTATGGGAGTTCCCTTGTATGTTATTTGTTGCTTTTCCCTTGTTGCTTTTAATAGTCTCTCTTTAATTTTTGTCATTTTGATTACAATGTGTCTCAGTGTGTTCTTCTGCAGGTTAATCCTGTACAGGACATTCTGTGTTTCCTGGACTTGGGTGACTGCTTCCTTTCCCAGGTTAAGGAACTTTTCAACTAATATCTCTTCAAATATCTTCTCAGGCCCTTTCTCTCTCTCTTCTTCTGGGATCCCTATAATGTGACTATTAGTATGCTTGATGTTGTCCCAGAGGTCTCTTAAATTGTCCTCATTTCTTTCCATCCTTTTTTCTTTTTACCTGTTCAGTGGTAGTGTTTTCCACTACTCTGCTTTCCAGCTCACTAATCCATTCTTCTGCCTCACTTAGTCTACTACTGATTTCTTCTAATGTGTTCTTTATTTCAGTTATTGTATTCTTCAATTCTGTTTGGTTGTTCTTTCTATTTTCTAATTCTTTGTTAAAACTTCTAATTTCTTGCTCTTTGCATCCATTCTGTTCTGTAGTTCTTTGGTCATCTTTATGATCATTACTTTGCACTCTTTCTTGGGTACATGGCCTGTCTCCATTTTGCTTATTTCTTCTTCTGGGGTTTTATCTTGTTCCTTCATCTGAAACATATTCCTGTATCTCCTCATTGTGTCTAAATTACTATGTGTATTTTTATGTATGTGATAGGTAAGTTACATTTATTAATCTTAGAGAAGTAGCTCTCTGTAGGAGACATACTATGTGTCCCAGGAGTGCACTCCCCTCTTGCCACTTAAGGGCCAGGGACTAGCTCGTCCCAGGGCAGTGTCTGGCTTGCATTTGTGGATTCAGTGTGCAGGTTGTGGGACCATAGTTTTCTTGCTTCTGGTGTCACCCCCTAGTGGGTGAGGCTGGTCTAGAGGTTTGTGTAGGCTTCTTGGTGGGAGAGGCCAGTGCCTGTCCACTGATGGATAAAACTAGATCTTGGCTCTCTGGTGGGCATGGCCATGTCTAGGGACATGTCTGGAGGCAGCTGTGGGCTCAGGAAGTCTTTAGACAGCCTGTCTGCTGATGGATGAGGATGTGTCCCTACCCAGGTAGTTGTTTGGTCTGAGGCATCCCAGCACTGGAGCCTACAGGGTTTTGGGTGGAGCCAGGTCTTGGTGTTAATGACCCAAGCAAGATGTCAGCCTCCAGCCTCCAGGAGAGTTCATGCAAATGAATATGGCCTAAAATGTCCACCTCCAGTGTCTATGTCCCCAGGGTGAGGCACAGCCACCCCCCACCTTGCCCGGACACCCTCCAAGACCAGCAGGTAGGTATGGTCTTGGGCCTGGTGCACATGTAATTTTGTGTGTGCCCTTTAAGACTGAAGTCTTTATTTCCCCCAGTTCTGTGGAGTTCTTGCAATCAAGCCCCACTGACCTTCAAAGCCAAATGCTCTGGGGTTCCTCTTCCCAGTGCTGGACTCCTAGACTAGGGGTCCTGACATGGAGCTCAGAACTCTCATTCCTGTGAAAGAACCCTGTAATATAATTTTTCTCCAGTTTGTGGGTTCTCCACTTGGCAGGGTATGGGATTTGATTATATCACGAGTCCACCGCTCCTATGTGTCTTGTGGTTTTCTTCTTAGTTGTAGAAGATATTTTCTTGTAGGTTTCAGACTTTTTCAGTGATGGTTGTTCTGCAGATTGTTGTGATTTTGGTGTGCTCATGAGAGGAAGTGAGCTTAGGGTCTTTCTACTCCACCATCTTGGCTGCTCTCCACAATTTTATATAAATATTGTGTTTGATACTGCTTTTCCTATATCTTTTACATTACAAATAAGGTTAATCTTTATACTATATCTTTATAGTTTTCTTGTGGTTGTCCCAGTCATTATGCACACTGGATTTGCTAGATATGGGAAGCTTATTGATTTTTCAAGCACTAGACTTGATTCTTCTAGTCTCTTTCTCATATTTTATTGTATTAATGACTCTAATTTAATCTTATCTCCCAACACTAATGCTAATATTTATACCATTAATTAAAAGAAAAAAGTATAAGTAATATGGGAATCACATTTGAGTAAGAAAAAATGCATTCACTCATTCACATATAGGAGAATTCCCAGACATTGCTCCCACGCGGTGGGGAAAATCTTTAATAAGATTTTTTTGACATTATGTTTATCTTTATTTATTAATAGATTTTTTTTGTCATTGAAAAAAATGTTTTCTTTGCATTTGCCCTGTGACAAGTTAACACTGTCAATGCTTCTCTGTGGCTTGGAATTTAATATTTTGGAGATTCTTTTTTTTTTTAGGATCCTTAGAGATTTACGTTCTTTCAATTTAGAGCTGTGAAACACCAAAAATAGAAAACACGTGTTCAAAATTTTCTGTAAATCAAACTTATTTGCTTTATCTTTATTCATTCTTCATTAGTAATATAATATAATTGGTGAAGCAACGTGTTCTAAACATATATAATCTAAGACTTTTCCTTAACAAATAGTAAGGAGCCAGTGCAACCTATTCTATCAGGGAAAAAAAAATTCTTTACATGGGGTCAGATTATCCAAATGTTATTAGAGATTAATATCACTATTGTAGCAGGCACCTAAAGAGAATGAGGACCTGGAACATTAAAAAAAATCAGAAATAATATGGCTAAGGAACTTCAGGAACAGAGGGAAATGTTGTCAAGAAGGAAAGGAAATAGCTAGCTATAGCTTCCAGACTATATTAAGGTAAAACCAGAATTGTGTAAAGAGCAAGGATTCTGACCTAGAACATCTGGTTTTAAATCCCAAATCTGTCACTTTCATTCAGTCAACAAATATTGTGCTACAGTAATGAGTGAAATAGCCTGATAACCAAGCCCCCCCTTTTTTTCCAGCTAGGTTTCAATACGTGTCATTTGGTTTCCATCTAGGTTTCAATACGTGTCAATACGTGTCATTAACCTCTTTTCAGCCGGTTTTCTCATCTGTGAAATTGAGGATAATCCAAGGACCTACCTCATTAATTTGATGTGAGGTTAAATAGACCAACTAGCAGAATGTGCTTAGAAAAATATAAGCCTTAGTAAGTGCTAAATAAGCATTATTATATGCATTTACTGTATTATAAACAACTTCAAACAAATGACCCTTATCCATGACATTAACAGGAGTTTTTTTGTTTTGTCTTGTTTTTTCCACTTTTCACTCCCTTTTCTTTGCAGCCCCAGGCTTACCTTCCCAAGGTAAATTCATCTGTCTAAATTTGCCCCATAAATGTCACGTCATTTTTGCAAATAAAAGAAGAGCAAAGAACTTTTTGCTCGCCATCCAGTTCTAAAAAGATTAACCCACTACAGTTGTTGACCGACAATGCACTTTGTGCATTGGACAGAGGAAATTAAAGATGATAAGAGGATGCTCTGAGCTTTGGACAAACAGACCCCTTACATATTTAGAGGTACCTCAAGAAGAATTTTAATGATCCCAGTTTTTTGCATCTTCTCAAATGTAGAAAAACACTATAATTATTAACTTGAAATATCTGTACTTCATAACTAGCAGTAATATTTTACCAAGATGTATGCTTTATTGCATGTATTTCCTAGCCAAAAAAAAAAAAAAATATATATATATATATATATATATATATATATATATATATATATATATATATATATATAAACTAACCTCCCTACCCGCCTCTTCTGAACATTACCTCAGAGCTATCTGAGAGGCTGTCTCCTGGGCTACAGTCCTCAGTAAGACCTTGAATAAAACTTAGTTCACAACTCTCATGTTGTGCGTTTTCCTTTCAGTCAACGATGCCTTCTCTTTTGTTGACAGAAACGTATCCCTGACCCAAGTTTTCTGAATCACAGCAATCTAAACTCTTACTCAAGTGTTTAATACTGAACTTTATTCTAAAAGAAATTATGAAAACTTAAATTCAAATGAACTTATACAGCACTGAGATTTCTACTGGTTCTTCCTCTAAAAACACATAAACTCTTATAAGATTTAGGTAAGATTGTTTCTAAGAATCTGCTTTGGGTTCCTGTTTCCTGGGAAGTCTGGTTCCTTAAAGATTATATGTGCATATAAATTATAACTGTCTAGCATTTAGTCAGGAAAACAGAAACCACTTATATTATTTTCCTAAGGCTGCCATAACAAAGTACCACAAACTTCGTGGCTTAAAACAAAGAACTCTATTCTCTCACAGTTCTGCAAGTCTAAAATCAAGTGTCAGCAGAACCATGATCCCTCTGAGAATCTGGATAGAATCCTTCCTTGTCTCTTCTAACTTCTGGTGGTGGCCAGCAATCCTTGGCATTCTTTGGCTTGGAGTAATATCAATCCAATCTCTACCTCAGTCATCACACAACATTCTCTCTCTGTGTCTTTGATTCTTTATCACTTTTCTTATTATAAGGACAACAGCTATATTGGGATAAGGGTCTACCCTGCAACAATATGATCTCATCTTAAGTAATCACGTCTACAAAATCCTATTTCTACATAAGGTCTCATTCTGAGGTTCTGGAAAGAACATGAATTTGAGGATTGAGGGTACTATCCAACACAGTATATCTTTTTAGTTTTATTTTTGTGTGCTTGTTTTGCTTTTAATGCTAGAATGAGGTTAAACCAGGGAACTAGAGACATTTATAGCCACTGGAAGGTTGAGGGAGTAATGGTCAAGAAATTCAGGGGCAGAGAGAAACAACACTAATGATCTCAGTTGCCTGGAAAACCAAAGAGACTGCATCTAAGATGGTGCCCAGAGATTCTGGAAGCTCCCATTGGTTCAACTTGGCTGTCTGAAGTCTTGAAATAAGTCATTCTCAAGAGGAGATGTGAAACTCAAGGTGAAAAGTCTTCCATATGGCAATGCCCGTATTTTTCCACAGCTACTATCACAAAAAGACTGCATCTCTCTTTTGTCTTCCAAATATCCCAGAAGTGCCCCTCATTGTTCAACTCAAACCCAAACCCTACTCACAACTCACAAGTAAGTTGTGAAATATAGTTTCCAGTTATTTCATCCCCTTCCCTGCAGAAGCCTGTTCAATACAGGGGAGAGTGTAAAAGGGTGAGGAAGGTGCTGAGTACCACAATCAATATCCTTCACAGAAAGGTTTCTAATCACACTTCTGAGACAGTCACCCCAATAATTGTCTAGTGGAACATAAATATTTTGTCCTCTCCTTTCATACTTCCAGATAAGAGGTCCCTAGTATTTATTGTGGAAAAAAGAAATGTGTAGCTCCATTTGGAATGAGCAACTGTGATTAAAAGAGCATAATGGTATTAGAGAGTCAAAAGTGACTTTACCAGTGGGCAGAATTCCTGGAGAAGAAGGTTCACCATTTTTCTTCCAAGGCAAAGTCAAGAACCACAGTAGTACCTCTAATCATAATAAAATGGGAAATAACAATTTATTCCCAAACTTCTTCCATGCATGTCCATGAGCCTGGGCTGCCTGTCAAGCCATTTTTGTTACTTAGTCATGAAAGAAGATAATTCTGGCTTTTCACACGGCACTCTAATAATTGAGCGAGTTCTACTTTTGTTGAAAATGCCCAAGAAAATATCTAGGACTTTTCTTCAACCAACAACAATTTAATGAATGCATATTCATAGTTTCTCGCTCTCTCTTTATCTCTCTCTCTGTGTCTCTGTCATCTCCCTCTGTGTGTCTATGCAAATAGCAAAACTATATAGTAAAATAAATGTATGTACACAGCAGTATATAGATAGATAGTTTAGTGTGAATTTAGCAATATACACATGTATATATTATCTAGCTTTCTAGCTATCTACAGAGAGAGAGAGAGATTAATTTGAGTAGATTCTAGGAGAATTGGAGAAAAATATCCACTTTGATTTTGATTTACCATGCCAAATGAAGGACATTGCATTTTCTTTATAGGCCCTAACCAGAAATTTTAGACACTGTTACTATGACATTTCTAGATACAACTTTAAAGACAAGAGAAGCCAAATTTGTGAGATTAGTACAGGGAAACTCACAACTTTAGCTAGGATGAGCACAGATCAAGTGTTACTTAACTCTTATTAGGTATCCAAGCGTCCCTTGGGCCCTCTCTGTCTACAGTGGTTAAGCAAAGTGAAAAAGAAAAGAAGGTTCTACAAAGTATTGTCTTCAGTCTGTTTATGTTCTATCAAAGACTCTATTTTGGAAAGATCTTCTTTAGAAATAATTCTTTACCTCATGCATCAAGCAGAACATTCAAGATATTTAATTTGGTAATCACAATAAAGTAAAAAGACATAATTACGAGAAAATATCATTAAGGTTTTTTGTGGGCAGGGAGTGAGGATTAATGTTCCAAAATCAAAATCTTCCAATCTCCTAAGTATATTTACAGTTTTATTTTAAACTATTGTCTAAATAAAATGTCACATTTTAGCATTCCATAGGAACAACTGATAAAAACATTTTTAATGTGACATTTATTTCATAAAATGAATTATCCCTTCCACACTCAAAACTATGAGTACCTGAATTGCTTGTTCTATTAGATATCTAACCAATAATTTCTACTACTAGCAAAAAACAAAACAAAACAAAATAAAACCAAAGACACACAGAAAAACCGATAAATCTAAGTGTAGATCAAAGAAAATGTAATTGTGTAGGAAAAATTCCTTGAGTATGTCAATTTGTACCATAATAACTAGAAAGAGTTAATTTTTGCTTCCAAATATGATAACTGTTAATAAAGAAACATATTAGTTGCTGCAATGATAGAGTTAAACAAATGTAAGGTAAATAAATAAATAAAGTAGAATGATGGTCTTTAGCACATAAGACAATTGACTAGGTTATTCAGTTTCTTTGCTTAGTTGTAAAAAACACATATACATTCAGTAAATTATTAATTATTAAGTAAGAGAAAATATCTGTTTAATGTTTCAGTAATAAATCACTTTTCAAGATAGCAATAACCATCTTAAATTATGTGTTTAGTATTTTTGATAAATTACTTAGAAAATCTTTATGTGAATATTCACAAGTCACTGGGATTATCACCTTAATAATTTTTTAATTCAATAGTTTTTGGGTAACTTCAAATGTAAACATTTATCTGTTGTATTCAATTACAATGATAAACCTATGTTGTACATTTCTATTTAAATTTATGTTATACAATTTATTTCTAAATACAAGTCAGAGACTGTTTTTAATATTAATGTAAAATGAAGTCCTGACTTTTTAATTATTTGAAAGTTGTAAAGTTGAACTGTGATTACATTATGTAAAAGCCATTGTAAATCTATTTAACACTGTTCCCATGAGATTTATCCCTGTACTTCATTATGTAAACATAAGATACGATGGTGTTCACCTACACTAAAGATGTTTGTTCTAGGAAAAGATAAAAACTATTGTCATCGTATACCTTGTCTTCCTTTCTTGGATTGTCTTCTTCTGTGTAAACTATAGCTCTACTATCGCATTTTCTGATACAAAGCAACATTCTAGTTTCAATTCATATTTTACTAATGTTCATTCCTTATCATTTTAAAGTCATTTGAGTATTTGATTTTTTTTTAATCATAGATGTCAGATGTAGTTTCAATTTAGTTATATGTAAAACTGTTGTTCTTCAGAAAATACTGAACTGAAATAAAGGGAACGTATTCATTACTTATGGCAGAGGTGCATTCTGATATCAATGAAAAGTATTTATACAAATTGAGAATTGTATTTATTAATTTAAACCAAAGAAGTTGTCAGTTATTTGTATTATTTCAAAGGGGTCAGAAACCACCTTTTGAGTGTGCTGAAATAAGTTATTTCAAAAAAAATTACTTGTAGATGTAAAAAAAAGGTTTTTTGCTTGCATTTACTTTGTTCTCTTTCTTCCTCACTTTTTTTTTTTTTCTAAATGGCTCAAAAAGAGGAAAAACCAGTGTATAACTAGGTCCTTCTTGGACAGAAGAAACAAGATCAATCAAGGAATATGACTCACAATAACACGGGCAGTAACAAAAAGTTACCATACTCTTTGGTCTGAGTCCTCCCAGAACAAAACTGGAGCCAAGCCTCCTACAAGGTAATTTCAAGCCATTTAGACTTCCAATCTTCTCGAAAATTTGTATCTGTTTTAGATATTGGTCTTTAGAATTAGCCCTTTTTCAAAAGGTACTTTAGTTGTTCTCTCATCAAGTTTCCATGGTTACAGATTTCTCAAACAATTATCCTCCTCTGTGGTAGTGGTTAAGATTTTGGTATCAGATATGTTAAGAGTGCTGTCAGTTTTTGAGGAATCTCTACCAGCTCCCCTATAGTCTACAATCCTTCATCCCATCTTCTCATACCTTCACTCATAGGATTCTGGTCACTATGTCTGATCCACTATAGAAAAGAAACCCAGATCCAACCCCAAGGGAGGGTTTGGCCCTAGGTTTTATAGCAATTCAGCCAAACAATAAGATTAAGGTGATTCATTAATATGTGCTGGCAAACGTTGAAGCATTTTAAATGTTGAAGCACCTAAAACCCAAAAAGTATCATGAACTTATTCATCTGATTCCTTATGTAGAGAAAACATATTTGAACATTTCTGGTGAACTTTTATAGGCTTGAATCACCATACATAGCAGACAAACTATTTCTAACTTAATTTAAACTTTGTTTACCAATAGAAATAGGTCCTGCTCAGATAGTATAGTATAGTAATAAAATATATTTATTGTTTTGATTTTCCTGAGAGAATATCATATAATAACCTCACAAGTAGTGAAAATGGTAAATATGGCTTCAAATGAAAAGCTATGTGACCTATTATTAAAATAATACCGATAAATACATAAAATTTAATATAATTAAATATTATAAAGTGTGTTATAAATGTTCTTACAACTAGAGTACCCTTTAATTATATATTAATTATGTTTAAATCTGTGTATTTATCTTAAATTTGCCATAAATGCACATAATTTTTTGTGTGTTTTGATAAAGAGTTGAATTATAATATGTTTTTGAAGCTGTAGACGTTCTCAGATTACTACAATAACTGGTATTAATAACAAGTTAGAAACCATTTTTTTGCAGTAGAATTATATTTATGGATAAAATTAATTGAATTATATTTCACCATAGGTGAATAAGAACATCACTTATTGAAATAATAGTATACTACTCTTTAAATATCAAACATCAGTATTAGTATCAATCTCTGGAATCAGATGTAAAATGTAAAAAAAAAAAAAACCCAAAACAAAAAAGCCTCACTTAAATTCAAAATTGATTTCTAAAAGGTTATCTGCTTGGTGGAAAGACAGAAAAGAAATTAAACTTGTTATAATATATAGAAACTGTACATTCATAATATCAATGAAGTAAATAATTATTTGTAGAAATTACTTATTTACCACTTAAATCAATTCTATTAAATTTAGCTTTTGACATGTTATAAACTGGTGACTTACAAGCCAAAGTATGCTATGCATGACCTTCAAAAAAGGCGTATCTGTGTTTTCAACATATCTGACATCAAAGTAAACTATAAAGCAAATTATTCTCTAAACATACTGTTAGCATGTTGCCAGTGCATTTCACTGGGTAACTGGAGTTCATAAATACATACTTGCTCTTATACAAACATCACCAAAAACATATTAAAGGTTGAAAGTCCTTATTTAAGGACACATTATTATATTGTAAGAAATGACTAGGAAGACTTTTATACCGAAATTGATGAAAGTACTAAAAGTCTTGCTACATTTTAAATATAGATTATTAAACGTTTTAACCCTTCCTTTTGAAAATTATTTTTATTTTATTTTTAATTCTACCAGAACGATAGATAATTCATCTGAAATATTTAAGAATTCTTCTTTTTTTAATTGAAGTATAGTTGTCTTACAATATTGTGTTAGTTTCAGGTGTATAGCAAAGTGATTCAGTTATACATATTTTTTTCCAATTCTTTTCCGTTATAGATTATTACAAGATATTGAATACAGTTCCCTGTGCTCTAGAGTAAATCCTGTTGTTTGTCTATTTTATATATAGTGGTTGTGTATCTATTAATTCCATACTTCTAATTTATTCCTCCCTCCCATCTTTCCCGTTTGGTAACTGTAAGTTTGTTTTCTATGTCTGTGAGTCTGTTTTTGTTTTGTAAATAAGTTCATTTGTATTATTTTTTAGATTCCACATATAAGTGACACCATATAATATTTGTCTTTCTCTGCCTGGTTTACTTGACTCAGTATGATCAACTCTATGTCCATCTATGTAGCTGCAAATGACATTATTTCATTCCTTGTATGGCTGAGTAATATTCCATTGGACATATGTACCACATCTTCTTTATCCATTCATCTGCTGCTGGACACTTAGGATGCTTTGTGTCTTACCTTAAAATATTTAAGATATTTTAATTTTAGACAGTTCTGACATAAAAGGAAGTTGAAAATGGTAGAAGTGTGATTGATAAAATCCTGTATTTCTAATTAGTTTCTGATTTTATATTGCATCTTACTGCTTGGAAAATGATATTACACCATATTTTATTATGTGAAACCTAAGGCTGAGATTATATTCCTCTTACAATAGTTTGTTTGTCTTAATTTTATAAAATGTTACATGAAAATTATAACATATTAAAGCCTGATAATCAATAATGCCAGCAGAAATAAGTATTGTTGATTTTGTCATTTCTATTCTATCTAATCTATCTTCCCATTCATATCCTGAAACAATCAAAAGGACATATTTATGATATAAATTATGGTCTCACTGAATTTCTTAGGGTAGAAAGCGTTTAGGACATTTCAGACCTGGTATAGCTGAATCAAACGATTTCTTCTGCAAGGCCCAATAAATTCCTACAATATCAAGACAAGGTAAAGGATTTATAGGATTCAGATGCTTAGGATTTTTACTTTTTTTCTTTTTCCTTCATAGATTGAAATAATAAAACAACCTGATAAGTGAGATTGGATCTTAAGATATTGGAACTTTGCCTATAGGCTTAAAAATATTTTCAGTCATCACTCTAAAACCCCACATAATATTATAGATTTAAAAAGTCCTATTTCCTATGAAATATTCTCTCAAAACATGAACATTTAATATTGTTAAATTCGCATTCCTCAACTGCAAGGTCATAATGGGATTAAAAAGTATGTTGTGTCAGCTTGTGGAGAGCTGTGGACAGAGTTTATGACTGATATAGATGCTTTCTAGAAGGGCTGCTACTTCACTGTAGACACAAGACATTCTTAAACTTTGCAGGCTGTACTTTCTCTGAGTACAGTCAATGGCTTTTGACTTGATCTCCAGTAATCTCCATAGTACTAAAACTAATGACCAGTTTTCAGTCTTCATGTCACTTAAACCATCATTATCATTAGGGATATTTGAGCGTTCACTTCTTGAGTTTAATTGCTTGACAATACTTTCTGTTGTTTTGTTATATATATCTTGAATCAACTACTTCTCTTCTTCCTTTTCATCTGTTTTACTTTTAAACTTGAAATGCATCAAATGAAAATTGCAGTTTCACAAATATTCTTCTCTAGCCTAGACTCCTCCCCTTAACTTGAGACTTGGATGTTAAATAAACATTTCTGACTCAACACATCCAACATAGAATTTCATTTCTCCCCTAAATGTTCTTCAGCTCATGTATTGCCAATCTCAATTAATGGCATCTCCGTCATTGGAAACAACTACTCTGGTCAAAACTTAGAATTATTCTTGATTACCAACTTTCTTTCAATTCCCAAGTTCAATCAATCAGATAATATTGTTAGCTCCACTTTGGAATTATAACTGTAACTTGACCAGTTTCTATCTAACATCTTCAATGCTACTACTTTGATTCAAGATACAAACATCTCTCATTTGTTCTAAAGCCTTTTTGTATGCTAGCCAGCCCTCTCCCCTTCAGCCAGAAATAGCCTTTAAAAGCATAAATTAGATGATGTCAGTCCTCTGCTCAAAACCTTTTAATGCCATTTCAGTTACTCAGAGTAGAATCCAATGTTTTTACAATGACTTGAAATCCTTTTATGAGCTGGCCCCATTTCTTCTCTGACCTTACCTCCTACATTTCTCCTCAGTGTTCACTCAGCTTTGGACATACTGGTCTACTTGCAGTTACTGTAATATACTAAGAATTCTCATGCCTTGGGGATCTGCACTGGCTGTTTTCCATGACTAGAACTGTTTCCCCCAGCTTAGTCCCTTACCTCAGTTCTCCGTTTATGTGCCAACCCACTCCTGATCCTTTTCTTGACAACATTGCATAAAATAAGCACACCTTTCCGTAATAACTTTACCATGTAGCCACCTTCATTATTCTCCATAGTATTTATATCTTTCTGATATTGAATGCTACCTGTCATACTATATATGAATATTTATTTATTGCATACTATGTGATCTTGTATTAAAGTGAAAATCTAAGCTCTCATAAAACTCAAGTTTTACTGGGAGTGCATAGGTAGGTAACTATTTAAAAATTAATAAAATTTATAATTTAAAATCCCTACTAAGTATAATGTTATGGGAAAGAGAATATCAAGTGTGAAAAGGAGGTGGCAATCTCAAATATGATCATCAGGAAAGGATTTATTAAGAAAACATCCATTGAAGAAAGACTTGAACAAAGAAAAAGAGAACAATTCATGTGTACATCCAGGTGAAGAACATTCTAGGCACACAGAATACTAAATGAATAGCTGCTGAAGCAGTAATATGCCTGGTGTGTTTGAGAAACAGCAAAAAAGGCTGATGTGATGAGAATAATAACAAGGAAGAATTGAAGGTACTGTATAAGAAAGTTTGCAATTTTAAGTATAGTTGTTAGGACAACAATATATTTAAGACATATGAAGATACATTAAGAAAAGTTCTGAAAGAAGTAAGGGATCATATATGGGGAAGAACATACTAGAAAAATAGTGCAAAGTCTGGGACAGGAGCATGCCTGATAGACTGAGGGGGAAGCACAAGGCTGAAGTAAGGGGAGACTGTTAGGAGATGAAGTCAGAGGCACTGTGGCCAGATCACTTAGAACCTCTCAGGACATTGGAAGAGGAGAGACTCAGCATTTGCTCTGAGTGAAACAGGAAGCTATTGGAAGATTTTAAGCAGAGAAATTATTTAAGCAGACATATATTTTAATAGCATGATTCAGGCTACTATGTTGAAATGCTCCTTGGGTGACATTTGTAGAAATGGGAAGAATTTGAAGGTTACAGGAATAATCCAAGTGAGAGATAATAGTGGTTTATACCACACTGTTAAGTTTAAGATAGAATAGTAAAAAGAAAAGAAAGTACAAACAACTTTTTTAAAGGATTTTTACTTAAAATTGGGGGAAAGAGGTGGTGCAGATTCTGAAGATAAAAAGTGCAGTCTGACTAGGAAGGAAAGCTTTCAAAAGCGAAAAATAATAAGATGCTTGCATAATGATGGGAAATGGTCAGAGATTAGATATAATGTGAGACTAAGGCAATACTTGTCTGTTTCTTTATATTTCCCTACCACACTTGAATGAATACCATGAATACAGGTACCTTGTCCCTTTTGCATATTCCCATATCCACAGGGCCTACAAAGTGTCCAGTACCTAAAATGTAATTCATAAGTATTTATTGATTAAATAAATAATATGAAATATGGAATAGCTACTTAATTTGCTGTAGGATTAAACACACACACACACACACAAACAATACTAGTTTCTGTATGTCAATTACTGGGTATTGTGTCATGAATTAAGAAGCAGAATTGATCAAAACAACTACACTATGTATTGAAAATAAACCTCACTTATTCTAGCAGCATTTGCCATATAAAGGGGCACCTTGCCACTGTGAAATGACTGTGAAATTCAAGTATCATATAGATTTCCCCATATTCCAAACACGTTTTACCAAGTCCAGTAACATCTTATGCATGCCCACTATGTACCAGGTTGAAGAAAAACAAGGATGAAGATGATATAGCCTTGTCCGCATAATTTAAACTGTCACAAAAATTAATTCTGCTTTAAGTGGGCCAGATCTCATGGATAGGGTCACATTACAGGAATGGTTTTATGACTGAGTAGGATTTTATTAGATGGACAAAGATAATGTCATCACAGACAGAAATAATATGACTTACTGGATGTGAAAGAATTAGATGGAAATATTCTATGATTTCTGAAGCTGGAGAATTTTTTTCTGGTATAACACAAAATGTAGCATAGCACCATGCAAGGGAGAAAAGTAGTTTACGTTTAGAGCCTATCTAAAGTGAGTTTTTATTCCTTAGTAGCAACAACAGCAGCAAAGCAAAAACAAGCACATTTAAAGCAGCTCTCCCTTTATTGTAGCCCACAGAGCATGCAATAAATTATGCCTGGAACACTTTCAGTTTATTTTGCATCCAGACACATTAAACAATGATGAATGATATAATGCTTTTCCACAAAAGTGTACATTTGTGCAAACACACAAAACTTTGCACACTATTTCATGAGAATTACAGAGTCCTGAAACACAACATTGAATGACACTTGAAATTAATTATACATGAGACCTATATTTTGCAGAACCTACTGAATGAGGCAATCTTCATCAGCAATGAATTACTAAGGACTATATTGCTAAGGAAGTTGAAGCATTTGCAAATATAAAAATTGAGAGATGTTTTATATGATTTTAAATAATTAGAACAAGAACATCAAGAATATCATTCTTCCAAGATCTTTACACAAGTAACTATGTCCTCTTCAAAACAAACTTTAGTATTAAGATTATTATTACTTCCTTTAGTAAGAAAAATGAGACAGAAAAATTAAGCAATCTGTCATATTTACATGAGAGTAAATGTAGGAACTGAGCTTATAAAACCAGGGTGGTTTTTCACAGAACCTGCTGTGTTAATCAAAATATCAATACTATATTTCTTTTAACAAAGAGAACAAAAACTGAAGTAAGATCATTAGAGTTATCAAAGCAGAGATTACTGTCCATCCCACACTAATTATACATTATAGTCAAGTTTGAATGAAGAGGATATTGATGTTTGTTCAAAATTCACTAAAGATATGTGCCTTCAGTTTTGGTGGAACAGCTTGTTACAGAAGAACTCACCAACTGAAAAAGCAGGGCCAGACATATAAAAGAATATTTTTGAAAATATCAAAATATTATCAAGGAAGTGAGAGCTTGAGAAACAAAGATCCAGAAGAGAAGGGAATCACAAAAAGGTGGTTCTGAAATTTTGCACTTCTGTTTTGAGGAATATGTGGAACATAATCTGTGGCTGTGAGTTTGAGAGTTTAAGCAGCCATTGTACAGTGATAGAGGGAACAACACTGGAGTTCAGAGTGCACCAATTAACAGAGGTGGTGGTCAACTCCAACATCTTCATTAGAGAACCACAAAGGTCCATACCCTAGGAGTTGGGGGACATAATGAGACTAACCCCCACAAAGGCGGAATACAAATATCCAAACAGCTAAATCCATATTAGATTTAAAATGGTATTTTACCCATGTTAATTGGCTACCTGAAGCAAAAGCAAATTTCCCACTGGAAGAAGTTTACACCATTCAAAATCACATATCACCTCTCTATAATTCTTTACACATAATGCATTATATGTCATAAAAAAATTCCTCAGTACACCGGTGAAAAGACCAAATGACTGATTAATAAGAGACAAACAAACAAGAGATACATACTCACATATAATACAGACAATGCTTTTATCAGGCAATCTTATATTAAAATTATTAATTTATTCTAGAGTTTAAACGTCAAAATAGGGAATTTCAAGATAAAATGTAAAACTATATAAAGGTTGTAAATATAAATTCTAATATTGAAAGTGACAGGAATGAAATGTAGAATTCAATTGATGGTTTAATTGATGATAGATTAGATGTACCAAAAGAGAGACTAAGTGAATTGGGATATAGGTCACAAAATATAATCAAATGAAAACACGGAGAAATAAAGGCAATAAAAATAAAGATCTTGAAAAATATATGGAACATTTTAAAACACACACACACACACACACACACACACACGGCATCCAGAAGGAAAGATGAGAGATGAGATAGAAGCAATAGTTGAAGACTTAATGTTTTTAATTATTTCAAAATTTTTCAGAGATAACAAATCATAATTTTAAAAAGCACTAAGAATGTAAGGAAAGAAAAATACAGAGAAAACCATGCCTAAATATTTAGTAACAGAAATACTGAAACACAAAGCAAAATATTAAAAAGAGAAAGCAAACACATACACACATATTACATTCAAAGGAGCCGAAGCCAGATTCCATTTCTAACTAAAACACTGGGAGCTAGAAAGCAATGAAATTATATGTTCATTAAAAAAAGAATATAGATATGAACCCAGAATTCCACATCCAGTAAAAATATCCTCCAAAAATGCAGGAAAATAAAGATATTTTCAAGCATATAAAGGTGAGAAAATTGAAATAAAGATAAGTTCTACATGAGAAGGCAATGATCTCATGTAAAAAACCCAGAAATGTTTAAAGAAAACTGTAAATATATAATCAATTCTACATCAATATTGCCTGTATGAAGCAAAACTAGTAATTTATTTTGAGGTTTAAAAGAACAGAAAAAATTAAAATGTAATACTGATATATCAGGAAGGTTAGGGTGACATAGAGTTGGGAGGTCCTACTCACTTTATTTAGTGGTGGTAAAAGTCAATACTGTATGTGGTAGGGTAATAATAACTTTCTATTAGTAAATATTGTTTGTATGTAAGTATGCATAAGTAATAAGTGAGTGGAAAAATAAATACCAATTAATATGATTTTCCAAAAGCAGACTAAGGAGAAGAGTAAAGTATGGAACTGATGGGATAAAAGAAAATAGATTTTTATACAGTACATTTAAATCTTAACACAATTATTATTTGTAAAGAAGTCAAATATAATAAAGATCTTTATAGTGAACATATTAGAATATTTTAATTTCAAAATACAAGTAACTCATTCTTGTGATTGTTTGTCTTTAAATTCATATAGAATTTCATATTTTTCTTTTTATTCAATATTTTCAAGGTTGATATATTACAAATAAACCCAAATTATCACAACGTTGCTCAATTTGTTCAACTATCTTATCAAGTGAGAAGGTATCTTGATTTACAATAGCTAGAAAATAATCTTTATAGAAATTAAATTTGGGAATCTTTGTAAATGAATATCTTCTCAATCACAGTCTCAAACAAATTTGGTTAACGTTTTATAACTGCCTTTTGTTTAAATCTAACGTCACACTTGGTATTTCACATGCTATTTATTTCTATTTAGAGAAACATTTATCTAATAATACTTAGAGGATATTTTAATATTATATTAGATTATATATTTACACATTTAATAATACACATTAAATATTAAATATGTTAGATATAAAAATAATATATAAACATAATTATAAAAGCCTTTTTAATCTGTTACAAAGTAATATAGCAAATACAGATTTGATTGGTTTTGTTTTAAGCTTTTGTTAATATTGTTAGTGACAAGCAACATCTCATACAAATAAATGTGAGTAGTAAATTAAAAATTAATTTTATGTTTCTCCAAATCTTATGAGTTTTTATTTGAGAATCTTCTATTGCTTAAGTGGAAACCATATTTTAACTAACTTAAGCAATTAGTTTAACAGAGTTTATTGGGCATTCCATCATATATCAGAGAGTGATTCCAAGTAAAATTTGATGTACTTAATCAAGATGTTCTTTGTGTTGATCCCAAAATATTGTATTTTTTCTTTGAATAACTTTCAGTATATCATTGCTATGAACATAACTGAAACCATGTCTGATAGTATTAAATTAAAATAATGTATCCTGCATTAAACAGAGAATGTTCTGAATTTTCTGGATTACATACCTACTGCTTTACCACATCAGCACCAACACAAACTCACAGGCTTACCTGAACAATCTTTTAAATCAAGACATAAAATTAATATTTGTTTTCTTTGTTATTCATTTAAATATAAATATGTACTTTGTAAACTGGTGTAAAACAATAACATGTATGTTAAATTTAATTCACTTGTTTTCTATTTAATAATACATAATAAATATTAACTCATTATTTTTCTCATCTCAAAAGAGTAATATTTTTCTCATATATATATAAAACTTGTCAGTTTATTAATCATCTCATTAATAATCCCACTTTCATTTGTCACTCTAAAATTTTTAAAATTATTTTCAAAGTCTGTGTTATATGCTCAGTCACCCTATCATCAAATTTAAAGACCACATTCTATGATTTCTGTAAATACTGTTCTTTCAGTGCCAAGAAATTTATTTCTATGCTTAACATTGGATAATGAGTTATGTGTATTCTCTCATATAAATATAGTATGCAAACTTTCTCTATCTTTACTCACCTGTATTTTTCAACTTTCTTTTCAATTCTAATGTTTTCTATAAAAATGACATTTTTTCTATTTACTATTCTTCTATTTGAGAACTTAAGTATTTCTAGCTTAATATCTACATTGGTACTGCTTATCTTTAAAAGTGGTTTTGAAAGAGGTAAAAATAAACCCTATTTTCTAGTTTGTTTTCATTTTTGTATGATAAAAATATACCTGTCTTTTTGAATTTAAAATGTAAATATGATTTCTGTATTTCTTTCTCCGTTTCTCAATATTTTGGTATGAAATAAAATAGAAACTTTTCAGTCATTATCCTCCAATGGAAAAATTATGATAATTAATTTGAATCAGATATGTCTTTTTAGAAATATCACCATCTTGTCATAAAGATGACAATTTTCTAAAAGCATAAAATAATAAATATATTAAAACACCAGAAGTTTGATTTTTCTTGTATTCCTCATGAATATAAAAGTATTCATGTTCTAAAGGGTAATCCAAAGTTGCATATGTTATACCTGAGCTGTGAATATAATAGAAATACTATTCATGTGCATTCTCATCATTGGATAAGTAACTAAATCATTGGTAAACAAAGAATTTGAAGTTGCAAATATATAGTAGATACAACGTTTCAAGTTGTATATTTCATGAACATTTTTGCCAAATACTCATTATTATAATTAGTAAGTACTTTAAATAAATAATGCATAATGTCCCTTTTGACTATATTGTCTATGTAATGTTACGCAAAAGTCTGTCCCTTCCTCTGTCTCCAGTATTTAGAAAAATAGAGATCAATAACACTATTTTAAAAGACTTTTCTATTTCTTTATTCAGTTATTTTAATAACATTTATTTTATAGTTATCTTTATCTAATATACTATTGTTCTTTGTAACTAAAAGGATTCCTGTAAAATGAATATAAGGACATGAGGCAAGTGATGCGGAGAAGCATTTCTCTGTGGCCTGAACCTTGCTAGTCCCAAGAATGCATGTTTAGGGTTTGAAGTCATTAGTACTTCCCTTACATCCAGACAATAGGTTTCTCTTCCCTAGGTACAATGTTGTGGAAGACATTGATCTCTATGGGGCAAAAAGAAATGTTCACCCAGATTCTATATACACCATGCTTCCAGAAAGATAATTGGAACCCAGCACTCCCTGTCCAAATTTCTTGAGCCTACTTCCAGGGCCTTTTTGGAACTCTTCCCTTGGTTTTTGCACTAAAAGTTGGACAAATCCACTTGTGTTGAACCTCTATACCTGAGACTATATCTGAGGGTTTTCTAGACTGCAGCACCAATAATATATGTACCAGATAATTCATTGTTAGGGGGGACTTATCTATGTATTGTATATTTAGCGGCAGCCATGACTTCTACCCACTAGATGCCAGCAGTACCCATCCCCTTCCCCTCCAAAGTTGTGGCAACAAAAATATCTCCAGGCATTGCCAGATGTCCCTGGGAGGTGGCAAAACCACACCCAAGTAAGAACTATTGATCTCAGGAATCACACAGAGGTGGTTCTTTGTGAGGGGGAGTAGACAGAGTTTGAATATGTGGGCTGGGTTATCCTTATATGCACACTTAAGATTTGGGAAGTAGTTGTGAGTGAAAAGAAAGGGTGAGTCATGAGCAGGGGTCAAGTGACCAGCTCCCTCTGAGGATCCACATTCCACTGTGGAATTCGAAGTTATCTAAAAATTGTTACTTCAAACCTGGACTTCCATAACATTGCAAAAGCATATTTGCCATTGATGGAAAAAATTTTCACATATTGAGGTATGGGGAAGTCATTTTAGTTTATACAGGATTTAACTTAAATTTTATGCTAACTAGAACATTCAAACATACATTGGACATCTGCTTTAACCATTAAAGAAAATAAGGCATTTAAAAATCAAAATGGAGTAACTATAGTTTAGGTATCCAAAATGGAGCTGGATGACCAATGTGGATGTGGTTTCAGACACATTCTTGTATCACTGAGAACTTGAATTTTCTGAACTATATCAGACTCAGTGACACCTCCAGTCCTTCTCAAAGCAATATCTGCTAGCAGCTGCCATCTGCAACCTTATGGTCTCAAAGTCTTCCCTTGTAACTATGCAACCATTTTGGACCCTTAACAAGTACGCTTACTTCCTGGCCAGCTCCAATTATAATTCTTTATGAACAACTTTGTAATTTTGTGGGTTTTGCCTTTATAAGCTTCTCCCATTTTGTAGTCCCAGTTAACACAATACAAGTGTTTCTTGAATCTGTGTTTCCTGGAGTATAGTCCTCACTTTGGTTTGAATAAAACTGTTTTCTATTCTTATTATAGATTATTTATTGATTATTTCCATTGTCATGATTGTAGGAAGAGGAATATATATTCGATTTACTGTTTTGTTAGTGTTATTTATTAATTTAGATGCTTACTGATATCATGTATGAGCCTTCATTTGTACTCTTGTTCTGGTTCCTGAAAATGGGACATGTGAGTCATTGAACCACAGAACTGAGCTTTGAATCTGCAGCGACGAAGGGATCTATGTGTGTTTGCAAAAATTATTTTGTATAAGTATTTGATGTGCGGGGCTCACTAAAGCATGAGGATTAGTGCAGGAACCTCTCTTTCTTGGGTCTAAGGGCAGTACTAACTGCATATAGCTATTATCGTGCAACCAGAAATCCATTTTTTAGGTAGAAGCCAAGTAAAATGAACACATACTCACAATAAGCCTTGTACTTGAGTGTTCATAGGGTCATTTTCATAATAACTCAAATATGGAAAAATCCAAATATTCATCAATTGTAGAATGGAGTAATTGTTTGTAATAAAATTCCATAATATAACCAAGTGCAGCAATGAAAATAAACAAATTACTACTACATAACAATGTGACTAAATCTCCCAAACACAGTGTTGATTAATATATGACAAATACAGACAAATACATACTACATTGTTCCATTTACATGAAGTTCAAACATAGTCAATTAAAATCAATTGTGGTAGAAGTCAAAGTAGTGATTAATCCTTTAAAAGAGAGAGGTGGCAATGATTGGGAGGAAGCACAAGAGACACTTTGGAATGTTGGTAACGTGTAGGGATTACCTAGGTGTGTGAACTGTGATAATTTATTAAACTGTATTCGTTTCTGTATAATTATGCACTGCAATAAATTTACCTAAATATGAAAATTTATTTTTAAAATTCCATGAAATATTTCAGTATGCATGTTTATATTACTTAAAATAGAGTATGGAGGGAAGAATAATGACTCCCAAGCTCCTTATTCCCCTATACCACCAAAGACTTCTGCACTTTAATCCTGGAATTTATGAATATTTTACTTTACATAGCAAAATGTATTTTGCAAATGTGATTAAGGTTAAGAAACTTGGGATAGGGAGATTATCTTGAATTATCCACTTGGGCTTGATCTAATCATATGAATCTCTAAAAATGGAGAACCTATCCCAGTTGAATTAGAGAGAGAGAGAGATCAGCATGAAGTGGATTCATCAGCCATTGCTGATTGTAAAATGTAGGGAACTCCATGCAAGGGTCAAAGAAAAGAGGTTTTTCTTAGGAGTTGAAAAAGGGAAGGAAATGGATTTTCCTCTTAAACTCACATAATAGAATGCAGCCTAACTGCTACATCAGTTTTAGCCAAGTAAGACCCATATTGGATTTCTGTCTTACAAAATTGCAAGATAGTAAATTTGTGTTGTTTTAAATCATTATGTTTGTTGTAATTTTTTACTGCAGTGATATAAAACAAATATATAGTGTAAACCATATTACATAATGTTCTGATATAGAAGGCCCAAACAAGCATTCGTAACAAGTTTTTTTGCAGGTTTATAGATGGCTGGAGAAAAAAAAAAAAAAAATTTCAAGAACTGACATATATATATGTATTGGGGGATATAGTATGAAATTTATAATCAACAGTCATTTATCTATAATGTAAAATACCAAGCAGTCCAAGGAAAAATGATAGTGCTGGAGGTCTGATGATTTGAGAGCAGTGAGCAAAATAAAATGCAAGTTAAACATGTAAAGAAAGATAGGAAAAAAGTATAAATATGGAAAACATCAAAGAATGTATAAGGAACTGTAAAATTTGAGGGAGAAGATAAAAGTATCACATATTATGTATGATACAATTCTCTACCTGGAAAACATCACCAGGTCTACAACTTCATTACAATAACAAGATATCCAATTAACATGCAGAAATTGAGTTCCTATGTTTAGACAGCTAACTTTTAGGAGACATAATGGCAAATTTTACAATACAAATAAAAATATGCTGTCTTGGGGATAAAAATCTTTGTGGGATATGAAAATATCTATATTAAGATAATTGTGACATATTCTTGAAACGTTCCAATGAAAATATACATAAATGGAAAAGCAAAACGTGCTTCAATAGGAAGATACAACTTTACAAGTAGGTCAGATCTCTCAAAGTAAAGTATAATTTTAATGTGATCTAGATTAAAAACTAAATAAGATGTTTTAGAACAAAATGATGAATCTATAGCTCATATAGAAATATAGAAAAGTACTAACAAGGAATTTCTGAAAAATAATGATTTACCCTACTTTATATTATATTAAAATATACTGCAAAGTATCACTATATAAACAGTGTGGTACTGGCACATGAATAGGTATAATGGACAATAATTGAAAGCCTAGAAATAAACAAACATGACATGGATACATAAATGTTAAAATTTCAAATCTATTGAGAATTTTGAATTTTTATAAAAATAGCAATCTAGAAAGATAAAATAATTCTTACCTCCTAACTCATGAAAAGATAAATTTCAAATAACCACATATTTAATTGAAAAAAGCAAATCATAAATGTACTTAATGAAACCATTGACTACTTTGCAACTTCAGAATGGAAAAGACCTTTCTGAGTAGAACACAAAACCTGTGAAAACATAAAATAAAATACTGATAAATTAAAATATACATTAAAAGTTTTCTGCATAGGAAAAAATAATAAGCAACATGCAAAAAATCATATTCGAAATTAATATCAAGGAACAGTACTAATTTTCTTAACATTGATTTCCATGGGCCATTGAAGAAAAGACCAAAAACAAATATAAACATTTAACCAAGAATATGAATTGGACAATTTCAGGAAATGAAATGCTAATGATCTCTAAACAGAGGAAATAAAAACATTTGTTGATAAGAGAAATAAAATAAAAAACATAAAGACTCACTAATTTTTACCTACCATACAGACAAAGGTCCAGACATTACATAATAGATTTATGAGGTAATGAATAGATCATAAAGCTCAGTCATTTCTAATTAGATTTCAATGTCTATAATCTCTATGAAGGGTAATTTTGTAGTATCTGTCAAAATTAAAATACACATTCTAAAAATTCCACTTCTATAAACTTATTCTAATTTATTAAAATAAATATGAAATGATAGATATTGGTTAATCACTGTACCTTGCAACATTATTTTAATAGTAAAATATTTGAAACAACCTAAATATCCAACAATAGAAGACTGGTTAAATATTTATGGTGCATCCATTAATGGAATAATTTGCATCCTTGAAAAATAATGAAGTAGTTCTTTAGTTTACTGTAAAAATATTTTCAAAAAATATAACCAAGTAGAAATCAAAGGGTTAGTATATTGGTGTAAAAAGATGGGCTAGATAAATAAATGTGTGTGTGTGTGTGTATATATGTGTTTATATATATATACACATATATATTATATCTGGAAAGATGCCTAATAAAATAATACTTGTATTTTTCTCTCTGGAAACTAAATTGTATTAATAAACTAGTAAAAATGAAAAAAATATATAATAAAAATAAAGTAACTGAACTAAATTTTTATGACCTAAAAGGATACAGAAAGTTATATAATTCACCTAGGATATCATTAAATGAGAGGAAAAGGAACTCCTGCAAAATAATAATGGAAGCAGAAATTGTAGACAACTAAAACTTTTCTATGTTATACTCCACTGAGTTGAGTCTGATCAATAAAACCATTTTAAAAGTTTTTAAGGTGAAGGGTAAGAATCCCTTCTGAGAATAGGTGTGCTATATTTTTCTGTCACTTCTGATATATGGTGTAGGGAAATCTCTGCCATCAACAGAAATGGTGTAGCATAAGAAAGGCTGCCTTCTTTCTTCCTCTCTCCCTCTCTCCTTGTCCCTTTCTCCCTTCCTTCCTTCCTTCCTTCCCCTTTTTTCCTTTCTTTTCCCTATCTATCAAAATAAGAATTTTAACATATCTTAATATTTCTAGGTAGACTCTGTCAATCACTGATCTGATCACATTTCTAGGAATTTACACTTTTAACGTAATAAAGTAATATGTATGTATTATTTTATTTATTCACTCACTTATTTTTCCTGTATTATCTAAAACCTTGTATTATTTGTGACATCTAAGTGTTAATCACACAGCATTAAGTTCAGAGCAAAATGAAAAATTTTAAAACAGTGTATATCAATTTGCCTTAACTGCCTTTGCAGCCATGAACTTACCTAAGCAAGCTTAAGGAATTTTATATCTCAATCCCTTTTTAAATTTCCACTTGCCCCATGTTACTTTTTATTATTGTTTTTGTTATTATTATAAACCTTACTATCTGTATCAGGGCAAATCACCCATTTGTTAAAAAAATCAGAAGTTTTTCTCTCCATGAGTATAAGAGCTAGGGACACAACCAAAGCAACATGATATTGAATAAAATATTTGTAGTTCAGTGATCTCTTATTACGGCTAGGTGGCTACTTGAGAAAAGTTTCAAAGAATTTCAACAGAGTTTGTATCATGAAACCCTTATATTCCATTAGAAAGTAGCAAATGAAAATAGACAAATGAACAATAGACATATAATAACACCCTAATCATCACTAAATGTAGAAGAAATGTCTATTTAGATATTGAAATAGTGTATCCTCTTAAATAGGAAATACTTATAATATAGGTAATATTATATCAACTATAATGTGGATAAATAAGTTTATTTACAGCTGCATTGAGAATGTAAATTCCCACAATATTTCAAAATATGTATCAAAAAGCTTTGAAAACGTACATACCATTCGAAGCAATAAATGGCTACTAAAAAAGGCTTCTTTGGAAAACCTGATAATATAATAAATGCATACATAAGAATTTCTTCTTCTCTAACAATCATATTCTTTTCTTGCTTTGGTCACTCATTTTCAAGGTCATTCCCTAGGTCAGGCTTTACTCTAACCAATAATTTACCTCCATATCCATATTTCAGGCCATACATTATCTATTACTTGTCTTTAACTTTCATACTCATTCCTCATACTATAATTCCAGTAATTCTTCAAACTTACCAGGACCTACAATTCATTCATCTAATCATATTTTATTGAGTCTAAATTTCTTATGCTCTTTTTTTCCATAATAATTCTCCCTCATATACCTTCCAGTCTATTCTTTGCCTATTCTAGGCTGTATCAACATAGCTGAACATGTTTGTGGTAAACAGGCAGCCATGATGACTAGCCTCAACTTAAATTCATGTTTACGCCTCTCAATTAGACCCAATGCTATTCAATATTTAATGTTTTACTATTGTTCTCTATTCTATTTATTTGTCACTCTTCTATATGCCTACTTTTTAACTTGTCTCCCCAAATTTTGAATACTTCCTCTTCATTCTTACTCTTATCCGACAAATGTTTCATATATCAATAAGAAATCTTTCACCAGCTCCTACACTCATATACCAGCCTGTCAACTATGTAATTTTCCTTCTATTATATCCCCATGGATTTACTGTCAGTGCTCTTATCTAAGAAGGCCAACACCCATATATACATAATCCCATTCCCTTATACACCCTAAATTTGTTGCTTCATAATTTTCTTTTTGCTGTCTTGCATGGATTATTCTCTTGAATATACACACATTTTCTTATTTCTCCCATTATTAAAAATAGAAACTATTGACCCTATACTTGCACTCCAGCTATTGCTCATTTATCTACTCTATTTAAAGCAACTCTTTTCTTGTTTATCTGTTTTATGTATGGTAGTGTGTATATGTTAATCCCAAACTCCTAATCTATAAAACAGGTAACCAACAAGAACCTACTGTATAGCACAGGGAACTATACCAATATTTTGTTAAAACCTATAAGGGGAAAGAATCTGAAAAAGAATATATATATATATATATATATACATATATATATATATATATATGTATATATATATATCTCTCTCTCTCTCTCTGAATCACTTTTCTCTAAACCTGAAACTAACACAACATTGTAAATCAATTTAAAAAATAATCTTATGAAGGGATTTAAATACTTAAATAGTTCCTTGACTGTGTAACTTATCGTCATGTAGTATGCTTCCATCCTGTCCTTTGGGGGCTCCTATACCCTGTCTCGCCCAAATACTCAGATTGGCCCAACCAATATTGGGAAAGAGAAGTGGTTTTGTCTGCTGCATTAGCTAAGTTGGAATGTATGAGTCTGGGACTTCAAAAGGCCATCAGTATTAAATTTATTGTTTATATCCATTTTTCTTGGCAAAATATTTGAGATAATAAGGCCAAAATAAAGTCAAAGTTAGAAAATATATCTAAAAAAGAACAAAAAAGAAATACGATCTCTCCAAAAGAAGGATATGGAGGTCAGTCAGATACAGAAAAATAAAATAAAATAAAATAAAATAAAATAGAGCAACTCTTTTATTTTTCTATATTCTGTAAAATTTATCTTATAGTGTTCTCTAGAACCTTCGTTAATCAAAATTTTATCTTCAAAACTCTGATAAAACTGCACTTGTCAAATTGAAATATAACTATCATTCTGATAAATCCAATTGTTAGTTATTAGACTTCACATTATTTAACTTATCAGCATCATTAAAAACCATCTATCATTCTTTCTTTTCTTAAGTACTAATATTACTTGGCTTCCAGAATATGACATTCCACTAGATTTTTGCCTACTTTTTACTAGTCACTTCTCAGTTTCCTTTGCTGGTTACTAAGACCTAGTCCTTAAACCATTTACATTCTTTCTTACTATTCTGCAAACTCATTCATTCTCCTAGTTGTTTGTTTGTTTGCTTATTTCTATTGAAGTATATTTGCAATATATACATGTATCAAATCATCACATCTTACACCTTAAATTTAGGTATGTTTCTATTGTCATTTTGTTAATTGTTTTTGGATTTGTTTTTGTCAGTCTTCTTTCTTTCCTTCTTTTTTCTCTTCTCTTTTGGATTGATGACTATCTTTGGCTTTGTGTTTGGGTTGCTTTTTCTTTTTTGTATGTGTATCTATTGTAGTTTTTTGGTTTTCAGTTCCCATGAGGTTTTGATATCATGGTGTATTGATATACAAAATTGTTTTAAGTTGCTGGCCTCTTAATTTCAAATGTATTTCCCATTTCCTCCTTTTGTACTCTCCTCTAGTCATGGTTGCCTCTTTTGATATATTTGTGTGTGGATGATTTTCTACTATTACTTTATGTTTGCCTTTACCTGTGAGCTTTCCCATTTGTTGTTTTCCTCTTTCTAGTTGTGACCTCTTCTTTTGCCCCAAGCATAGAGAAGTTCCTTTAACATTTGCTGTAAGTCTGATTTAGTTATACTGAATTCCCTTAGCTTTTGCTTGTCTGTAAATCTTTTGATTTCTCCATCAAATCTGAATGAGAGACTTGCTGGGTAGAATGATATTCACTGTAGGTTTTTCCCATTTATCACTTTAAATATATCATGCCACTCTCTCTTCTGGCCTGCAAAGTTTCACTGAAAAATCAGCTGATAACCTTATAGGGATTCCGTTGTATGTTATTTGTTGCTTTTCCCTTGTTGCTTTTAATAATTTTTCTTTGTCTTTAATTTTTGTCAGTTTGATTAATATGTGTCTGAGTGTGTTCCTCCTTGGGTTTGTCCTATATGGGACACTCTGAGCTTCCTGGACTTTGGTGGTTGTTTCCCATGTTATGAATTTTTCAGCTATAATCACTTCAACTATTTTCTCAGGCCCTTTTCCTTTCTCTTCTTCTTCTGGAACCCCTATTATGTGAATGTTGGTGTGTTTAATGTTGTCCCAGAGGTGTCTGATACTGTCCTCATTTTTTTCATTCTTTTTTCTTTATTCTGTTCTGTGGCAGTGATTTCCACCACTCTGTCTTCCAGCTCACTTATTAATTCTTCTGCTTCAGTTATTCTGCTATTGATTCCTTCTAGTGTATTTTTCATTGCAGTTATTGTGTTGTTCATCTCTGTTTGTTCTTTATATCTTCTCTTAGTTAAACATTTCTTATATCAGTCTGTGCCTCCATTCGTTTTCTGATATTTTGAATTATCTTTATTATCATTACTCTGAATTCTTTTTCAGGTAGATTGCCTATCTCCTCTTCATTTAGTTGTTCTTGTGGGTTCTTATGTTGTTCTTTTGTCTGCAACATATTTCTCTGTTGTCTCATTTTGTCTGACTTTCTGTGTTTGTGGTCTCCTTTCCACAGGCTGCTGGATTGGAGTTCCTCTTGCTTCTGGTATCTGCCCCTTGGTGGGTGAGGTTGGTCCAGAGGCCTGTGCCAATTTTCCCTTGATAGGGGGTTTGATTGCTGTTGTGGTGACCAGAGCCTGCACTGGTTATTGAGCAGGACCTCCCCTTTGCTCTGTGGTTATCACTGTCCTGCCAGAGTTTGGGGTCTTCTCCCTAGTTGTTGTAGTAAAGGCCCCCCGATCTGTTTCCTAGCTGTGTTTCTGATCTTCAGAGGTAATGGGACTGGAGCACTCCCACTAGGAGAGAAGACACTGAGTATTCTTCCTCTGGAGCTGTTCACTGTGTGTGTTCTCTGTTGTGTCACCTTTCACCCGTTGTGTGAGCTCTTAGATTACACTCTTGTTGGCACTGCTTTTGGCCTCACCTTAACTGTGAGTATGCTGGCAATTGGCCCTGGTGTCACTCAGGTGTTGTTTTCACCAGGCCATGGAAGTCAGGTCACAGGATTGCAGTAATCATGTATCTGGACCCAATGTGGGCACTATGGGGGAAGCTCAGACTCTGGCCTGGCCCAACCCTGGCATGTACATGCCCACAAATTCCACAGCTGCTACAGCTATACCCGTCCTGACTGTGGGAGATCTTGTTGTCTGTTCAGATGTTCTGCAGGCACTGAGTTTACCAAGCTGGTCATGGGGGTGTAAATCTTCAGTTTTTGCTGCCACGAGGAGAGATTTTAGTTCTTCTTTAGTTGCACATTCCCTGGGGCTCAGCTGTAGTTTCAGCCCACCTCTGCATGTGGGCCACCCACAGGTGTCTGCTCCCAAGGCTGTCCCGGACCACATGAGCCCACCCCAGCAAGGAGGAGGCACAAAGTAGGAGGTGGCAGCCAGGGGTACAAGATCCTGTCCCAGCAGCAGCTCTTCCTAGTACCCAGGAATTCAGGGGCTGGCACATTTGGAGGGGGGCTTCAATGGCAGCCCCACCTTTGGCACATCACTCAACAATGGCATTTCATTTTTATGACAGTCCAGGTTTCCTCCACAAGCATTCCCAATTGTGGAGCTTCTCACTACCATTTTCTCAGGCCCTCTCCTCATGCCAACAAGAGTCATCTCCCTGGGTCTGCTCTCCAAACCCCATGTTCCAGCAACCAGTCCCTGTCTGCACTAGTGGACACAGGTCTCAGACTGCAGTGTGCAGGGTTATGGCACGGACCATCTGTGTATGTCTCACTCTGTCCTGCCTGCCACAGACCAGTTGCTGAGCTCTCCTCTGAGCTCCTGAAGCTCCCCTCTGTCCCAGCTGATCTCTCTGCCATTGAGGGGGTTTCTCTGGATGCAGGAACCTCTCCTCTCCTTCAGCTTTCTCCTCAGGGGCACAGGGCCTGTCCCACTTCCTCTCTTCTTCCTTTTCCCTTCTTTCTTTCATCCTACCCAGTTACACAGGTATCTTTCTTGTCCTTTTAGGTGTCTGAGGTACTCTGCCAGTGTTTAGCAGGTGCTCTGTGAGAAATGTTAAATTTGTAGATATATTCATTTTTTTTTAAGTTTTCTTTTTTTTGGCCGTACCACATGGCATGTGGGATCTTAGTTCTCTAACCAAGGATTGTACCCATGTGCCCTGCAGTGGAAGGGCAGAGTCTTAACCACTGGACCACCAGGGAAGTCCCTGTAGATGTATTCTTAATGCATTTGTGGGGAGAGGTGAGTTCCACGTCCTCCTACTCCACCTCCATTTTTATCCCTCTACCCCCAGTACTCAGATTTTAAATAGGTATTTTCATTGGGTAACAAGGCTGGGAACAAAACACCCTATTAGAAAAGGCGCAGGTTTTGTATTTGATGGCCCTATGTTGAAAGCACATCTGATACACCTCATTAGTTATGTGGCTTCAACAACTTACTTGTCTTCTCTAAGCTAACTTTTTTCTCTCATCTCTGAATTGGAGGTAAAATACCTTCTCTTGCATCTGTGATAGGAGGATTAGAGGTAATATAAGTATAGACTTACACATAGAAGTCATTTAATAAATGTTGCTTTTATTATTAACCACATTCTGAATGTTGTGATTAAAAACAAGATGAACTCCTATTTTTTTTAATTTGAACACACCAGAGAGTAATGTACAACATAATTCTTTCATTCAATGTATTTTACCAACATTATTGAGGTATAATTTATATACAGTAAACTACATGGTTAAGATGTACAATTTGATTCATTTTGATTTACGTATGAAGTCATCACCACAATCAAGAAAATAAAAATATCTGTCAAAAAACCCCAGTGAACATTAATCTTAAAGACATTATGCACAGCTAATATAGTAATATTTTTCCATAGGGGATATGATAAAATGTGTTTTATATTCTCACATTTTTTGACTCATGTCATTTCTTCTAAACTGAATTAGTCTTTGCTTCCTTGTTATCTATACTATATATATTCTACCTATCTAGATTATTATCTAAGATACAAATATACATACACAAACACATATATACATCCTCCCAACTATTGAAGTTGTTAGAAACATTGTTGTATGATGTTTAATAGGTTTCTCTATAAACAGAAACTTAGGCACTATAGAAGTTTAATTCTTAAAACTAAAAGTGTCTTTATAGTCATCTCAAGACTTGTGCATTGAACTTTTCATCGTGTCATGAGGCAAACAAACATAGAAGATACTTCTTTCCATTTTTAAGCTTGTTAATCTATTATCACTAGTTAGCTGATGTACCTCTGAACAATGCAGTAAGTTTGGAAAAGAGAGAGGTGAAATCAGCTTTGATTCATGATTCATGATTATTTTTTTCATTTAGGGAGGCAAAAAGTTAATCCATGGCCACTAACACATTTTCCTTTGAGACTCATTAACTAGAACTGGGTCTTAGGAACAACTCTGATTGTACGAAATAGGAGAAATTGACTCCCCAGCAAAAAAGAAAGAGGCTATCATGGTTGGATTAGGTCAATAATGTATGCTGTAATTGCACAGGAACTGTGCCACACTCAAAAGATCATGCATCTCCTAAAAATAAAGAAGAAATGAAAATTAAGGACAAAATTAGCACGTCTGTCACATTTATACTGTATCTCTATATAAAATCTAGAGTTCATGAGAAGATTAAGACATATGAATATTCAAAATGAGGCTTGCCTTTTTCTTATAACATCATAATTGTTAGCTGCTACTGAGTATGAGAAAACATGACACATAAGAATAGAAGAAAGTGCTTAAGGAAAAAAGAAAGATGTTAAAGAATAAAATAAAATGCTATTAGAAACAATGTAAATATTTTAGAGGAATCATATAAAATATATGAGGAAAGTGTTAATGTGACATATGGAAAAACCATAAAATACCATACTATTTCTTTAAAAATTTGTTAATCTAGCCTTACGGAATTATAGACAGAGAAAACCCCCATTTTAATCATTCTTTCTATTCTAAGATTTTGTAGATAAAGAAACAAAATAACAAACTAGCAAACTTAGGTCTATAATAATTGATAAAAATAAATGAATGAGTAATAAATAAGTAAAATTTTTTTTAAATTAAATGTTATTTTCTTTAATAACAGCAAATATACTTTTTAAAGCCAATATAGTTTATACTATGTCAAAGACAAATCAAAAGCTAACTAAATTTTAATAATGAATATTCATTTAGATTTCCAAAGGAAGGTATATTTCACAGCAGTTATTGTTAAAAAATATCCATCAAATACTTGGCATTATCTCATCAGAAAGCAAGATTGCACTCATATATCATTTTAAGAAAATAAGTCCAACTAGTGAAAAAATTTTTTCAAAGATCTAATCAGTTCATGACTGAGTAAGGTTGATTTTGAACGAGATGGCACGTTTGTAATTTAATACTTACTCTTTCACGTCTGACAGTACTTTTGGAGTCAAATCATCAACTCTCAGAGTATTGAATGGATACAATTAATAACAGCAGCACAAGAACTATAAAAGCCCAAATAAAAATTGATGTTTGGGAGAAGTTAAGCAGAGACTATTGTGGATTTCTGAAATACTTAATAAATATGTTATGTAAATGCTTTTTATATATGGGGAAAGAAGCCATACAAAAAACACGAAAGTCAAGTTCATGTAATTTTTTATATGGTCTCATTAATGGAATGTAATGAATAAATATGTACCATACCCTTATATAGTTGAAAAACTACATCCCTATATCACATAATCAGGCAGTAGTCAGAGTTTGTTGATCCTTCACTAGGATACTTTTCTCAACCAGATTTAAATTGAAAACTTTTTGGTGTTTGAGACTATATAATCTATTTTATATAATATAATGCTAGAGATGAATTGTGTCTCCCTTCCAAATTCATATGCCGAAGCCATAACCTGCAATGTGACTATATGTGGAGATACGGTCTTTAGGAAGTAGTTAAGGTTAAAGAAGGTCATAATGGTGTGGCCAATAAGACTATGGTCTGATAAGAAAAGAAAGAGTTCTCCCCTCTGCATTCTCAATGAAAAAAATCCATGATGTGAGGACAACTCAGGTGTCTACAGGTAAAGGGGGAGCTCTCACCAGAAATTGAATTGCCCAGAAGCTTGATGTGGGATTGTTCTTAATTCTTCCAGAAGTGTGAGAAAATAAATTTATGTTACTTAAGCTTCCCTGTCTATAGTATTTTTTTATGGCAGTCTGAGTCGAACAAGACATGCACCAAAAGCTTTAAATTTAGATATGTATTATATATTTTTATTAAACATGAAAAAAATTTAAAATAATTATCCAAGAATTTTTTAAATAGATATTTATTAGAGTATAATTGCTTCACAATACCATGTTAGTTTCTGTAGCACAACAAAGCGAATGAGCCATAAGCATACACAAGTCCCCATATCCCCTCCTTCTTGAGCCTCCCTCCCATCCTCCCTATCCCACCGCTCTAGGTCATCACAAAGCACTGAGCCGATCTCCCTGTGCTATGCTGCTGCTTCCTACCAGCCAACTTTTTTTTTTTTTTTTCTTGACTGTTACTGAAATGAATAGCCCAGTTTGCTTTTTTTTTTTTTTTAAAGAAATTCACGTTCTTTATTTATTTATGACTGTGTTGAGTCTTCGTTTCTGTGTGAGGGCTTTCTCTAGTTGCGGCAAGTGGGGACCACTCTTCATCGCGGTGCGCGGGCCTCTCACCATCGCAGCCTCTCTTGTTGCGGAGCACAGGCTCCAGACGCGCAGGCTCAGTAGCTGTGGCTCACGGGCCTAGCTGTTCTGCAGCATGCGGGATCTTCCCAGACCAGGGCTCGAACCCGTGTCCCCTGCATTGGCAGGCAGATTCTCAACCACTGCGCCACCAGGGAAGCCCCAGCCAACTATTTAACATTTGATAGTGTATATATGTCGATGCTCAGCTTTGTCCTCCCACCCTATGGCATCAAGTCCATTCTCTATGTCTACCTCTTTATTCCTGCCCTACAACTAGGTTCTCATCAGTACCTTTTTTTTTTTCTTTTAGATTCCATATATATGCAATACCATACAGTATTTGTTTTTCTCTTTCTGACTTACTTCACTCTGTATGACAGACTCTAGGTCTATCTACCTCACTACAAACAACTCAATTTCGTTTCTTTTTATGGCTGAGCAATATTCCATTGTATGTATGTGCCACATCTTCTTTATCCATTCATCTGTCAACAGACACTTAGGTTGCTTCCATGTCCTGGCTATTGTAAATAGTGTTGCAATGAACATTGTGGTGCATGTCTCTTTTTGAATTATGGTTTTCTCAGGGTATATGCCCAGTAGTGGGATTGCTAGGTCGTATGGTAGTTCTATTTTTAGTTCTTTAAGGAGTCTTCATACTGTTTTCCATAGTGGTTGTATCAATTTACATTCCTACCAATAGTGCAGGAAGATTCCCTTTTCACCACACCCTTTCCAGTATTTATTGTTTCTAGCTTTTTGATAATGGCCATTCTGACTGAAATGAGGTGGTACCTCATTGTACTTTTGATATGCATTTCTCTAATAATTAGTGATGTTGAGCATCTTTTCATGTGCTTCTTGGCCATCTGTATGTCTTTCTTGGTGAAATGTCTAGGTCTTGGTGAAATGTCTTGTTAGGTCTTCAACATATTTTTTAACTGGATTGTTTGTTGTTTTTTTTTTATATTGATCTCCATGTGCTGCTTGTATATTTTGGAGATTAATCATTTGTCTGTAGTTTCATTTACAAATATTTTCTCCCATTCTGAGGGTTGTCTTTTCATCTTGTTTATGGTTTCCTTTGCTGTGCAAAAGCTTTTAAGTTTAAATAAGTCCCATTTGTTTATTTTTGTTTTTATTTCTGTTACTCTAGGAGGTGGGTCAAAAAGATCTTGCTGTGGTTTATGTCAAAGAGTGTTTTTCCTATGTTTTCCTCTAAAACTTTTATAGTGTCTGGTCTTACATTTAAGATGATAATCCATTTGGAGTTTACTTTCATGTATGGTGTTAGGTAGTGTTCTAATTTCATTCTTTTACATTCTTTTACTGTAGCTGTCCAGTTTTCCCAGCACCACTTATTGAAAAGGCTGTCTTTTCTCCATCGTATGTTCTTGCCTCCTTTGTCATAAATTAGGTGCCCATATGTGTGTGGGTTTGTATCTGGGCATTCTATCCTGACCATTGATCTATATTTCTGTTTTTGTGCTAGTACCATACTGTCTTGATTACTGTAGCTTTATGGTATAGTTTGAAGTCAGGGAACTTGATTCCTTCAACTCCGTTTTTCTTTCTCAAGATTGTTTTGGCTATTCAGGGTCTTTTGTGTCTCCATACAAATTTTAAGATTTTTTGTTCTAGTTCTGTAAAAAATGCCATTGGTAATTTGATAGAGATTGCATTGAATCTGTAGATTGTTTTGTGTAGTATAGTCATTTTCACAATGTTGATTCTTCCAATCCAAGGACATGGTATATTTCTCCATCTGTTTATGTCATCTTTGATTTCATTCATCAGAGTTTTATAGTTCTCTGAGTACAAGTCTTTTGCCTCCTTAGGCAGGTTTATTCCTAGGTATTTTATGCTTTTTGTTGCAATGGTAAATGAAAGTGTTTACTTAATTTCTCTTTCAGACTATTCACCATTAGTGTGTAGGGATGCAAGAGATTTCTGTGCATTAATTTTGTATCCTGCAACCTTACCAAATTCATTGATTAGTTCTAGTAGTTTTCTGGTGGCATCTTTAGCATTTTCTATGTATAGTATCATGTCATCAGCAAACAGTGACAGTTTTACTTCTTCTTTTCCAATTTGTATTCCTTTTATTTCTTTTTTCTTCTCCTATTGCCATGACTAGGACTTCCAAAACTATATTGAATAAGAGTGGCAAAAGTGGATATCCTTTTCTTGTTCCTGATCTTAGTGGAAATGCTTTCAGTTTTTCACCATTGAGTATGATGCTTGCTGTGGTTTTGTCATATATGGCCTTTATTATGTTGAGGTAGGTTCCCTCTATGCCCATTTTCTGGAGTTTTTTTTAATCATAAATGGGTGTTGAATTTTGTCAGAAGCTTTTTCTGCATCTATTGAGATGATCATATATTTTTTATTCCTTAATTTGTTAATGTGGTGTATCATATTGAGTGATTTGTGTGTATTGAAGAATCCTTGCATCTCTGGGATAAATTGCACTCCATCATGGTGTATGATCCTTTTCATGTGCTGTTGGATTCTGTTTGCTAGTATTTTGTTCAGGATTTTTGCATCTATGTTCATCAGTGATATTGGTCTATAATTTTCTTTTTTGTGATATCTTCTTCTGGTTTTGGTATTAGGGTGATGGTGGCTTCGTAGAATGAATTTGGGAGTGTTTCTCCCTCTGCAATTTTTTGGAAGAGTTTGAGAAGGATAGGTGTTAGCTCTTCTCTAAATGTTTGATAGAATTCATCTGGGAAGCCATGTGGTCCTGGACTTTTGTTTGTTGGAAGATGTTTAATTATGGTTTCAATTTCATTACTTGTGATAGGTCTGTTTATATTTTCTAATTCTTGCTGGTTCAGTCTTGGAAAATTGTACCTTTCCAAGAATTTGTCCATTGCTTCGTAGTTGTCCATTTTATTGGCATATAGTTTTTGTAGTAGTCTCTTATAATCCTTTGTATTTCTGCAGTGTCAATTGTGATTTCTCCTTTTTCATTTCTAATTGTTTTGATTTGCATCCTCTCTCTTTTATTCTTGGTGAGTCTGGCTAAGGGTTTATGAATTTTATTAATCTTCGCAAAGAACCAACTTTTAGTTTTATTGATCTTTGCCATTGTTTCTATTTCATTTATTTCTGCTCTGATCTTTATGATTTCTTTCTTTCTACTGACTTTTTGTTTTCTTTGTTCTTCTCTCTCTAGTTGTTTTAAGTGTAGGGTTAGAATTTTTTTTTGGATTTTCCTTCTTTCTTGAGGAGAGATTTAATTGCTATACACTTCCCTCTTAGACCTGCTTTTGCTGCATCCCATAGGTTTTGGGTTGTCGTGTTTTCATTGTCATTTATTTCCATGTATTTTAAAATTTCTTCTTTGATTTCTTCAGTGATTTCTTGGTTATTTCATAGCACATGGTTTAGCCTCCACGTATTTGTGTTTTCTACCATTTTTTTCCTGTAATTGATTTCCAATCTCATAGCATTGTGGTCAGAAAAGATACTTGATATGATTTCAATTTTCTTAAGTTTTCTGAGGCTGGATTATGTGACCCAAGATGTGATCTATACTGGAGAATATTCTACGTGCACTTGAGAAGAAAATGTATTCTGCCTCTGTTGGGTGGAATGTTCTATAAATATCAATTAGATCTATCTGGTCTATTGTGTCATTTAAAGCTTGTGTTTCCTTATTTATTTTCTGTTTGGATGATCTGTCCATTGGTGTAAGTGGGGTGTTAAAGTCGCCTACTATTATTCTGATACTGTTGATTTCTCCTTTCATGGTTGTTAGCATTTGCCTTATGTATTGAGGTGCTCCAATGTTGGGTGCATAAATATTTACAATTGTTATATCTTCTTCTGGGATTGATCCTTTGATCATATGTAGTGTGCCTCCTTATCTCTTGTAACAGTCTTTATTTTAAAGTCTCTTTTATCTGATACGAGTATTGCTACTCCAACTTTCTTTTGATTTCCATTTGCATGGAGTATCTTTATCCATCTCTTCACTTTCAGTCTGTATGTGCTTCCCTAGGTCTGAAGTGGGTCTCTCTCTCTTTTTTTTTTTTTTTTTAGATTTATTTGATTGATTGATTGCTGCTATGTTGGGTCTTCATTTCTATGTTAGGGCTTTCTCTAGTTGCGGCAAGCGGGGGCCACTGTTCATCGTGGTGCATGGGCCTCTCACTATCGTGGCCTCTCTTGTTGTGGAGCACAGGCTCCAGACGCGCAGGCTCAGTAGCTGTGGCTCACGGGCCTAGCTGTTCTGCAGCATGCGGGATCTTCCCAGACCAGGGCTCGAACTCGTGTCCCCTGCATTAGCAGGCAGATTCTCAACCACTGCGCCACCAGGGAAGCCCTGAAGTGGGTCTCTTGTAGACAGCATATATATGTGTCTTGTTTTTGTATCCATTCAGTCAATCTCTGTGTTTTGGTTGGGACATTTAATCCATTTACATTCAAAGTTATTTTTGATATATATGTTTCTATTACCATTTTCTTAATTGTTTTGGGTTTGTTTTTGTGGGTCTTTTCCTTCTCTTGTGTTTCCTGCTTAGAGAAGTTTCTTTAGCATTTGGTGGTGGTGAATTTTCTTTACTTTTGCTTGTCTGAAAAGCTTTTGACTTCTCCTTTGAATCTGAATGAGATCCTTGCTGGGTAGAGTAATCTTGGCTGCAGGTTTTTCTCTTTCATCACTTTAAGTATATCCTGCCACTCCATTCTGGCCTCCAGAATTTCCACTGAAAAATCAAGTGATAACCTTATGGGGATTCCTTTGTATGTTATTTTTTGTTTTTCTTTTTTAATATTTTTAAAATGCTGCTTTTAATGTTTTTCTTTGAATTTAATTTTTGTTAGTTTGATTAATATGTGTCTTGGTGTGTTTTTCCTAGGGTTTATCCTGTATAGGACTCTCTGTGCTTCCTGGACCTGGGTGACTATTTCCTTTCCCATGTTAGGGAAGTTTTCAACTATAATCTCTTCAAATATTTTCTCAGACCCTTTTTTTTCTCTCTTCTTCTTCTGGGACCCCTATAATTCGAATGTTGGTGCATTTAGTTTTGTCCCAGAGGTCTCTGAGATTGTCTTCAATTCTTTTCATTCTTTTTTCTGTATCTGCTCCTCAGCAGTTATTTCCACCATTTTGTCTTCCAGCTCACTTATTCTTTCTTGTGCCTCAGTTATTCTGTTATTGATTCCTTCTAGTGTATTTTTCATTTCAGTTATTGTGTTGTTCACATCTGTTTGTTTGTTCTTTAGTTCTTCTAGATCTTTGTTAAACATTTCTTGTATTTTCTCAATCCATGCTTCCATTCTATTTCTGAGATTCTGCATCATCTTTACTATCACTATTCTGAATTTTTTTTCAGTTAGATTGCCTATTTCCTCTTCATTTATTTGGTCTTTTAGGTTTTTATCTTGCTCCTTCATCTGTGACATATATTTTTGCTGTCCCTTTTTTTTTTTTATGAGTGTGATTGTGTTCCTGTTTTATTGGTTGTTTGGTCTGAGACACCCAACACTGGAGTTTGTAGGCTATTGGGTAGAGCTGGGTCTTGGTGCTGAGATGAGGACCTCCATGAGACCTCACTCTGATGAATATTCCCTGGGGTCTGGGGTTCTCTGTTAGTCCAGTGGTTCAGAGTCTGAGCTCCTACCTCAGGAGTTTTGGTCTGACCCCGGGCTCACAAACCAAGATCTTGCCAGCTGTGTGGGGTGGCAAAAAAAACCCACAAAAGAACAATAACAAAATGAACAATAAAATTAGACTAGAAAACTAACAGATATGTTAGAAAGAGTGTAGAAATACAAATATAGATGAATCAGCAACTGGAAGGTACATCAGTACCACAATAGTAAAAAAGAGGAGGGAAAAGAAATTTTAAAAATGCGGTGGGGAAGGGCCTTGGCTGTGGAGGGCGGAGCCTAAGCAAGGGCAAGGTTTGAGTGGTGGGGTGGGGCCAAAGCTCAGGACCCACAAGGTTGGAAAAGGCCCTGGGGACTATAGGGGTGAGGCTTAGTGTCAAGCAACAGAATGGTTCCAGGTGTGCCCCCCACCCCTTGTCTCAGAGGGCAGGGGACCTCACCTGGGAGCACAGCATGCTTCCTGTGCCTGAGTGGGTTGGGCAAACACCCTCCTCTCCTCTCCTGCTCCTCCAGTCTGTGGTCTAGGAGGGCCCCTCCCGTCTGCCTCTCCTGATCTCCCTGGCCTCCCTCCTATGCCCCTAGGACCAATACGGCTATGGGGAGGGGGAGCTTGGAAGGCACAGGATCATCCTGGGAGCTCAGCAGGCCTCCCCATGCCCGAGTGGGCAGGGTAACCGCCCTCCACTCCTCACCCACTCCTCCTGGAGGGCCCCTCTGCTTATCTCTCCTGTTCTCTCCTTGGCCTCCTTCCTATGCTCCCAGGACCCACACAGCCTGGAGGGGGCTTTGGATTGCAGGGGACTGGCCTGGGAGCTCAGCAGGCTCCCTGGCCTGAGTGGGCCAGATGATCACCCTCTGCTCCTCTCCCACTCTTCCTGGAGAGTCCCTCCCACCTGCCTCTCCTGATCTCCCTGGCCTTAGGGGTGCCGATCCTGTATGGCCTCCACTTCTCCTCCTCCCCTCAGTCCCCCTATGTCTTACTGGTTCACTCTGGGGTTCCTTCCCCAAGATTGTGTTTTTTAATAAAGAAAAACATAATAATAAACTACAGAATAAATATCTAACTATAAAGTAATACAAAGTGTACAAAACTTAAGCCTGATATAACGTCTTATCACTTCTTTGAAAACTAGTGAGATATATATGTCTATCACAAAAAAATACATTTATACAAAATATTTTGTATCATCAAGCTATACAACATTTAGTTTGTAGTTTTACAAACATTTCATCAAGAATTTCAGAGAAGATAGCCAATGATATTCTAGACCACACAGTAAAATATAAATGAAATATTTTTAACTTTACAAAAGTAGAACTGGACCAAAAAACAAAAACAAAACCTAACCTATGTAATTATCTCTGTGGAAGAGGAATGTAACCCATACACAGCAAGGCTGGAGCCATGTACCTACAGTGTTCTGGGTACAAGAGAAAAGGGCCGTGGGTAAAAGTTTGACTCTTATGTAATAAAGCTGACTAAAAGTGCCTATAAGAAACAGGAGATATGTACCAGGTTCATTAGATCCACTTATTTGTGAATAGATAATTTGAAAAACATAAATTGCTGACATTCCATTGTTATATCAAAGCATGCACAAAGTTGTGGACTGAGGAAGTAGAGGGGGGAAAGAAATAAAGCTCTCTTAAATGTACTGAAATAGTACATCCACTGGCTTAAAGAATAGATCTATGATTTCCCATTATAGCCATAGGTCCAATTTGCCATTTTAAACTCTGATTAACAACTGAGTGACTGGGGGCCTACTCTAGAAAAATACAAGTGAAAGAGAGAAATAAAAGTTCCCTTTCAAAAAACAAAACAAGCCTGCAAAGCAAAATTAGGAGCAAAACAAAGCAAACTAATTTGAACATGACATCATTACACATAAAATTAATGCCACCTAAGAAAAGATAATTTTTTGAAGAAAATAGGCAATGAATGACAAAAATGTGTAATTTCTTCAAAGGGTTAAGGCTAATAATGTCAACCAAGATTTGTATAATTGGCTAACTTTTATTGAGAATGGAGAGAGTAAAATTTTCATATTTGTAAAAGCCTAAATTGTTGCAACCTACAAAACATAACGAGAAAATTTTATAAGATGAACTTCTATATGAAGATAAATTATTTCATGTGAAAGAAATGGGATACAAAAAATAAAACAAAAATAGTTTGCAAACAAATTAACAAGATAGCTAATATATTGACTAATATATTGATTATTAAATGTAATAATAATAAATAGTTTCCCTGGGGGGGTGGGTAAGTTGTGATCACTGGAGAGCTAGGAGTAATGCATTCTTTTTCTGGGTATTAGTTGCATCAGTTTATTTGTCATAAATCAGTCAATTTGTGTAAAATATTGTATATTGTACATCAATACAAAGTGTTAACACAAATGATAATTTCTTTGTTCAAAAAAGACAAAGTATAAAATCCTTGATAAAATTAACATGGCGTGTGTGTGTATGTGATGTTGTGAACATGTACAATGACAGGTTAAACTGGAAATGTACCTGTGCAATGGCAAGTTATGCTGTGAATCATATAGTAGGCTAAACTCTGTGTAATACAAAATAGAAGATAAAAATACCAAATCAATTAGATTTTAAAAGGTACTTTTATATAAATATATATTTAAGTACTTAAAAGCAAGTTTAATAATCATTAAAATATTAAAATTTAAAAAATCTAAAGAAATCAGCTTATAAAAAAGGGGAGATATAGAAACTTTAACCCAATGCTCAGGAAAGATGGGAAATATAATAGAAATTTAAGGGAATTTCCTGGTGATCCAGTGGTTAGGACTTGGCACTTTCACTGCCAGGGGGCCTGGGTTCAATCCCTGGTCAGGGCACTAAGATCCCACAAGTGCAGCACAGCCTAGGAAAAAAAAAAAAAAGAAAGAAATTTAAGAAAAATTGTAACTACAAGAAAATAAGAATTTTAGAACTAAGGAAACATATAAACAACCAAAAAAAGAAATTAACCCATTCATGATAAGGCAACATCTTTTATCAGCTGAATGCTTTTTACAAAACAACCATATAAAATTAAATCACACATAATTTTCTTTTTTTTTCTTCCAGGTATATTGAGGTATAATTGACACATAGCACTTTAAGGTGTGCATGATTTCACTTACAGACATCATGGAATGATTACCACAATAGGTTTAGTGAACAACCATTATATCATATGATACAATATTAAAGAAATAGAAAAAACATATTTTCCTTGTGATGAGAACTCTTAGAATTTATTCTATTAATGATTTTCATATATAATGTACAACAGTGTGAATTATCTTTATCATGTTGTACATCACATCCTTAGTACTTATAACTGGAAGTTTGTACATTTGACAACCTTCATCCAATTCCCCAACCTCCCTACCCCATCTCTGGTAGCCACAAACCTGATCTCTTTTTCTGTGAGTTTTTTTGTTTGCTTTTATTTTCTTTTGTTTTTACTCTCTACTGTCCTTTATTTTTTGTTTGTTTTTATTGTGGCAAAACATACATAACATAAAACTTACCAATTTAACCATTTTTAAGCATACAATTCAGTGACATTAAGTATATCACATTGTTATGCAATCATTATTCTTTTCCAGAAGTTTTTCATCTTGCAAAACTAAAACTCTGTACCCATTAAACAATAGCTTCCCATTCCAACACTTGGCAACCACTACTCCCAACCCCTGGCAAACCTCTGAATTTGACTACTCTAGTCACCTCATATAGTGGAATCAGACAGTATATGTCCTTTTGTGTCTGACTTCTTCCACTAGGCATAATGTTTTCATAGCTCACTCATGTTGTAGCATTGTGTCAGAATTTTATTCTTTTTTAAGGCTGAATAATATTCCATTGTATGGGTATACAACATTTTATTTATTCATACAAAAAATGTTGATGAACATTTGGGTTGTTTCCACTTTTGACTACTGTGAATAAATAATGTTGCAATTATTCACATACTTGAACATTTGTGTACAAGTATCTGCTTGAGACTTTGCTTTCAATTCTTTGGGATATATACCTGGACTAGAATTACTGACTCATATGGTAATTCTATGTTTAATTTTTTAAGAAAATATCAAACTGTTTTCCACAGCACTGCATCATTTGACATTCCCACCAGCAACACACAAGTGTTCCCATTACTCTACATTTTATCAACACTTATTTTCCTTCTGGTGTTTATTTGTTTTTGTGTGTGTGTTTTTTTTAAAAAAAATAACAGCTATCCTAGTGTGTATGAAGTGGTATCTCATTGTGTTATGTTTTGTTTTTAATTAGGGTATAGTTGATTTACAATATTAGTTTCAGGTGCACAACATAATGATTCAAAAATTTAAATATTATACTCCTTTTAAAGTTATTATAAAATATTGGTTATACTCTGATGTACAATATATTCTTATTGCTTATCTATTTTATACATGATAGTTTGTATCTCTTAATCCCCTACCCCAACCCCTTGTTGGATATATCATTACAAATATATTCTCCCATTTGGTAGGCTATCTTTTTGTTTTGTTGATAATTTTATTTCCTGTGCAAAAGCTTTTCAGCTTTATGTAGTCCCATTTGTTTATTTTGCTTTTGTTTCTCTTGCCTGAGGAAACAGAATCAAAAAAATATTGCCAAGACCAATGCAAAAGAGCATACTGCCTATGTTTTCTTCTAGACTTTTTATGGTTTCATTTCTTATATTTAAGTCTGTCATCCATTTTGAGTTTACTTTTGTATAAAGTGTGAGGCAGTAGTTCAGTTTGATTCTTTCATACGTAGCTGTCCAGTTTTCCAAACACCATTATTTTTTTGGTTGCATTGGGTCTTTGTTGCTGCATGCAGGCTTTCTCTAGTTGTGATGAGCAGGGGCTACTCTACATTACAGTGCACAGGCTTCTCATTGCAGTGGCTTCTCTTGTTGTGGAGCATGGGCTCTAGTTACATGGGTTTCAGTAGTTGCAGCACACAGGCTCAGTAGTTGTGGCACGCAGGCCCTAGAGTGTGTGGGCTTCAATAGTTGTGGCGCATGGGCTCAGTAGTTGCGGCACGTGGGCTCAGTAGTTATAGCTCACAGGCTCTAGAGCACAGGCTAATTAGCTGTGGCACACGAGGTTAGTTGCTCCATGGCATGTGGACTCTTCCCAAACCAGGGATTGAATTCTTGTCCTCTGCATTGGCAGGCGGATTCTTAACCATTGCTCCAGCAGGGAAGTCCTCCAAACACCATTTATTGAAGAGGCTCTCTTTTCCCCAGTATAAGTTCTTCTTTCATTTGTCATAGATTAATTGCCCATTTAAGTGTGCATTCATTTCTGGGCTCTCTATTCCATTGATCTATGTGTCTGCTTTTGTGTCAGCAGCATATTGCTTTGGTCACTGTAGCCTTGTAGCTTAGTTTGAAATCAGGGAGCATGATACCTCCTCCTTTGTTCTTCTTTCTTAAGATTGTTTTGCCTATTGGGGGTCTTTTGTGTTCCCATACAGAGTTTAGAATTATTTGTCCTAGTTCATTGAAATGTATTTTAATAAGGATTGAATTGAATCTGTAGATTGCCTTGGGTAGTATGGTCTATTTAACAATATTAATTCTTCCATTCCATGAGCATGGTATATCTTTCCATCTGTTGTGTCATCTTCAGGTTCTTTCATCTGTGTTTTATAGTTTTCCAAATACAGTCTGTTACCCTCTTAGATTTATTCCCAGGTATTTATCCTTTCTGATGCAATTGTGAATGGGATTATTTTCTTAATTTTCTGATAGTTAATTGTTATGACATAGAAATTCAAAAGATTTCTGTATATTAATTTTGTAACTTGCAACCTTACCAAATTTATTGATGAGTTCTAGTGGCTTTTTGGTTGTGTCTTTAGGATTTTCTATGCGTAGTATTGTGTCATCTGCAAACAGTGACACTGTTTGCACTGTTTACTGCTTCCTTTCCAATATGAATTTCTTTTATTTATTTTTCTTGTCTGATTGTTATTGCTAGGACTTCTTGGCCACATACTATGTTGAATATACATGACAAGAGTGGGCATCCTTGTCTTGTTCCTAATCCTAGAGAAAATGCTTTCAGCTTTTCACTGTCAAGTATGATGTTAGCTGCAGGCTTATTATATATATATGTCCCTTATTATTTTGAGGTATGTTCCTTTATACCCACTTTGTTGAGAACTTTTATCATAAATGAATGTTGAATTTTGTCAAGAGTTTTTTCTACATCTGTTGAGATGATCATATGATTTTTTATTCTTCAATTTGTTAGTGATATTGAATCATTCTTGTGTCCTTGGGATAAATCCCACTTACTCATGGAATATGATCTTTTTAATGAGCTACTGGATTCAGTTTGCTAATATTTTGTTGAGAATATTTACATCTATGTTCTTCAGTGATATTGACCTGCAATTTTCTTTTTTGTGTGATATCTTTGTCTGGTTTTGACATCAGGATGATGCTGGTCTCATAGAATGAGTTGAGAAGTGTTTCTTCCTCTGCAAATTTTTGGAATAGTTTTAGAAGGATAGTTGTTAACTCTTCTCTAAATGTTTGGTAGAATTCACCTGTGAAGCCATTGGTCCTGGACTTTTGTTTGTTAAGAGTTTTTAAATTACTGATTCAATTTCATTACTGGTAATTGGTTTATTCACATTTTTTATCCTCTTGATTCAGTCTTGACTGATTGTACAATTCTAGGAATTTGTCCATTTCTTCTAGGTTATCTATTTTATTGGTGGATAGCTGTTCATAGTAGTCTCTTATGACAGATTGTGTTTCTTTTGTGTTAGTTGTAACTTGCTTTTCATTTCTGATTTTATTAATTTGGGCCATCTCTCTTCTTCTCTTGATGAGTCTCACTAAATGTTTATAGATTTTGTTTATCTTTTCAAAGAACCAGCTATTATTTTCATTAATCTTTTCTATTTTGTGTGTGTGTGTGTGTCTATTTCATTTACTTCTGCTCTGATCTTTATGACTTCTTTCTTTCTACTAACTTAGGGTTTTGATTGCTCTTTTTTCTCTAGTTGCTTTAGGTGTAAGTTTAGGTTGTTTATTTGAAATTTTTCTTGTTTCCTGAGGTAAGCTTGTATCACTATAAACTTCCCTCTTTGAACTGCTTTTGCCGTCACATAGACTTCAGATAATTGTGTTTTTGTTTTCATTTGTCTATAGGTATTTTTTAAATTTCCTCTTTGATTTTTTCAGTTGCCCATTGTTTGTTTAGTAGCATATTGTTTAGCCTCCACTTGTATCTGTTTTATGTATTTTTCATTTTTTTCTTGTGGTTGATTTCTAGTCTTATAGCATTGTGGTCAGAACAGAGGCTTGATATGATTTCAGTCTTCTTAAATTTATTGAGACTTATTTTGTGTCCTAGCCTGTGGTATCCATGTGCACTTGAAAAGAATGTTTTCTGTTGCTATATACATCTATTAAGTCTACCCATTCTAATGTGTCATTTAAGGCTAAATTTTCCTTATTGATTTTCTATCTGGATGATCTGTTCATTGATATAAGTGTGGACACATAGTTTTCTTTAATAAGGTGATGTGTGCATGAGTACATTGTTGTACAGAACAACCGTAGCATTGTTTGTTTAACAGATTTACTATCATGTTAAGTTGGAAAGCTAAAATCATTATTTCTTTCTCCATTGCAGAAATACTCTCTATTATGGGTTGAATTATGTTCCAACAAGATTCATATGTTGAAGTCTTAACCCCCATTATCTGAGAACATGACTGTGTTTGGAGATGATATGGTATTTTTAAGAGATACCTAAGTTAAAATGTAGTCATTAGAGTGAGCCCTAATTCAATATGACTTTCATACTAGTAAGAAGAGGAAATTAGGACATAAACATGTATAGAGTGAAGACTACGTAATGGTACAGGAAGAAAACAGCCATATAAAAGCCAAGAAGAAAGGCCTTAGAAAAACCAACCCTGCCAACACCTTGATCTCTGACACCTAACCTCCAAAACTGTGAGAAAAAAAATTTCTGTTATTTAAGCTATCCAGGCTATAATGCTTTGTTTTGGCAGCCCTAGAAAATTAATACACTGTCCTTGACTTTCATACAACATAATTACATTTTCAGACCCCATAATTATCTCCATTTAAAATCTAAGAGACTCCACAAACTATCTGAGCCAAAAATAGTTCAAAAAATTGCATCATAAACAACAAAAACATCCTTCTACATGAGGAGAAAGAATTAAAAAATGAATTGAAATAAAAAGATTCTATTTCAAGCAGTTAAAAATATATTATGCTATTAAACATATATTAAATCATATATATTTAATATATATGATCAAATCTAGTAGAGTACTTGGAAGATGTTAATGTTTAAAGTGCTAACACTTTATGAAAGACATAAAAGAGGAACTAAATTAATGCCCAGATATGACATGTTCACACAGTAGAATATTTATTATTATGACAATATATAATTTATCAAAGGATACTAAAAATTCAATACAATTGCCTCAAAAGTACTCAACAATTTTTTTGATTCTTAAAGACATTGAAAAGATCTAAGTTAGTTTTAAAAAGATATAGAATAAATAACATTAAAATGAATTCTAAAAAATATTGAAATAATCAAAAAGACATAAAAAACAGTGAATGGTGGAGGAAATTTTTTAGGATATAGGCCAAAAACAAATAATAAATGGTTGACTGTGATTTGTCCTCGTCAATAATTATGCCATGTGTTGTAGAATATATTTTTAAAATTTGTATATGTATTATATATACACACACACTATATCCTGTCTAAATAAGATGTGATTTAAATATAAATAAAAACAAAATAAATGGATGAAAAAAGGTACTTCATTCAAATAATAAGCAATAAGAAGGCTAAGGTGGCTATACTGATACCCAAAAAAAAAAAAAAATCTAGGCAAAGACTATTACAGAAATAAAGAGGGACATATCATAAATATAAAAGGGTTAATTCATTAGTCATAAATATGTAGGTCTTCCAAAATGAGAATAGAAGATTTTAACATGTTTCTTATAAATTGAAAGAAAAATTTGGCCATCTATTCTTAAACATATTGGTCTCAGGAAACCTTTACATTCTTAAAAACTTTTATTCATTAGGTTATTGCTACTCATACTACCATTTTATCAAATAAAGTGAAAATAGATAATTATTTATTTATGTATCTATTTATCAATCAATTAAAATAACACATTAAAATGAGGCTATATTGTAGTATAACAACTATATTTTCAAAAAAAGTATAGATGCTTGGTATTATTTTACATTTTTTAAATAATTTTTTAAATAGATAATTTAATAAAAGACAGCTAGGTTCTTATATTAGCTCATCCCTTCTATCTGTTACAATATGTTTTTTAGTTCATTACATATGAATAAAATCTGGCCTTATGCATATATAAAACTTATAAAAATTGTAGTATTTTCATAATTTTCACAGGTAATTGTATATATTCTTTCTTGATGCTACATTAAATCTTGGTAAATATTACTATCTTAAAGATTAGTTGTAATTACTAAATGGGTATTTAGAGCATTCTTGATGGCCAACTTGGACCACACTTTGAGAACCAATAAAATAAACAAGAACACAGCAAATATGTAGATTGATCAACAGTATCAACCACCGTTTTGTAATTAAAATTTTTGGAATAAAATACTCAACGATTGTATAATTCACAATCTTTTCAAATAAACATGATATATTTACCATGAATTAACCATATTCTGGGTCCAAAAGTAATAAATATAAAATGATTAAAAACATACATAGTATTTCTCTAACCTAAATGAAATTAAAATAGAAATCAATACCAAGAAGATAACTAGCAAAATACTAAATATTTCAGAAATTGAATAATAAATTTCTAAATAATCTCTGGATATAAGAAAAAATAGGAGGGAAATTAGAAAATATTTTGAGCTAGATGATATTGAAAATTAACATAAAAATGTATTGTGTACAGCTATCTGAGTTCTTGAGGGGATATTTTTGATTATATGATTAAATTTCAAAAAATAAATTCAATGACCTATGCTTCTACCTTAAAAGGCTAGATAAAGGAAAGCAAAGGAAATCAAAAAATATGTAGAAGGAAGGAGATAATGAAAGAAGATTAGAGATAAACATGTAGAAAGCAGACAATGGAAAAAATTAAAGACAAACTTTTTCTTAAAAAAGACAAACAAAATTGATAACCTCAAAGCAGACAGATCAATAAAATGAGAAAAAATACAAAACATCAATTTCAAGAATGAAAGGGGGTTTATCAGACAGAAACTATAGATAGATATTTAAAAAGATAATAGGACAATATGACAAAAAACTTTATGCCAACAATACTTAGCTAAAATGGACAAAATTCTGACAAATTACAGTGTACCAAAATTGATACAAGCTTTTTACTTAGATTTATATAAAGTTTAAAGCACTACAATACATCCACAACAACCTTAAAAGTCAAAATATTTGGAAGACTCAATATGTGATATTAAGATCCTTTATGAATTACAATAATTAATACACTGTGAAACTCCCATAAGAATGACAAATATACAAATGAAATATAACAGAGAACCCAGAAATAGTATCACAATTGTCTCATACAATTTTTTCTTTCTTCTACAAAGTCACCAAAATAATTCAATGGGAGAGGAAAGGTTTTCAACAGATGATTCTGGAACATTTGGATATCCTTACTGGGTGGGGCACAGGGGGAAAAGAACTTCAACTCCCTAATTTATACTCTACAGAAAATGTTGTTTAAGATAGATCATTGGCTTAATTATAAAAACTAAAACCATAAATCTTTTTAAAAGAAACATAAGAGAATATACTTGTAACCTGGGACTAGCCAAATGTTTCTGAGTTAAGTCAAAAAGAAGCAATAACCAAAAGAAAAGAAAAAGTAAAGATACACTAGAATTCCTCAAAAGTAAAAAGTTCTGCTCATCAAACATCACCATTAAGATAATAAATGGGCAAGTCACAGACTGAGAGGACTTACTTGCAAAATATATATCTGATAAAGGATTGGTATCCAGTAAATAGAAAGGACCCCTATAACTCATTAATAAAAATCTAGAAAAAAAGTAGTTAAAAATTTGAACAGTGACTTCACAGAAACACACATGGGTAGTAAGAGCATGAAAAGAACTTCAACATCACTAGTTGTCAAAGAAATAGATACTTAAAATTTGTGACTATATTACTCGGGGTTCTCCAGAGAACAAGAACCAATAAGAGAGAGACTGAGAAAGAGATTTATTTTAAAGAACTGGCTCAAGGGATTGTAGAGGCTGGCAAGTCCAAAATCTGCATGATAGGCTGGCAGGTTGTAGACCCGGGAAATAATTGATATTGTAGCCCAAGTCAGAAAACAGTCTGCTGGCAGAATTCCTTCTCCATTGGAGGTGATCTCTCTTTCATCTCTTTAGGCTTCCAACTGATTGGATGAGGCCCATCCACATTATAAAGGATAATCTGCTTTATTCAAATTGTACTGATTTGTATGTTAACCTTATCCAAAAATACTTTGACAGCAACATCCAGACTAGTGTTTGACCAAATATGTGGGCACTGTGGCTTAGGCAGTTTGATACATAAAATTAATCTTCAAAGTGCATTTCTTTATAAATTTTACATGAAAAACTGCAAATATTTATTAAACTCTAGCTAAAGACATAAATGCCAAAGTACTGGGGTGAAGACGAACACAAGTAAATATGGATGAATAGATATGTGATAAAACAAGTATCATGGAATGCTAGAATTTAAATTGGATGTATAGACGTCTATTGTAAAATTATTTCATGTTGAAAAAATTAAATTGCTTGTTGAGCATATACTTAAGGGTCATATTAATGGAAAAGGATCTTGAGAGGAGAAAGAATCAACATAGTATCATTCAGTCATCATACATTTTAAGCATGATTTGACAAATGAGGAGCATATCAATAACCAGAGGGAAAAAATGGAGAAATAATTAAGTACAATTGAAACTTCAGGAAAAAAAGAATGATATACTCTGCTGGAATAGAATATTTAAATTGGAAAGTCATAACTTTAATATTCTCTACTATCTATGCAATAAAAACTATTCTTGTTAGCCTTCCATTTAAGAATCTGAGTGATCTGAGCCCTTTTTCCTTTCCAAAATTAACCTCTATTCATTACATGTTTGGGTCATCTAATCTAATTAAATTGGACTTAAGTTGAGTTTTAGAGAAGATTTCCCATCTCTAAGCCTCTCCTCAATTTACTGTGACCTTCTGAAGTGCTTTTCTCTCCACAGCACAGACTTTCCTGTGCAGCTTCACCTGTTTGTCAAGGCTTAATTAAAATAATATCTAATTTGATTTCCAAGTTGCTCAAGTTATCTCTCTTCCCAGTGATTTATCAAACCACCTCATTTGTATTGTTTGTATAACACTTGTCGTATTATATGTGATTAATTCTTATTTTAATCTTTCATCTGCATATTCAGTTATATTACATATGAATAGTATCTTATTTGCCTAATTAGAATATAAACTCATTCTGGTCAGGAACTGTGCCTTATTTACTTTGCTTCTTTCATAACTCTCAGTGTACAACCTTGTCTACCACATAAAGGGAAGAATATTTAGTGAGTGTTATATATTTTATACTATATTTTGTTTTTGATATTGTTACCTAAAAAACTTTCCACAAATTTAGCAGATCAAAACAATGTGCATTTATAAGTTTATTGTCAGAAATTCAGAAACAGCTTAACAGGGTTCTCTGCTCAGGGTCTAACAATGTAGCAGTCAAAGTTTCTACTTAGAAATGTGATTCCATCTGGGGTCCTCTTCAGAGCTCTTATGGATTTAGCAGAATTAATTTCTGGGCATGTACAGCACTTACAATGACTGGCTTCTTCAAGGCCTGCAGGAGAGAGAAAGTGTCTAACTGATTCCATCTCTGGTCTGTAGATCCTCTTTTACCGGATTCACAGATTAGATAAGGTCCAACCAGGAAAACTGCCTTTGTGTGTGTGTGTGTGTTCTTATTCTTTATTATTATTATTTTTTTTATTTTTTAACATCTTTATTGGAGTATAATTGCTTTACAATGGTGTGTTAGTTTCTGCTTTGTAACAAAGTGAATCAGTTATACATACACATATGTTCCCATATCTCTTCCCTCTTGCATCTCCCTCCCTCCCACCCTCCCTATCCCACCCCTCTAGGTGGTCACAAAGCACCGAGCTGATCTCCCTGTGCTATGCAGCTGCTTCCCACTAGCCATCTATTTTACGTTTGGTAGTGTATATATGTCCATGCCACTCTCTCACTTTGTCACATCTTACCCTTCCCCCTCCCCATATCCTCAAGTCCATTCTCTAGTAGGTCTGTGTCTTTATTCCCGTCTTGCCCCTAGGTTCTTCATGAACTTTTTTTTTTTTTCCTTAGACTCCATATATATGTGTTAGCATAGGGTATTTGTTTTTTTCTTTCTGACTTACTTCACGCTGTATGACAGACTCTAGGTCCATCCACCTCACTACAAATGACTCAATTTCGTTTCTTTTTATGGCTGAGTAATATTCCATTGTATATATGTGCCACATCTTCTTTATCCATTCATCTGATGATGGACACTTAGGTTGCTTCCATGTCCTGCTATTGTAAATAGAGCTGCAATGAACATTTGGTACATGGCTATTTTTGAATTATGGTTTTCTCAGGGTATATGCTCAGTAGTGGGATTGCTGGGTCACATGGAAAACTGACTTTTGATTTACTACTTAGGGCCAACTGATTAGAGATATTAATGACATCTGAGAAATTGCTTCACTTTTGCCACATAATGCAATATCATCACACTGGTAATATCCTATCAGCTTTGCCATATCTTACTTGTTAGAAAAAAGAAAAGTCCTGCCCATAGTAAAGGGTTGACTAGGGTGTGGGTTATTGAGTCATTTTAGAATTTTATCTAACCACAGGGAGTAATAAATAACATTTATTACATTTGCATAATACACTTAAAATGTCAACAAAACCCATCGAATGCAGTCATGCACATTATATCATTGAACAAAATGGCAAGGAGTGGTCCACATGAGTGTTCTCAAAGCATTCAGTACATGTCTTTCATAGCACTACAAATGTGACAATTGTGGTTCTTTTCCAATAGTTTTTAATGTCTTAGGATATTGACAATTGTCTTTAATTTATTGTTGTATTCCCAGTGCCTAGTAAAATTTATAATAGGATTTCAATAATAGATTAATAGATATATTATTACTAAAGTATGTAAAATGTTAAGAACGATCATTAGAAGGAAAGTACATGAATATTAATGGATGATACAGTACTTCTTTAACAGAATGTAATGAAGTTTATATTTCTTAGCATGAAATTTTAGTGGTCTAGCTACATTCAGAGGCATTTCTGCACTCAGACTTCTCTGCTGTTTTTTAAAACCTTTGATCAAATCTTGCTAAGATGTTGGAAACAGCATATCACCATGGTTTTAAACTAAGATAGCTTTTGTATTTTCACTGAAAACAGAAAGGCATATACATACTACAAAGCAAACTTCCTAAAGGTATAATGTATTTATGGCTCAAATGATTTATATTTAAGAATTTCTGACTCTGATTTACAGTAACAATCTATGCTTAATTAGCTAACAAGTCTCCTAAAAGCATGTTTTCTCAATTCCAGTATACAATGAGTAAATTAAAACAAAACTGAAAAGGGAAAAACAGTATCGGATGTTTTTCCTTTGTTGTGGCTGGCAGACAATAATTGACTTAGCCCCAATTCATTGAATGTTAATGCAACATTTAAATGGCACATTAGTGTATCCCTTCTATGGAATAGAATTTATTGTTATCTCTTCTCTTTGTATCATAAAATGGTTGTAAATGTAAAGTATGGCAGAAAAGTAGAGTAAAATAGTTTTATAATGTTAAATTTTCACATGAATTGTTTAAATTATTAAAAGCAGAATACTTTTGCAAAATCATCTTAAAAATCCTGTGGGCAAATTTTATTATATGATTTGTTTTAAAATTTAGAAATAATGCTTAATTACCATAGCAAATTCTATCTTGAAAAGAATATATACGTATTGAAAGGGTAATGTGGTGTACAACTAAAAGATGATGTTTGCAATTACTAGGTCAAATAAACCAACACTTAGAGCATTTTATTTGTTAAAAAAATGTATTTTTATATAGCCATTAAAATGGAGCTGGCTGTGTGAAATACCCATTCAGGCAAAAAATTCCTCTGAATACAGTTATTTCCCCTCTCAATTGGACAGGAAAAAGATTGAAAAAAAACTATACTTTTTTCTGGAGCTAACTCTTTATACAAAAAGAATAAATGTTAGTAATAAATGGGAAGAGTGGAATGTTGTCACCAAGAACCAGAATTTAAGTTCAGCCTACCCATGCTCAAACATATTTTTGGTGTGAATGTTACATGAGTAATTACACGTGAAGCACATAGAATAATGCCTTTCATGGTGTAAGCTGTTTAAGCATTGCCAGTATTTTTATTATTGTCTCTTGCTTAGAATGTTTCACAAGTGTAGACACATTTATTGTATTTTTGAAAATAGAAATTTTATACTGTGGTCACATTACATTTCAATTAAATCACAGTGTAGCAATACTTTACACAATAGGAAATACACAGATCAATAATAACAATATTAGCATATGTTCCTCTAACATTTTTCAGTAAATCTTTATGCTCAAATTATAACATTGTACACTCTACAAATCAAGACACTGAGGTTAAGTAATGATTAAAGACTTGCCTTCGTGTCACACAAATAAGTGACAAAAGTGAGTTTAATTGTGTTTTCCAAATCCAAACCCTATGCTTCTCATTCTACTTGAAATATGCAAATAGAAACTGCCATTTATTACTACTATTATTGTTATTACTTCTCACCTCATAAAATTAGTAATGATGGGTATTCCTTTATTTTGGAGCTGGATTTTTGTAAGGATATTTTAATATAAATTATATGAAGAAGAGTAATTTCTCAGTTAATCAAAAATGAAAACTGAGGAGGGGAGTTCTGTTTTAAACTCAGTTCTATTTTGAACTGAACATACTCAGTTGAATTGAATTTAATAAAATCAATTTTCCTATACATATAATGAAATAGATTTGTATTAACAAACCTCACCACAGAGACCTGCAAATGAATGGCAGTCATAAATTGCTTAACTTCAAATTATTACAATATATGAGCTCTGTATTGGGAGTAAAGAGTAAACAGAAAGAAAAAATGGTATTTCAAAAGATTGAATAAAGTTAATAAGGAGGCTGTGTATATCAATGAAGATAAGAAAATATATTAATTAATTATATGAGCATGAGGAAACACACTTCTGATATTATATCCTCCTCTCTCACAGTAACTAGTGGAACTTTATTCTGTTTTCATTCTTGAGAGTAGCTGTTGACTTTGCATTATGAAAATATAAAAGGGCACATTTATATTTTGATGTGAGAACACACAGTAGTCATTCTTATGGTCTTGAAGGAGTATGCTCTGCTGACATTACTTACCTCTTTATAAACAATCATATTGAATCAACTTCTGCTTTCTATATTTTAACATTTAGTTTAGTCACCGTGGAGCTAGACTTTCTAAATGTACTTTGAAATGAAATAAGGGAGTGTCATAGATGGTGTTGAGCTAGGGCATTAGTCAGTTCTTTAGACATAAGAACCACAAAATACTGTTTATCTCTATGGAAAGAATAATCTCATTTGCAGTGCAAACACTGGGTTCTATCATTTACTATGACCTGAACCTTTTGACACTATTTAAGAAGAAGTAACAATTTTAGAAACATAGTTGTGTAACCAAGCAGGATTCTATGGAGGTCTTCCCAGGAAAGACCTTCTCTCACACACCATGCCCTCAGCCTGCCTCTTGTTTGTGGAAAAGCTTTTGTCTCCCAGGCCTCCCCTGAGTCACAAAAGGCTGGCTCAAGAGTTAATGACTGGAAAAATATGTACTAACAAAAGATAACAGTTGGGCCAGGAGAACTGGTAACAATCTAAACAATAGATCAGCCATAAAGTAAGGTCACAGAATCTTTATTTCCTCCCTGAAGGGCATAGAAAACAGTATCTGATACACATCCCTGAGTTGTTTTACAGATACCAAAACCCCCACCATATGGAAGAAACTAACTGCATGATGACCATGAACACATAGCTCCCAGGCAGGCTGGAGCCTGAGGATTGATGATGTTGTAAACCCAATCACCCTGTTACCTCACCATCAACCGATCATAGAATTATGTACCAGCTGATCATGCACTCTGCAACTTCCCTCTCTCATCTTTCCTTTAAACACCCTTCCCTGAAATCCACTGGGGAGTTCCTGTCTTTTGAGCATTAGCTGCCTTAACTCCTTGCTTGGCCTTGCAATAAATGCTGTACTTTCCTTCACCATAACCGGGAGTCAGTAGACTGGCTTTACTGTGCAAGGGCAAACTGACCCAAGTTTGATTCAGTAACAGTTACATATATATTGTTGATTTTTCATGAATAAAACTCTTAAGTTATACAGGAAAAAAATACCATGCCTTATATACCTCAAAGTTTCCAACATGGGAGGAAGAGGGGAATGGAACTGTGGAACACAGTGTGGAAAAATATACATTTTTAAAATGTATCATTTAACAGCAGAAGATATTAACTTTTTTTTTCTTAATTTGAAAAATAAAAAGAGGGAAATCAGAGTATGAAGGTAGCAAGTACCAAAAAGATGGGGCAAAAGCTAAATACAGCTTCCCTTCCTTAATGAAAAGAAAGGAAATTGTTTTTAATTTTGAGAGATGGGAAGAACACCAGAGAAAGAGCCCAAGATCAGAGGAAATAAAAAAGAGTTAGCAAGATGGTAAAATCCTAGAAACCTAGAAATCCTTTATCCTAGTGATATAAAGAATTGATAATAATATCCCCCTAGTAGAATGTAATAATCTCTCTCTCTTGCACAACCAAGATTAATGGTAATTTCACACTTAGCTCCTTTTCTCATTTCCCACTCAGTAAACTATACAAATTAGACTTTCAGTCCAGTAGCACAAGCAAAGTAGCTCTCACTGAAGTCAGTAATAACTACATTGACTCTATGATGCATCATCAAAATCAAGCATTCTTATAAATGGAAAGAAATGATAGTAATCAAGGCAGGCAATAGACATAAGCCAGGATTTTCCCAGTCAGATATGAATCCTTGGTAATTTTTTTTTTTCTTGGTAATTCTTAATGGGAACTCTCTGACTTTGTCTTATTTGAGTTCTAAACAGTATCTAGCACTATTGACAACTTCTTCTCTTGTAACACTCACTGCTCAGAGTTCTATGATGCATTCCTCCCCTGATTGTTCCTCAACTGGCCACTAAATTCTAGTCACCTTTGTAGGCTTAGCTATTACCTATTCAGATTCCTCAAAGCTTAGTTTTAGGTCCTTACTTCTTTTCACTTCATGTGCTGATGACACAACACTTTCTCTCACATTTCTTTGGTGAGAGTCATGTGACTCCCATTAAATGCAAAGGGCTGTGATTGTGGTCTAGCAATGTGATAGGGAAGGATAAAATGTGAATATGTTTCTCAACTGGCAATAGTGAATAGTAGCTAATCCAGAAGTTATGTTAATAGGAAGTTTATAGCAGAGCCACGGGAGTTACACTTGGCTCAAATATGCCCAGAGTTTCTTAATTCAACAATGTTAGCACATGGAATAGATTTTACAGACCAGAAATTGGCCGGGATTCAGTAGTCAGTATCTACTAAATGCTAACAAGAAGTAAGCATCTCTTTAGGTGTGATGATATGTATAGAAAATTTGCAGGAAGGAATAAAATAGGTTTCAACTTACTGAAAAAAAAATGTTAGTTTAGAACAAGCACTTATTCCCTTTATACATTACTTCTGCTTCAAGCTCCAAGCCCTGGATTCTCCTTGTGTATGAAGTTAATTGGACCATGCAGTCATACTGGTCAATCATGGAAAAGAGAAGAGAACAACTGTGAAGTCACTGTAATATTTTAGGTGGCAGAAGATGAATTGGAAATTACAAAACAAACAAACCAACCAAAAACCCAAAATAAAAAAAATTGGAGGATGAGTTTCTTTTCACTGACATAAATGATGTTTATATAAAACTTTTGTGTGTGTGAATTTCACATTGCCAATTACTTTTCCTAGAAAACCTTTATTGATTTTTGCTGAACTTTAGTATCTGTAGCAATTATATGGTTACAATTGATAAGCAGATATAGTTCAGATATAGTTCTGACATGAATGTTCTTGATTTACATTCATGAATAAGGTGAAAGTAAAGCAGTAAAGATAAATGTCAGGACTGCTCTCTTCAATGACATGATTGGATGTTTAACAATTTAGCATAAGGCCTTACAAGCCAAAATATTGTGTTCTGTTTTGTTTTGTTTACAAAGTGTTCTGATACATGTCTTTCTTCTTGTCTTTCCTTCTTATTCTTTCTCTTTAAAATTTTAATTCCATATTCTTATATAAATCTCTACCTCATTATGTTTCATTGCTCAATAATATGGGGGTTTTATTACTTAACTATACCAATATTGATGGATATCAGGTTATTTCTGGCCTTATATGTATTTTTGACCAGGCTATTTATATCAGTGTAAAGCTTGCTGGTCAAAGCAAACAAAAAACAAATTAAAAATTTTTGCCAGTGTTATTAAATTATAATTTTAAAAGTTTTTACACTCCTAGGTAATAATACTGATTTTCTGACATACAAGATAGAGTCTGTCATACAGAGTGAAGTAAGTCAGAAAGAGAAAAACAAATACAGTATGCTAACACATATATATGGAATCTAAGGGAAAAAAAAAAAGGTCATGAAGAACCTAGTGGCAAGACAGGAATAAAGACACAGACCTACTAGAGAATGGACTTGAGGATATGGGGAGGGGGAAGGGTAAGATGTGACAAAGTGAGAGAGTGGCATGGACATATATACATTACCAAACGTAAAATAGATTGCTAGTGGGAAGCAACCGCATAGCACAGGGAGATCAGCTCTGTGCATTGTGACCACCTAGAGGGGTGGGAGGGAGGGAGATGCAAGAGGGAAGAGATATGGGAACATATGTATATGTATAACTGATTCACTTTGTTATAAAGCAGAAACTAACACACCATTGTAAAGCAATTATAGTCCAATAAAAAAAAAAAGATATTTTTAAAATAAAATTTTAACCTTCCTGTGTATTATCTGATCAATATCTCTTATTATGCCTTAGTTAAATAGCTCTGACCTGGGCACTGACTGAGTTCAGTAGGATGGAGACAGAGGAGAAAGAGGGAAAGAGAGAGAGAAAGTTGAGAGAAAGCTAGAGAGTGATTTCTACCCTATTTTTAAATAAGCTAATCAAGTATAGAAACTTTTTAAAAAATTGCAGCTTTTATTGTCTATTGGTTTAATTATTGTGTGCCTGAGCTACCGTTTAGAAGACTGAGTTATACTGGCATGGATGTGATTACTTTGATATAATAAGAAAATTATTCCACATATATTATAATTTAAGACAAAAAAAAAAACTGCTTTCTGCATCAGCTAAAGTTGAATGTTGCACCTGGAAATTCTAACACAAGGAACTCTCTCTTCTCTATAAATATGTCTTGACTGATGTCACCTTGCCTCAAGTGTATTACTTTAAATACAAAGTGCAAAGAGAACAGTTGTAAAGGGTGAGAAGTCTAAACACATTTTTTGCAAACTCTCCTGGTGCTGACAAAACACATTTAATCATGCCCAAGCTTCACGAAATTGAGTTCATTAAGTTAGGATTTTTAAAAATGGCTAAGAAAAATATTATTCACATCTAAACTGTTGAATAAAACAACTATATAAAGCTATTTAAAAAGATGTCGATTTTAACAAAATTAGTTTACAAATGTTTCTTTCAGCGTTTAAAAATTTTCCTAAGAAACTGAAATTTGGAGAATTATGACAACTGATTTATTACACCGCAGTCTGAAATTGTGAGAGAAGAGGGAAACTGGTGTTCTGAGCATTGACCTGTTTCTTTTTCTTTCCTGCTTAACTCAACAACCTCGTTTGTTTTCATGGGAATTTTGTGTGACACCATGGAGATAATAGTGCCATAGCCTGAGATAAGACATTAAAAGATATACCCCCGAGAAGCAACTAGAATTCACTTAGGGGATTAAAAACTGATTTTCTGTATTAACATTTGATGGTTTCCTCTGTATACTCCAAGAAGTTCCTGTCTTTTTACAGAATAGTTAACTCCTAGCAAGATACTTCACAACCAATAATAAAATATGTCAACAGGGAATACAACTAACAATCTCAATGCACACATTTACAATGCATATAGTTAACTAAGCATATGGAAAATTACAAAGATATTATGACAAATATATTATTCAAGGAGGCAATACAGAGCTTCATTTGATAATTGCATTTAGAGTACAGAATAAAGTCAATCACACCTTTACAAAAAACAAATTTTACATGATCAGATGGTCATTTACATATTTTGATTTCTCTAGAGATTACCCTTTGGCAAATACAGGATTCTGCATTTTCTGTATCTAACATGTACTGGCTCTAAGTCTCTGATTAGAAGAATTTTTATGAATTATAACCCTTGATTTCCATTCTACAATTTCCATGTTGAGGACATTCAAGCCATGCAATAAAAACACATTTAATATTAATTAAAGTTAATGATCCAAGCCATAAAAAGTTGTTCCTTTTCCCATAATGTCCATGAGGTTTCACTGAATGTTATTAGCAAACATTTCATTTTAGTGGATGTAATTTTCTACTGGATTACTTCTCACCCAGTCATTTTGTGGTTGACATACGTGGTGACATAGTTTGAAACATCACTGAGAGTCATTTCTCCTATTAGCCTTTATAGATTCTTACACAAAACCTCTTCTTATTATTTAACACCCCCTACACTCTCATACACAAAAATCATGGCAACATTACCAGTAGAAATACCGAAAACTATTCCTCCTCGTCCTCAAGAAATTATCTGTTGTCTTTGAAGAAAGGCATCCATTGTCTCTTTCATATCTTAGTTAAGGAACTCCTCCTTAGTTAATGTAGGGTGTAGCAGATTTCTCCTTTTCCTGTTTTCATTCCTGTGCCATGAAGCATATTTAACAATTGTATGAGCTCTATTTTCCATCTTCCTAAAGAGGCTGAAGGACATTGTATAACATTTCTAAGGGTTCCTCTGTGAGATGTTGAAGTTTCTAGGGTACCTAGATTACTTTGTAGTTTTTGTTAACCATCACAAATTTAAAATAGTTTCTGAGAAACATGTAATACAAATATGAAAAAGAAATAAAGGAAGGAACAAGGGGAAAATGGAAGAAAAAAAAGAAGGCAGAAAGGGAGAAAAAGAAAGTGGAGATGGAGGGAGAAGAAAAAAATAAATAGAGAGGACAGGAGACACGGGATCCATGAGCAGAAAAGGTGGGAGAATTGGTGGGGGTGGAGAAGAGACATACCCTCACACTATAAACAGTGAAATAGAGAATTTAAATTTATAGATTTTAAACTAGACTAACTGAATTCACACCCAAGTTCCGCTTCTTCATGACTAAAATTTATTTAAATTCCTCAAGTTTCATCTTTCTTATTTAAAAAGTGAGAGAGTGTACTACATTATGATAAACATTATTAATTAGAGGCACACGGATGCACATAGTCTGTGTGCTCTTGAGAAAGACTGCTTCACTGCTTCATTGCTTAATTTTTTTGCTTAATGCATAGTAGATTTTTGTTGACTGTTGAATGATTTATAGTCACAGGTTCATTTCAATTTATTACATTCCAAACAATGAAATTGTTACAGCACACAGGTAGCTAGATATGAGCAGAGAAAGGGGGCATGGGCCAGGTGGCAGAAAACCATGCATCTTGTAAACTGTGAGGGTCCAAGGGCAGACAGAGAGAGAGAGGGAGAGAGAGAGAGTTGGTGGGAAGTAAGGCAACGCCTCTCAAGTGCAAGGGAGGTGAGAAGCTGAGGTTTACCAATTCTCCTGGCTGGCTCCGTCTGCCAAGATGTTCCTGATGAAAGTAGCGTTCTTGTCTAATCGCAGAAAGAATTCAGAAATGAGACAGTGAGATCAAGAAAGTAAAGTGAGGATTTATTTAAGCAAGAATATGCTCTCAGAGGGAGAGGGGGAAGACAGGTGAATAGCTGCCCTGGGTTTCTTTGGCAAGCCTGTTATGAGTGGCATACAAATGAAGGGACAGAATGTTCATTGGGCAAGGAGGGGCTTGGGGTCGTATAACCTGGTTTTCATCCCAGCTCTACCTTCCCAAGGGGAGGAGGGATTTTTTCCTTATTTAGCTTTGATTGGAAGTGTCATGGCGTCAGTGCACGATGGGTACTTCTTATCTGCAAAGCTAATTTTATTGTAATGAGGGCATAAAGTGCAAAAGGTTACATTCAAACACTGGAGATTCCTTTTCCCACCTTTTTTTGTCTGCCTCCAGGACACTTATCACCCCAAAATGTGTGGTTTCCTGTCAGTCTGGAGGTTTCTGCTTTTCTTTGTCTGCTTATGGACCCCCCCACTGTTTACAAGCTGTGTGGTTTCCTGCCACCTGGCCTATGCCCCCCTTTCTCTGTTCATATCTAGCTACCTGCCTGGACCTCCATGGTTTTTACAAAGTAATAATGGTCCCTCTTTTGTGTCTAAGATAACACAGCAAATCTCTACTGCCCTAGGCATTTGCTACCACCACCATGCTACCTGGAGGCCTCAATCATTAGGAAAAGTGTAAAGGGCAAATGAAACTTTAACAAGAATTCTGACTAAGCTTTGTCAAGAGACATCAGAACATTGGAGAAAGCTTTTGTCCAGAGCCCTCCTGAGAATCAGGGTGGCACCTAAAATGGGGCTAAAGCTCATCCCCTTTGAAATGACTTATGGTAGACCCTTTTTATCCTCTGATATTCTGGTGGACACTGAAACCAATGAGCTTAAGTACCTAATTAATCTGGGACAAGTCTAAAAGGTGATTTCAGAATATGGAAATGAGGTTTTTCCAGCTCTCAGCCAGGAAAATGTCCCCATTCAGGTTCAGCTGGGAGATTTCAACCTTCTAAAAACATGGAGGAAAGGGTCCCCATCTGATCAGTTATTGCCCAGGTGAAAGGGGTCTTACCAGGTTTATCTCAGCACTCTTATTATGGTAAAACTACAGGGGATCACTAGTTGGGTGCACCTTTCTGTAATTAAACCTACTGCTCCCTCTGAGTCTTCACAGGACTTGGAGAAATTTGGACAGCCAGAAGAGCCCAGGTAGATGAGCAAGCCTCTTCAGGACCTGAGGATTTTACTCAAAAAGGACAAAGAAACTTCACAGATCCAAGGGTTGGTACCCATAGCCATTATTTTCCTTTTTGCCTTCTGATACCCTGGTCCACCCACAAAATAATTAATATGCTCTGGTGGATTTGGATACTTATTGCCCTCTTCACTCTTCTTCTGCTCTTGGAATCTTTTATGAGTGCTGCTTTAACTCTGCACCTAATACCCAAGAAGGAACACCTCTGTCAATGCTGGGTTTGATAAGACACCTCACAATGTCTATGCTTTCTCTTTTTTGTTTCCAAAAGATGCTGGGGACCCTACCCCTACTCTTACTTGTTCTCATTATATCTATCCAATCTCTTTGGTCCCAAGACTTAAAATGGAAAGTTAACATAATAGTCAATAACTCCCAGATTATTGCTAAAGGGGAAAATCTCTCTTCTGCTGGGTTTGCCATCCCCAACCCACCACCCTGGGAGACATAAGTATCACCCTCAAAGCCTACCCTGTTGACAACCACTCTGTATTCTCAGCTTTTAACTGATCTTCTTTTAATTACTCTCAACAAGATTTTTCTTTAAGTGTTACATAGGAAAGGTTATCTCTGCTCTGTTACCACATCACACCTCCCTATTCAAGGGCTATAAATATCACCAAATCCCCCCTAATCTGCAATCAAACCCTAGGATGCACCCCTTGTCACAACAACATCCACAGGGGAAACATAGACCCCTTTTCAGCCCTTGAGGCTCTCTCCAGCAGAAACCTAAGCTTGTCCCTAGATGTTTAAGCCTATAAATTGGAGTGATATAGTGGACCAGCCTATTTACACTTCATCCTGCACCCTTAGCAACACACATGTATGTTATGACAGTTCACAAACTAATGCCAACAGAACTTCTTATGCCAGATGTTATGTCAGACATCCCCTGATGATGACTCTCCCTGAATATAGACACCCTGACACTCCAAACCATGGACCAAATCCAAAATACAGATAGGACCGCTCTGCAACTGTGTCGCACTTCCCAGAACTTTTCTGCAACTGTGTAATCAAACCAATCGCACTGTCTTACCCGCACCACCTGGATTATTATGGCTATGTGGGATCCCAGACAACTACCTCACAATGACCAAAGCCATTGCTCTCTCACGCTAGATAACACACTTCATTTTGGGGACTGCATCTTGGGTACTGTGACTCCAGCCCAAATAACCATCCTCAACGTAACCCATGTGACACACAAAAAAGGGACTTTTGTCTGGTGTTAGCAGGAATTATGGGGACTGTAGCTGCACCTGCCCCTTGGGGAGGATTTGCCTACCATGAGGCAACCTTGAGGGATCTAACTTCTTCCCTGGGTAGCTCACTAAAGAAAACTGGAGACACTCACAATCTTGCAAAAATTCCTAGATTCCCTGGCAGGCGTGGCCTTCAACAACTGCTGAGCCCTAGACTATCTCCTAGCAAGCCAAGGGGGGGTTTGGGCTGTCAAAAATAAAATATGTTGTGCATATATTAATATCACAGGAGAAGTAGAAGTAAATGTTAAAGAAATCTACAAACAGGCTTCCTGGCTCCACAGGTATAATCAAGGGAAGCAAGAATGGACCGAGACCATTAAGGGATGGTTTCCAGGATATACTTGGTTTCTCCCATTTCTAGGTTCCATAGGCACTACATTTCTCATCTTTCTCTTTGGTCCTTGTATTTTTAACCCCCCAATTAAATTTCTGTCGTCTAGAATACAACAACTCCAACTTCAAATAATACTACTCCAGGGATTTTGACCCATCCCACCTGAAGATAAGGACCATCAACACCCACTGAACAAGGTCGCTGCCTCCTTCTACTCCCCATTCTCCACCTCTGCCACTTGTAAACAATCCTCTGACAGACAGCAAGGAGACCTGGACCCATAGGAAGGGACAACACCTGTGCTCAGCTTGAAGCACTTACAGAAGACAGACCATCGGCTCTTTGCCTCTTAAAAGATTTTAAGTGTACAGGCTCCTTGAGGGGGGAATGTTAGAGCAGGCAGGTAGCTAGATATGAGTAGAGAAAGGGGGGTACAGGCCAGGTGGCAGGGAACCATGCATCTTCTGAACAGTGGGGGACCATGGGCAGACAAAAAAATACAGGAACATCCAGACTGACAGGAAAGCACACATTTTGGGGTGTCTGTCTGGAGGCAGACAAAAAAAGGTGAGAAAAGGAATCTCCAGTGTTTGAATGTAACCTTTTGCTCTTTATGCCCTCATTACAATAAAATTAGCTTTGCAGATAAGAAGTACCCATCGTGCACTGACGCCATGACACTTCCAATCAAAGCTAAATAACAAAAAAATCCCTCCTTCCCTTGGGAAGGTAGAGTTGGGACGAAAACCAGGTTATACGACCCCCAAGCCCCTCCTTGCACAATAAACATTCTGTCCTTCATTTGTATGTCACTCATAACTTGCTTGCCAAAGAAACCCAGGGCAGGTACTCACCTGTCTTCCCACTCTCCCTCTGAGAGCGTATTTTTGCTTGAATAAATCCTCGCTTTACTTTCTTGATCTCCCTGTCTTGTTTATGAATTCTTTCTGGGGTGAGACAAGAACCTTACCTTCACTGAGAACAAAATGACTCTTTCAGGCTCCCGCATACCACACTATTAGAGAAGTAAGAAGGATGGATTATTTTTCAGAGCATGTTTAAAGTTTCTAATACATCCTTCTCTTGCTCTATAATCTCTTATTCTTCCTTACCTGACATTTCCTTACTTGAGATTCATGGGTCAGGTCAGAGTAGCAGGTTTCATCATCATGTTATAATTGTATTTTTTTCTTTGTTGTACACTATCTTCTTATGGACTATTATGTAGTATGGTTGCCTAAGCTTGATTATCTTCTTTAACATTTAATATACTGAGAGCACATCTTAAATACTGAGGCATAAATACTCAATTTCAGTTTCAGAAACTGTCAATTTGAGAACAGTTATTGTACACAAAAAGAAAATAGACCACAAGTTACTTATAGATAACCCATATGTTAGCTGTCAGCTCTGTCATCTTATAGATTTGGCTGATATTTCCTTGAACATATTATTTTCAATGCAGATGGGCTTCAAATTCCTCCTAAAGATATTAACTCCAAGATGCATATCACCCTATATTTTATCATAATTTATTGACTGGGATTCATTATTAGCTTTCTTTATCCTTTAACTTAACAGTTCTGTTGTAATATTCAGATCTTCCTAGTTTAAAGAAGAAAAAAAAGTAGTCTCATTGAAAGTTTTTGAGTTTAATAGACTTTTCAAAGATTCAGAATACGTCACCTCAAAATATGCCACTTTGGTATATTGATTATTTTGAAGTGAAAGTACTTGAGAAACAGTCTGTGCATGAAGGATACTTTGAACCTCTTTTGCCCCCCTGAAAGCAAGAGATAAATCTCCCATGTGAAATGTATCCTTCCTGTACCAGGAGGGTAGAAGATATCTTTATCACCAGAGATAGGGAATTTAGGACCAAGAAGGCTGTGTAAACAAACCTGTTCCTTCTTCACATTTTACTACCCTTTGTTTTGTCAGTTCATCACAAGTTTATTGTTTCTTTATCTAAAACTATCAAAAAGCTTCCTGCTTTGGTCATTTCCTTGAGTCTAATATATTTGTGGGACTCTCATATGTTTATGTGTGTACATACATAATTAAATTTGTTCCCTGGTTAATCTGTTTTCTTATTAATGGGGACGGGGGTTCTCTGCCAAGAATCTAAAATGGTAGAGGGAAAACTACTTTTTCTTCACAGTATTTTCCTTACAATTTTTAGATTCTCCTTAGGAGTGGATTTTTAAATATATATATATATATATTTTATAGTCTTTCATTCCCTTTCTGAGTCTCTATACTTCCCTCACATTCCTATGTTGTATACTCATTCCCTCCTTCTGAAACCATCCTTATGAACTCCAATATTCTCAGGATACCAGAGAAAACAGATTAGTTTCCATAGCCAATTTTGCACCATGATGTTCAACATATTTAAGAGCCATCTGATGCTTCCTAACAAAAATATGATATACATGTGCATGTGCAAAAAGAAAAAGAAACATAAATAATTTAGATACATAACATACATGTAGTGTGGTATAATCATTAAATGTTAGCTAATTTTAGGAAAGGGTGTTCATTTGGGATTGAAACAGTGAGAAAAAGATTAACCATAACATTTGGGATGGGTACTAAAGACTGATTGGACTTGGGCAAGTGATGAGGAAGAGAAATGATTTACCAGGTTTAAGTACACAGTGAAAAATATGAGAGAAAAAGAGTTATAAAATTTAAAAGTTGTACTACCTGAGAAATTTCAGTTACCTACATTTTTGTAAGGACATTTTTGTTCTATCATGAAAAGATCACTCAAATTAAGAAATATCTGTCTTGAATAAGTTGGCAAAATTTACAAGTCATTATTTTACATTTTAAACAGCCAAACAACACAGCTTCTTGAGCAAATAAATCAGAAAATTTTTAATGGTGGGACTTTAATTTTCTATGAGAGTTTGTCTCATAGGAAAATTGTATATATATGAGTTTTCTTGCCTCTCACTTGAACTCTAATGTTTACCTTAAAGCATTAATTAGGCATCATACACTTTCCACTGACAAAATTCCTTAAAAGTTGCCTAATGGCTTCACAGTCAAAGCAATTACTTCTATCACTGCCTACCTGGATAGCTTGTTCTCCGCAGCAAAATTAATAGATATCATTTAATAGTCAGAACAGTTTCTGACCTTTCATGACTCTAGGGCACTCAAACTCTTTGTTCAATTTACCACACTTACATAAAAAGCTGCTTCTAACAGCTTAGATTTAGTATCAATTTAATAACAGAAGGTCTTTCTCAGCAGGGTCAGCACACTTGGCATCCTGCAGTACAACGGTAATAAGTACTGTCAATATTATGAAAATGCAACTCAGGACACTGATGTTAAAAACAAAAATGTGCAACTAAGCTTTCTCCCAAGAAACATAGGAAGTGTATACTATCACTGAATCCATGCTATCATAAATTTTTGAGCTGAAATAAATAAATTATGAAATAAACAGATGTGTGTTGACAAAAAAATCAACAAACAATCTATAATAGGAATAGAAAAGACTTTTTATTTGAACCAAACTGAAGACTACAGCCCAGAAGACAGCCTCTCAAATAACTCTGAGGAACAATTCCCGAGAAACATGGTTTTCAGCACAGCTTTATGTCTTGTTAGAACAAAGAACATCACACAAGTCAGGGATACATTCCTTCAAGTTTTCAAAAAAAGAAAAAAATCAGCACATACACAGCAAATCACTATGACCGTGGCACCTGGGAAGAGAATCTTATCATCTAAGGAGTACCAGCATTGGTGTCCTGGGAAGGCAGACATTTAATCTTTATTTTTAATTAATGTGGACATTCTTTACTTCTAATCAGTGTGCTCTTTTCTTTAATAATTAAAGCAGATGTACAATTTATATTTGATAGGTGACAAACAGGCTGTTCTAGTTAGAATAAAATTCAAGATAACTCATGTATAAGCCAGAATGACTTCCCCATACCTCAATATGTGAAAATTTATTTTATCAAATAAATTAGCAGTGTAATTCAAGGACTTGGTGAGGCGAACCAGATTACAAAAATGCAAAAGTTTATTGTTTATGCTTCATATATCTAAAAATTGAAAATGTATTTGTTACTGAAAGTAAAGGAAACCTTTCCATAAATAAAAAAATAAAGTATATATAGCTTCTTGAAGGTTCTCACTTTCTCATGAACATATATACTAAAATAAACTAAGAAAAATTGAGAGCAGGGATATTTCAACTTAGAACATAATGTGAGAGCATAGATACAGGATTAGCAGAAAGCTTAGCTGTATAGTATTTTTCATTAGTGTTCTGAGAGGATTTTGTTATATTGCAAGTCCTTGTTACCACTTAACTACAACACCAAGTGAGCTGACCCTCTGAGAAAGACCTCCTATTACCATGAGTATTGTGTGAGTAAGTATGACTATATTTAAAATATGTCTCATTTTCTACTTAAATGATTTTTAAATAGAAAATAAAATATAAACAATTTTAACTATTTATGATATTTTAAAAAGAAAATTAGCTTTCTATGCAACATGACCCATACTGGAGCAATATGTGTTCATCTCACTTCTATTAATAATAAAAACATTTTAAAATAATCAGAAATATCCTTTGACCTGTATTGTTATTGAATAAATTATAATCAATAATACCACCAGTCCTACAAACAGTTATAAAACTAATGTAATCAATCAGTCATCTGTATAAATACTTTAAAATTTACTTTGGAAACAAAAACTCAGGATACAAATGTATTTTCCAAGCTCTTAATTTCTCAAAAAGGTGCCCTAAAATAGATGATTAGAGATATTACAACCGGATTCTTGCCACTCCTTTCTATAAATGAACAAGTACTACTGCATATAACAATATATTGTTATATAACTATATAACTAGCAAATTCTATCAAAAGGTATGGATTCACCATAAGTTAAAAGAAAGTTATTGCAAAAAGATTAAGTCTAGAAAGAACAGGGTGCAAAAAATCATGAACAAAACCTTAGTTTTTCAAGGTCTTTATAAATTGAATCTCAATGTTGAACTCTATTTTCCTATTTTTACCTCTCCTTATTTTATTGTTTTCCCCAGATTCTTCTGTTTGGTGTCAATTAAGGCTTTAAAATTGCTGATATGAAGTTGAAACTGTCAGAAGCAATTTTGTTAATTGATCTTTTACAAGTGGTTTAGTAAAAAAAAAGAAAAAGAAAAAAGGTTTATGTACCTTATCTTTGGTTATCCAAAGATATTTGTTTTATTATAACAACATATAATCCTGTCTTGCAGAGAGCCATAACATTAACATTTGCATTTCTTTCTATTTAGAAAAGTTTAAAAAAATATTTGGGAAATATAAAAAGCATATGCTGACTTTTCCTTGACTTCCCTTGTTGACATGAATTTCAAAATGTCCTTTTATTGTTTGAACAGTGGACTATCAGTGATGTTAGCTATTTGAGAAGAATTTTAACATCTTCCACGATACATTTTATTTTTATGACAAAGAAACATAAATTTTTTCATTAGATGATGAAGTGTCAGGTAGCCTAACTGATTTACTGGTTTCCTAAAATAGATAATTGCTCAGAAATTATCATTTTCGCATCTTCACTATAGCCTTACAAATGTCAGTTTAGACAATGAAACAGAAAATCCATTAGCATACATTTAGTTAGCATCTATAAATGATGGATAATATATTTTAAAATATCTATTTGATTTAATTAGTATTGCTATGTTCCAGTCCACTGGAATTACATTTAAAATCACTATGGATGGTGGTATGCTCTCATACAAAGTCACTTTTCAATGCAGAATCATAATGACTATAATCAAAATCAATTTCAAGGGATCCAAGCCCCTTAGGACTACCTCACTTGTCCAAATAATAGATAATTAAAATGATTTAAAATCCATTTTAGCCTTCTGTATCTTAAATATTTAACTTTATCATATTACATAAATTACAGGTATTTGCAACATAGTCTAGTTTAACAGCCTCTTATGTCTTCATTCAAGTAATAAGTGTGACATACTATCCACTTTGTAATGAGTGCATAAAATGATAATTTTGTAGGCAAACATTCCCACCTCACTGGCAGATGGCATAAAAGGCTGTTCAAGGACCCTTTCAAAGCAAGTTAAAATAGTCTGATAATGAATAAATAGCAGGTGCTGTCATTGTAAATTTTAGAACACATGAAATACACATTCAGATTCTTCTGAAAGCGAACTTTAGCCAAATTTGTACCCAATATTTATTTTCAGCTTAATCTTCTCATTACTTCAGATGGATCAGAACTATCAAGTACTGACAGTTATTACAGAGGATGTCCATAAATATTCTCTAACTATATTTCTCTATTTTGATTATAATTATACAAGAACATGCAGCACTTAAGGATATATACGTATATCTTTTAAATAGAAAATATACTGTGTACTGAAAATATGCCTGCAATTCTGCCTTCAATTTAATCCTCCCCCTTTTTCTGAAAATAAATATTTATAGTTTTAAGTAACAGGTTTATACATTTATTCTCAGTAATTTTTTCAATTATCAGACAGGAAATTGATTTTAATGAATTCCAGAAAGAATTTATCTCCATAGTTTTTATTCAGGGATGCACTAATTACTCCCACTTGGATCATGTGAATTTTGGCCTTCAGCTCAGTTTTTTCTGTTTGTTTTCAGCTTGGGTTGACTACATGTTTAAGGCCTTTCATGTCTTTTAATCCTCTAAAATAAAACTTACCAGTGGGCTTCCTTCATTTTTAACTTATCTCAAAGCTCTGAAATTGTTAACATAGTTCAAGTTTAGAGGATAAATTTTGGGAACTCTGGGGTAGATAGACTATTATCTGGTATTTGACATGCCAGTTAAAAATCATTATAAAAAGCTTGGCCTTAAATTTGGCTGAAATTATTCCAACGGAGTTACATAATCATATATTATCTGTCCAACAAGCAAAGCAATAATGTTGTTAAGAATATTTGAATGGCTTTTTTGAAAAACTAGAGTATAATTTGGATCAAGCTGTAATGATATATTTGGAAGAATCTTCTACTTCAGTTGAGATTTTGGTGCTTAACTCTAAATTAAATTTCAGGCATTGCAATAGTTTAAATTTTTAGTTCACTATGTAGTAGATAGAGGTATGGTGGAATTAAAAAGGGTTCTATGAGTTTCTGAAATGTGTTATAAACAGGGCTCCAGTTGAAAGAACCCTCCCTTTGGAGTCATATTTATAATCCAAAGCTCTTTTTTTCCACAAAAAAGGTAAAAGTTAGCTTTGATTCTTTCATGCTATTAATTGCCTTTTCCACATTCATTATGAAATTTAAAGAAATATCAGTATATAATATTTACTTACTGCATAACTCAGTATGTTTAAAAAGCTTTAGATGAAGAGCACATTGTATATAAATATTGTATTTGTCAAGTTACTAAGTTGGAATTTATATTAAAATTACTTCAGTCTACATAGTGTGAAATAGGTATGCATATTTTAAAAATCTACATCCCAGACTCAGTTAGTTTGATGTACATTACTCTAATTATAAATCTGTACTATGCTAGTGGTTAGTTAGTTTTTGATATATCAAGGATAAACAAGACCAGAGGTAGTTGTTTAACCACTACAAATATAATTGTCAAAACCTTTACCTAAGCATTTGTTAAATAATACAGGTGAAGCTAGAAGTAATGCTTTCATGGATGTGTTTGACTGGTCTGGTAGAGATGGACAATTGCCTACCAAAGTCATGCTGCCACTGCCATAGTATACAGTTTCTGTGGAGGTAGGTACAAGTGCACATTTTGGTCTGAATTTCTGACTTATTTTCAAACAGTGGAATGTGAGAGAAATTAACATCTACCTTTTTTGTGCCAAAGGTACATTTCAAAAAGTACTTTCACATTCTCTGATTTTCTCTTTCCTCTCTAATTTCTGATTATAAGAAGTAAGTCTGCATTTTCTCTTTTCTCTTCTGATTTGCAAGAATAGATGATAAGATGATCTTCACAGGATGACAAAGCCACAAGATGGGACAAGCATGGAGGCACCCCCTAACCAGAAAGATTGTCTGGGCCAAACTTCATTTAATGAACAAGACATTTAAATCATGCCAGCCCAGCAGTCAAATACCTTCAGCATATCATGTGAGAGTTAATATTCCATTGCACCTGTGTGCTCCCACCTCACAAGGGTCTTCTGGGTAATCTGAGGCTTCCCTATTTGTAATCTGTAATCTATAAAGGTCACGCCATTTTTGCCACTTGGAAGAACATATCGTACTAAGTACTTTACTAAGAAAATTTGTTTATTGTTTTTATACTACACACATATAAATGTTTAAACATACAGAAGAATTTGGTCCAAGATTGAATTTCATTTAAATATTTTACCTGGTAGCAAATTGTTAAATAATGGATGTATAGCTTTCATGTATATATCTAAACAGAGTAAGTTGTTTATATATGCAAACAATGTAACAATGCTTGAATAATTAATTTTAGGTAAGTTCAAAGTAACATTTTATAAATGTAAGTATGACCAAAAATACTATTTCAATGTAACTTGAAATTGAGAAAGAAACAGCCATACAAGAACATGTGATTTTTAGTGTTTTTTAATATTAAAAAAGTTAATATTTTCCCAGTTTTTAAATACATTTCTTAGATTGCATTTTCTACATTTGCAGAAATTTATTTGGCAGTGCTGAAAATGAAATCTTGGATTAGAGGTTTTTATATTATTTTTGGAAGTTTTAAAATTTGACAGTTTATGTGACAGTTTTTAACCTTCTATTAGTAAATCTTGTTTGGTAAATTGCTTTATGAAACACAGAAACAGAAAGGTATGAGAAGGGTTTAAATTATATAGTGACTCTTTTTTACTACATTTTTATTCTGAGATGAAGAGTGGAGGAAAAATTTAAATAGTCTAATTATCTAAACTCTAATTCTCTCAATGCCCTTCATTATTCTTTAATAAATTCATTCTAATAGCCTTAAAAACAAGTATTCATCCAGAGTGACAGAGAAATCAATTAATTATTCTTTAGATCTCCTTATATCCTTGCCTTCCTTTCAGAAGTTCCCTGGTTCCAAAAAAAAAAAAAAAAAAAAAAAAAACTCATGTAGAGTAACATGAGTAACAAAATATAGAAGACAGAAGTAGTAGATTTGCAAGTAATCATTCTAGGTGTTTACATTTAGATTGTTCTTTTAGCTTTTCACATTGGAGAGAACTAAGCACACTTAATCTATGGAGGGTGATGAAACCTAAATGGTTTAGCATTTTCTGCAGTTTATTATCAGAGCTTCAGTGTCTTCCTGTCTTTTAAAAATGCTTAAAGGTCACCATTAGAGATCATCTGTTTTGTATCAACAATCCAGAAGGTATGAAAAAGAAATTAGGGGGAAGATGAAGTAAAAGGTGAGTGAGATAGACTGTTTTTCCTAAATTTGATGAATATTTGATCATTTTCTTATACTCTCTATTATTCTTTGAAAGTGAATACCAGTTACACAGAAGGGTGTTTTTTCCCTCATAATCTTTATTCCAAAGTGTCATAATGGAAAGAGTTGGCAGTTGTAAATGGTAAATTATAACATGGTAAAGAAACAAAAGTATGATTTTCTAAACAAAATATTTTATTGATTTATTTAAGGAAAATTATTGTCCTCACTCCAGGCAAAACCACTAAATATTACCAACAAGGAGACTAGAGAAATGATGATTTCCCTTTAGTATTTGTTTAATCCTCACTTATTGTTACCTCCTTAAAATGGCAAGAAATAAATCTGTAACTTTTTTTCAGTCCTTTTTCTGGGTCACATTCCTTTAATGTGAAGAATCTTACTAATTTAATCTAGATACCAAAAGGTACAAACTAAATCTTCAGAGATCTTTATTATCATGAGTATAAGGATTCTTTTTGTCCCATTCCAAATAGTTTAAATTACTTTTCTTTGTTGTATAGCAAAAAGACATCAAGTATAACATAGTATAATGCCATTGTATTACTCTTTCTCTTTAAAAAAAATCATAATTTCTTAAATACAGCAAAAGACATGTGCATTATCAGCAACAATCAATAATATTAGCTTTCTCTGTAGAAGAATCATATAGGTCAAATCATCTTTAGTGTCATCATAAAATGACCTTGAAGTGGTCCATGATCTTCCAAGATACTTTCTGATGTTCCTGAGCATGTATCTGAGTTGGCTAAATATGTGCTGATAAAGTTAAGAATTCATTGCTTCATAGATAAGGTGAACAATGTACCTTTCACTCCATTAGTGACTGCCAGATTCATTTTGGATTTGGCATTCCTTATCTAATTTGACACCTAATAACTAATCTCTTTACCCTTTAAATTTCTGATGTGTCACATTGTATTACATTTCTTCTGTCAACTTGCATCACTGTATATTTTGTCATATAGAAAAGCCAATGTGATTTGACACAACACAAGATAATGAGATCCAAGAGATTTAAAACAATACTGGTCAGTGGAGTAGAGATGTGACTCATTGCTTCAAATGTGCAAATACACTTTTTGAAAAGTAGATATCTGCTAAAAGCAGTTATATGGTGTGATCCATTATAGTTTGGGAAAAGATATGGATTTTTACCTTTTAGTGGCAAATTTAAAACACTGTACTGCCCAATATAAATAACAGAAAAATTGATTCAAAGTGACAATGGCCAGAGAAAATTAAGTTTGATTCTGCTCTATTTTGTGTGGTAAGCTTTCTCCTAAACTCACTAAATAATCTACCAAAATGCATTTCATTGTTTTATTTTTATAACAAATTGTAAATAACTTGCATAGGTTTTATTTATGTCAAAACATACATCATCCTTTGCATTTTGATACATGAAATGATAACATAAAAATATACGCTGAAAATAAATAAATTTGCATATTGCTCAAGTAACTTTCCTGGCTCATTTTAAAGTTGTAATGTGTTTTCATAATACAAGTTTATAAATTGGTACCATAAAGTCAGAAATATTTATGAGGTAAGTGGAAGCTTGAAAACAACCAAGAAGCACTTTGGAAACCATGATTCTACTTCTTTATGCACAAATTATTTAATTCAGTTTTTAAAAATTGAGCTTTTCAGAAAATCCATTGATTTATGCCATAAAAAAAAGACAAGGATAAATGATAAAATACAGAGAAATAATTTACAACTCAGAAACAGGGAAAAGGTTAATATCTCTGGTTAACACTTTGATGTTTTTAATATCAAATATGCACCATACTTGAATACCCATTATATGATTGGATAATTCTCCACCCAATGAGTACTGGTGGTTTATAAAATTGGTCATTCCAACATTGAGAGCAATACATTTAAAAACTTCTACTTGGAACAAAAACTTACATCTACTTGAAGTTCAGACACAAGAGTACGAATTAGACTTGATGGATCTGATATATTCAATCAGGGCAGAACAAGAAGCTGATAATACAATGAATACATGGATCATTTAGAGGGTAGTTATAATAGCAAAATCTCATTTTTAAGAGTGTCATGAAAGAAGTTCCAGAAACTGTGCTGACAACATGACCAGATCGCCACTGTCCAGTTTCAGATATGGTCAAGTTGTATATTCTAAGTTTGCCGTTCAAAGGCAGTGGCAGTGTTGTCAGCCTGGCAGGTGACAGTGAAAAAATTATTGAAATATCTAGATTCCCCTCTTCCTTCTATTCTCTCTGAGCCTGTTTCTCCAGACTTACATTAAAAATTCTGAGCTACCCAAAATACTTCCTACACATTTATTTTCAATTTAATTTCAACCAGAAATATCTTTAATTCAACCAGATATTTTTCATTGTTTGATTCTAAAACTCCTAATATTAATATCTATAATATATAAAAAATTTGCTGTTTAAAAAAAACTCAATGAAACCATTAGGAAAATGGGCAAAAATTTAAATAGCCAGTTCTAAAGAATGTAAATCCAGATAGCTATTGGCAAATAAAAGACCAAATTTCCTACTAGGTTAATAACGTTAATTACATTAACTTAGAGATATTATTTCAGTTTACACACCTTAAACTTTTTTATAAAATTAAAAATAATATAAAACCTATTGCTGGTGAGGATGTGAAGTAAAAGTTTACTCAAACTCATAGCTGGTAATAAAGTGAATTACAATATCTTTATTGATAATATGGAACATATGTGTAAAAAAAGACAACACACTTTTACCTACCAAATTCTTTTTGGGAATCTAACTCATATAAATAAATGCATTGATGCATAAAGTTATATGTACAATAAAGGATTTTTTGTGAAATGCTACTTATATATGAGAAAATTTTAAATAGTGAATACTAATCAAGAGGGGAAATTTGAATAAGTTGAGGGACATTGATTTTGTGAAAAATCTACAAATACTAAAAGAATGCGTTAACTCCATTCCAGGTAAATAGATGCATTTAATGTTGAACTTTTTAGAATAAGAAGCAAGATACTGAAAATATGATCTGTTTTCAATGAAACAAACATATATTTACATTTATGTTTACACTTGCATTTGATTTGTTGGTATTTATATCATACACATATATAGCTATATTACTTCACTATAACTAGATTAATCTGAAGCAAAGACACACATTATCTTAGTAATATTGTTTATCCAAGAACAAGAGGCAGTAGAGAAATTTAAAAGCAATCTTTGCCAAAAAAGATAAGTATATGTAATAAAGTATACGGATATAACACATTCAATAAAAGACAAACATAAAAATATTAAAAAGAAAATTATGAAGGTGAGCAGATAATTTATACTATAAAGTAAAATATTAAGGCCTTCAATCTCAATTATATTAATAATCATTTGAAATATAAATTAAAATGGCAATGAGATAAGCATTTATAAAATCTGTAAATTTATTAATAATAATAATGTTTGTTGGGGATGCAGTGAGATTCCCTCCCTTACATAATGCTCAATCACTAAACTCACAGATATTTGTTATACATTGAAGTATGGAAGGGCCTAAAATTCAGACTCTAAATCTGATCTTTAAATGAAAAACATGTATAGTCATATACCAAAGTTTTTGAAATTATTAATATCTGTATAAATGTATTGTTTGCATTAATATGTTAAAGAATCATATTTAGAAATTAGTTCTAACTGATTCATGAATTTCCAACTTGCTGAAACTTCGCATTCTTCCTATTCATCATTGGTTTAGAAGAAGATGTGATTCGTTTCCATAATACTTTGGTATTCAAAGATTCTTCATTCAGATCTATGCCTCTACAACTGTGGCCATTTGCCTGGAAGCCTGAAAATCATTACAGGTCTCTATCAGTGACAGCACATTTTAAAAATCACTCTCATAGGCTAGCCAGAGATTTCACCAACTTGAGTTAACTGTTTCTGGAACAATTTTTTCCCATTGTTTATGGCTATTGGTTTTATGCCCAGGGATTAGTAATATAGATAAATTTTTTTTTTCTATTGGAAATATTAATTCTCCTTTGGTCAAGGAGGACTGGTTGAATAATATAAGTTATGGGTTTGTACATTCATGCCAATGCATATTTATATCTGACAGAGTTTTATCCATTTTAAGCATTTCTTAAATGAGGAAAGATTTCACAAAAAAAAACTTTCATAATAGTTCCTACAAGAAAAATTGCTCAATTTAATCACATGTATATATTTATTCATACAAATATCAAAATGATACATCAATATGTAACTGTAGTTATTGAATTATGGGAAACTTTTTCTGTTTCCCCTAAAATTTTCTATAAATATTATGTAGGTTTGAAGAAACAAAATAGCAGTTTTTTTCATGCAGTTTTCTCCAAAAAATTTACAAAAGAAAATATATATTACTAAATTTCATTTCAAATTAAAGAAAATAATATACCAACTCTGTTTTTCAAAACTAATCAAATAAAGGCTATTCAATGATTCCTAAATGTCGGTCCATAGGCTACACATTCAAAGCTGTTTGCATAGGAATCAACCGCAGAGGTTTTATTATTAAAAAAAAAAAAAAAAGTCTCATGAAATTTGGTTCAATGGATCTGGTAAGGAAGGGGCTCAAGAATCATTATTTGTTAAGCTTTCCCAGATGAATTTAAGGAGCCATTTCAGTGAAACATTCTTATAAAATAAAAATGATCAGGCTTGTCTGAATTCCAGCCCTTGAATCAATCTTTTTGTTATACCAGTAAACCCCCAATACAACTGATTTTGAACAAGAGAGATTTTGTTTATTATGATGAGACTAATGATATACCATAAATGTTACTTGCTTCGATGTGACTTCATGTCCTTATTGTTGGGTTCTTTTCTGTGTTTTTAATGCTTGAATCCTTGCTTGAAAGTATCGTCAATTCCTTTCTCACTTGAAAGACATTGGGCTGTGTTGTAAGCCAGTTTCGGATGGACATTGCTAATGTTTGCTACTAATTGTTAATGAAATCATGCTAGAAAAACTGTTTGTCTGATTAATTCTGATATCATCATTCTTAGTTCACTGTTGTTGGGCTATGCTATGACTGTCTAAGACAACCTCTTCTTTGTTTTGGAACTTACCTATGCTTACTTTATGTCCAGGCTGTCAGTTACCTCTGTTTCCATACCATGAATATGATATCCTGCCTCTCAACCTGAACATTTCTTATTAATTATACCCAGGTCTCTCACTCACACAGGGACTACCTTGGTATCTCATTTCTTGATTCTGGTTTCACTAGGTCTGTTTTAACACATTTAAGAATTTGAGGTATGATCAATTATAATTGCCATATAAAAAGTAAAAAATCTTACCTCTATATAATTGAAGTGTATTTTAATTGCTAAATATTAGAGTATATCATATTAATAAAGGGAAAAAAATAAAGGTTCTCTCATCAGTAGTAAAAAATAAACTATTAGAGAGCAAGTAAAGACTTGTATACATTAATCCAGATTGACATTTTATTTTGTGTCGTTAGAAGTATGACAGATGTTATTCTATCAGTGGGACTAAATGTGCCCTTGCCAGAGAGACCAATTTTCTACTGAGAACTTCTTTAGCCTCATCAATCCACAACTTCAAAGAAAAAGTTTTCAAAATATTTTAAAACTTTCTGGAAATAAACAACTCCTGGTATCACTAAGTATGAATAAGTTGATATATACATTCCCCCCCAAGCTGTTTTATTTTGAAAAAAGAATGTAAAATTCCAAGAACAATACTCCTTGAGTTTACAAAGAAATAATCTTCATTTAATGTAGGAATCTATATGTGCATCTTGGCATCAAGTTAATCAAAGTTTCTAAAAATGAGAATTTAACAAAAGAGTGAATGTATGGAAACAGCTAAGATTTTTTTTTAACAGCTCACATACTGTAATTATTCTTTATTATTAAAAATAAATTAAACTTTTTAATTAGAAAATTACGTTGTAATTTGAATCTAAGCAACTGTTCATAAAATAGCCACTGGCACTGTCATTAAGGTAAAGATAGATTGAATTTAAATGAAAATAAATGTCTTTTTAGAAAACACAGCTGGGTACCTAAAACCATTTTCTCCATGAAGTCTCCTAAAATGAAAGTTCTAAATTGTTAGAATCATATCTTCCATTTTATTAGTTACCAAATTTTTTAAAATTGCTTCTTTCTATTTTGTAGCCCTAGTACTGCATAAACCATTGTTAGTTATAAGGTTCATTACCTGAAGCTGCAATTTCAATACTGAGTGTATGAGAAAACCTGATCTTTCATGTTAAAATATTTTAAAATATAGTTGAGTAAATGGAAGGCTTTGTGATACACATTTTAGTTCAATTATAGTGCTAGCAATGGCATGAATATTACAGGTTAATGTTTCAAATTTTTCCATGAATAGTTCATCAATAGTTTTATTGAGCAGTGTAAAATGTACAAATAAGTGTTTCACAATAAATATAAATATTTTAACAAACATATGAAATGGTATTATTAGAGTTTAAGCCTTGAAATGTTACAACATTGATAATGAGAAAAATTCATATAAATATTCCATGGAGAAAATACTGAGTAGCTAGGTATCTAAATTTTCAGCCTTAAAAAATTATGATTCAAATAAAAGATATTTTGTTAGTTTTTGGACACCTTAATTGATAAGACAATATTCCTGTCTTCAAGAATGTTTTCATTAAGTTTGATAAAAACAAGAAACAACAAATGAGCAATCAAGCATTTATATTTAAGCTGTTTGCTACCACCATTTACTCTGTAATAATTTGTATATAACTTCAACTAAATTTTTAAACAACAGAAGTACAGAAAGGAATGTATTTCTAGATCTTTCTAAAGGTAAGGAAGAGCTCTCCTGCCTATCTTATTTCATTCCACTTCTATTTCCTACAGACTATCTAATAACAAGGTGAGACCAGAAGCTAAATGGAACTATGAGTAATTTCAATTCCAGAATAGCCTGAAGGATTCTCTGTTCAGAGATGAGCAGACTTGGGACTAGAATCCACTCTGAACCATAGTGTCTCTCACAAAGAAAGGGAAAAGGGCTTGGAGTACTGAGAAAAAGTTTAACATAAGAGGAAGGATTAGATCTAGGGGGAAAAAAAGGAGGGGTTGGAAGAGAAAGTCTATGACAGTTAAGACCATGAGAAGATACCCTGACTGCTTAAGATGTTCCCATTCTGTGCCAAATGTAGAAAAAAAAAAAAAAAAGAAAGTAATTGTAAAGACTTTAAACACAGGAAGTTTTTTTATCTTCTGAAGTGGAGAAGCCCTCCCTCATCCCACAACTCTTTTCCCCATCCCCTTCTTTCACACCTATTTTTTCTTCTTCCCTTACCAAGTAGGAGAATGGTGTGATTAAAATGTTTTTTCAGCAAGATTGCAAGATTGGTGATTGTTAGAATGTAAAAGAAATTTGAGAGTGGTGAGATGGAGATAAAGGGCTTCAAAAGAGAAAACAAGCTTTGTTGTAGGAAGGAAGTACGTGTGTATGTGTACACTAAATTATTTAGAAAATATAAGAATTTGTATATTGACAATGTGTAGGATAATATAAAAAGAGAATTTATATATATTTATATTTAATTATTTATATATAAAAAGATAATATAAAAAGTTGAATTTCCATTTAAGTTCTATTATAAAATTTTGTTTTTTGAAACTATGAGATCTAGATATTCAACAATGATTTGTATGCAATGGGATTTCAGACTATTTTTACTAAAGCAGAAAATCCTACCCCTAATTGAAAGATAAATTTGAAACAAGCGTAGTGGTCCAATTGAGGTAGAGAGAAAACAGTGGAAGGGAGACCCATAAGGAAACCATTGGAATATTTCAATTAAATAATTGTAAGTCACTGAATGAGGATGGAGCAAATAGGGTAGACCTAAGATAATTACTGAGATATATTAAGCACCTTTTCTAAATCAATTTGATATACTGGCAGAGCAAAGGGAAGATGTAGGATGTGGTGAAGAAAAGAGATTGTTGAAAGACTTTGTGGAAATTAAAAAGTTGAATATACCACTAGGAATGAGGGAAAATGTGTGATCTGAAGCTTTTGTTTTTTTAAATTTCACAAGGAGAGAACCTTTAATATTATCTTGTGTACCACATATGTAAGTATTCAGAAATATTCATCTAATGTGAATAATAAACAGCAAATTTATCCAACAGAGATTTCAAGTAGGTAAAGTGTGTTCATGATATAACTGACAAAATTGATAATTTCTTCTTTTTTCTTTTAAAGTGAATAACAACAAAATGATTCCTGAAGAGAATTCTTACATTAAAAAAACTGAATTTATATCTGAGTCATGAACGGAAAATACTAAAATTTGTGGAGATTTTCTAGGGACAAATTTCCTTTATATGGGAAGGTAAGTTTAAACATTCACAGTAATGGAGTTCAGGACATGCTACCCCAAAATATGGGACGTTGGCATACTACATATTTTAAGTTGAAGGAGTTTGAGGAAAAGCAGAAGCAAGAAGATTACTCTGACTTTCCCTTGACTTTCTCCCCAAAACACATCATAAAACTCTTCTGTGAGAGGTACCCTCCTTATAACCAGAGGAAAGAAACATCCTTATCTCAGAAGAAAAAGGGAGGACAAGAAGAATCTTAACAGACCTTGCTAAATTTCCGCTGGTTTACTACACTTACCTCTTACTTTCAAACTTTCACAATCCTCCACAGATATCCACCTAGCAGTTTTATGAGTCCATCATCAAACCTAGCATAAAAGTACTCAGGTCAGTCTTTCTTCAAGTCTTCATTTCCTTAAGAAGGCTGCCATGTCATGTAAAACTTACACTAAATAAATGTTAATGCTTTTTTCCTGTTAATTTCTCTTTTTCAGTTTGATTTTAGCCAGGGCTTAGCCAGGGCCTCTAAGAGGCTCAAGAAAAAGTTTTTCCTTCCCTAAGTCATAAATAATTTTCTAAACAGTATGGAATATCAGAGTTATGTGTCATGATCCTGTTGAGAATCTTTCAAGTCAATGAAGGAATATATTGAAAGATGGTATGTGCATCAGGAAAGGTACATTTTATAGTGAGAATTATCATGTAAGGTAGTCTGATCATTACAATGCTGAAATAATTTAGACAATTGCACTTATTTTTGCTTCAGAAATTCTAAGGGAGGAGATATGGGGATATATGTATATGTATAGCTGATTCACTTTGTTATAAAGCAGAAATTAACGTACCATTGTAAAGCAATTATATTCCAATAAAGATGTTTAAAAAAAGAAGAAATTTTAAATAATTGAAGCAAACACATGTAAATTTTGATTTGAAATATAAAATTACTTTTCTAATTACTTTGCTCTCTATCTAAATGATCTTGCTGGTACTGACTAGTAATTTGATGTGAAGTCAAATAATTACTATGATTAGGTAAGAATGGTGGGGAAAAGTAACAATCGGGCACCTTACAAGTGCCTCTGAGGGGTGCAAAGTCCAGGTGTATCTCCCCACTAAACAGATATGAACCTATGTATGCCTAGGGAAGAAGGTAAGAGCTAAGAACTGTTGATTTACCTCCTCAGAGTTATATGTGATGTTTCATATCTATTATATACTTAAACCAGCAACTGAAGCTTTTTATTTTTGGGAAAAGTCTGCCAAGAATCGGACAGTGATTTATCAGATTAGTCAGATGAGAGGAGAATAGCCCTACTTGTACTACACGAGATAAATGAGAGTCCCTGTGTGCTAAGATTGTTTGACATGACCTCACAGACCAAAATATGTTTGGTGAATTATAAAGAAAGGGCCAGCACTGAAAAATAGTTAGAAGACAATATTACCTAGTGTAAAAGACTACACTAACTATGTAACTTCAGACAAGTTATTTAACCACTCTGTCTTATTTTCTTATGTGTATAATAAGTATGGAAACACAAACACACACAATCTAACATAGATGGCTGTCATTGGGATAAAATGAGATACAAATGAAGCATTTAGCAAAGTATGATAGAGTAAATATATTTTGCCATATATATTTTTAGTTTGTTTTTCTTTTTTTAACATGGGTTTTAATTTTTTTTTAAATTTATTTATTATTTATTTTTATTTTTGGCTGTGTTGGGTCTTTGTTTCTGTGCCAGGGCTTTCTCTAGTTGCGGCAAGCAGGGGCCACTCTTCATCGTGACGCGCGGGCCTCTCACTATCGCGGCCTCTCTTGTTGTGGAGCACAGGCTTCAGACGCACAGGCTCAGTAGTTGTGGCTCATGGGCCTAGTTGCTCCACGGCATGTGGGATCCTTCCAGACCGGGACTCGAACCTGTGTCCCCTGCATGGGCAGGCAGATTCTCAACCACTGCGCCAACAGGAAAGCCCTTTAAATTTTTTATTTAATATAATAATGTCCTAACTAACATCCCCTGCCAAGGTGATAACTTATTTTTATATAGAGCCAGAAAACAACAACAAAAACAAAATGTAGGAAAAGATAATAGAAAATGAAACAGGCTTCTTCATTTAAAAATTTAATTTTATTAAAAATAAATTAAACAGATTTATTCAGGTATAATTTATATACAAAAAACCCCTGGACATATTTAGTGTATACAATTTGATGAGTTTGGAGATATGCATGCGTCCAGAAACTGTTATCACAATCAAGGAAATAAATATATCCATTATTAATATAATAAATCCATGATAAGTTCCCTCCTGCTCTGCTTTTTAAAATATTACACATTTTTTATATTGTGTTGAAAACACTGAATTGTTAACTATAGTCACTTTGTGGTATAGCAGATCTCTAGAACTTGTTCATCTTGCATAACTGAAACTTTGTACCTCTTCAACAACAATTTCTTATTTCCCACTCCCCCAGGCCATTTTACTCTCTCCTTCTATGAGTTTGATTATTTAGATATACTTCATATGAGTGGAACCATGCAGTGTTTTTCCTCCTGTGGCTAGTTTATTTCATTTAGCATGATGCCCTCTGAGTTCCCCTAAGTTGTCATATATGTCAGGGTTTCCTTCTTTATAAAGGTTGAATAATATTCCACTGTATGTATATACCAAAATTTTCCCTCCAGCTATGAGATATAATTGACATATAACATTGTGTAAGTTTAAGGTGACAGGTGATGATCTGACAAACATAAAAATTGCTGAATGATTATTAAAAGACATTAGTTAGTACATACTTTATCTCACATAATAACCAATTTTTGTTGTTGTCACAGTGAGAACATTCAAGATCTACTCTCTTAGCAACTTTCAAGTACATAGTACCATATTATTAACTATAGTTACCATGCTCTACATTAGATCCCTAGAACTTATAACTGGAAGTCTGTATCTTTTGACCAGCATCTCTCTATTACGTCTAATCCCTAACCCCTGGCAACCACCATTCTAGTCTCTATTTTTCTGAGTTCAGCTTTTTTAGATTCCATGTATAAGTAAGATCATACGATCTTTGTCTTCTTTCTTTGCCTGATTTATTTCACTTAGCATAATACCCTCGGGTTTATACATATTATTGTAAATGTCAGAATTTCATTCTTTTTTACAGTGAATAATATTCCAATGTAGTGTGTGTGTGTAGCAACATTTTTTCAATCCATTCATCTGTTGATGGACATTTAAGTTGTTTCCATGTTTTGGCTATTGTAAATAATGCTGCAATAAACACAGGATTGCAGATATCTCTACAAAATAGTGACTTCATTTCTGGGTAAATACCTAGAAGTGGGATCCAAAAGCCTGATCATATTGTAGTTCTATTTTTAGTTTCTTGACGAATCTCCATATGGTTTTCTGTAGTGGCTATAACAAATAACAGTGTACAAGGGTTCACTTTTCTCCACATCCTTGCCAGAATTTATCTCTTGCCTTTCTGATAATAGCCACTCAAAAAGGTTTGAGGTAATATTTAATTGTGGTTTTGATTTGCCTTTCCTTGATAATTATTAGTGACGTTGAATAGATTTTTGTGTATTTGTCGGCAATTTGTATGTCTTCTTTGGAAAAATGTTTATTCAGGTATTTTGTCCGTTTTTTTAAAAACTGCTTTTTTTTTTTAAATTGAAGTTAAGTTGATGTGCAATATGTTACAAGTGTACAATACAGCAATTCCTAATTTTTAAAGGTTATATTCCATTTATAGTTATTATAAAATATTGGCTATATTCCCCATATTGTACAATATATACTTGTAGTTTATTTTATACATAATAGTTTGTACCTCTTAATCCTCTATCCCTACATTTCCCCTCCCTTCTCGCCACTGGTAATCACTAGTTTGTTCTCTATAACTATGAGTCTGCTTCTTTTTTCTTATATTCACTAGTTTGTTGTATTTTTTAGATTCTACATATAAGTGATAGCATATAGTATTTGTCTTTCTCTGTCTGACTTATCTCACTTAGCATAATACCCTCCAAGTCCATCCATGTTGTTGCAAATAGCAAAATTCCATTAATTTTTATGGCTGAGTAGTATTCCGTTGTGTGTGTGTGTGTGTGTGTGTGTGTGTGTGTGTGTGTGTATACATATCACTTTTTCTTTATCTGTTCATCTGTTGATGGACACTTAGTCTGCATCCATATCTTGGCAACTGTATATAACACTGCTATGAACACTGGGGTGCATGTGTCTTTTCTTTTCTTTTCCTTTTCCTTTATTTTTTCTTTATTCATTTTTGGCTGCATTGGGTCTTCGTTGCTGCGCATGGGCTTTCTCTGGTTGCAGCAAGCAGGGGCTACTCTTCATTGCGGTGCGCAGGCTTCTCATTGTGGTGGCTTCTCTTCTTGCAGAGCATGGGCTCTTGGTACATGAGCTTCAGTAGTTGTGGTACACAGGCTCAGTACTTTTGGTGCACTGGCTTAGTTGCTCTGCAGCATGTGAGATCTTCCTGGACCAGGGCTCAAACCCATGTCCCCTGCATTGGCAGGTGGATTCTTAACCACTGTGCCTCCAGGGAAGCCCACATGTGTCTTTTCAAATTAGTGTTTTTGTTTTTTTCAGATATATACCCAGGATTGGAATTGGTGAGTCATATAGTAGTACTATTTTTAGTTTTTTGAGAAACCTTCATATTGTTTTCCACAGTGGGTGAACAAATTTACTTTCCCACCAACTGTGTATGAGGGTTCTCTTTTCTCCGCATCCTCACCAACATTTGCTATTTGTGTTCTTTTTGATAATAGCCATTCTAACAAGTATGGGGTGATATCTCATTGTGGTTTTGGTTTGCATTTTCCTGATGATCAGTGATGTTGAGCACCTTTTCATGTGACTGCTGACCGTCTGCATTTCCTCTTTGGACATAAATGTCTATTCAGTTCTCCTGTCAAGTTTTTAATTAAGTTTTTTTTTATGTTGAGTTGTATGAGCTGTTTATATATGTTGGATATTAACCTTTTATTGGTCATACCACTTGCAAATATTTTCTCTCATTCAGTAGTCTCTCTTTTCGTTTTGTCAATCATTTCCTTTGCTGTGCAAAAGCTTTTAAGTTTAATTAGGTCCCATTTGTTTATTTTTGTTTTTATTTCCTTTGCTTTAGGAGACAGATCCAAAAAATATTGCTACTATTTATGTCAAAAAGTGTTCTGCTTATATTTTCCTCTAGGGATTTTATGGTTTCTGGCCTTACATTTAGGTCTTTAATCAATTTTGAGTTTATTTTTGTATATAGTATTAGAGAATGTTCTAATTTCATTCTTTTATATGTTGCTATCCAGTTTTCTAGCACCATTTATTGAAGAGACTGTCTTTTCTCCATTGTATATTCTTGCCTCCTTTGTCATAAATTAATTGAACTTAAGTGTGTGACTCTCTATTCTGTGCCATTGATCTATGTGTCTGTTTTTGTGCCGGTACCATACTGTATTTATTACTGTTGCTCTGTAATATAGTCTGAAGTCAGGGAGCATGATAACTCCAACTCTGGTCTTTTTCTCAAGATTGTTTTGGCTCTTCAGGCTCTTTTGTGTTTCCATAAAAACTTTTAAATTATTTATTCTAGTTCTGTGAAAAAATGCCACTGGTGTTTTGATAGGTATTTCATTGAATCTGTAGATGGCTTGGGTAGTATTATCATTTTAACAATATTAATTCTTCTAATCCAAAAACACAGTATATCTTTCCATCTGTTTGTGTTGCCTTCACTTTCAGTGTCTTATAGTTTTCCAAATACAGGTCTTTTACCTTCTTAGGCAGGTTTATTCCTAGGTATTTTATTCTGTTTATGTGATGATAAGTGGGATTGTTTCCTTAATTTCTCTTTCTGATAGTTCTTTGTTAGTATATAGGAATGCAACAGATTTCTGTATATTTATTTTGTATCCTGCAATTTTAATGAATTCTTGATGAGTTCTAGTAGTTTTCTGTTAGGATTTTTGCATCTATGTTCATCAGTGATATTGGCCTGTAATTTCTTTTCTTATGGTATCTTTGTCTGGGTTTTGGTATCAGGGTGCTGTTGGTCTCATGGAATGAGTTCAGATGTGCTCCTTCCTCTGCAATTTTTTGGAATAGTTTGAGAAGGAGAGGTGTTAACTCTTCACTAAATATTTGGTAGAATTCACCTGCAAAGCCATCCAGTCCTGGACTTTGAGGGTTTTGTTTTGTTTGTTGAGAGTTTTTAAATTACTGATTTAATTTCATTACTGGCAATTGGTCTGTTCATATTTTCTATTTCTTCGTGGTTCAGCTTTAGAAGATTGTACATTTCTAAGAATTTGGCCATTGCTTCTAGGTTGTCCATTTTATTGGCATAGAGTTGTTTGTAGTAATATCTTATGATCCTTTGTATTTCTGTGGTGTTGGTTGTAACATTTCCTTTTTCATTTCTGATTTTATTGATTTGGGCCCTCTCCCTTTTTTCTTGATGAGTCTCACTAAAGGTTTATCAGTTTTCTTAATCCTTTCAAAGAACCATGTTTTTCTTTCATTGATCTTTTCTACTGTCTATTTCATTTATTTCTGCCCTGATTTTAGGATTTCTTTTCTTCTAGTAACTTTAGGTTTTGTTTGCTCTTCTTTCTCTAGTTGCTTTAGATGTAAGTTTAGGTTGTTTATTTGAGATTTTTCCTGCTTCCTGAGGTAAGCTTGTATCACTATAAACTTCCCTCTTAGAACTGCTTTTTCTGTGTCCCATAAGTTTTGGACGGCTTAATGAGCTAGAGGGAGGATCCAACAATGGTGCCTTCCCACACAGTATCCACCTCTTTGAAATCTCCCAAGTATGACTGAAGCCAGTGTCTATGTCTCCAGGGTGAGCTGCAGCTGCTCCCTGCCTCTCTGGGAGACTCTACAAGACCCAGTAGATAGGTCTCACCCAGGTTCCTATCAAATTATTGCTTTTATCCTGGGTCCCAGTGTGTGAGAGATTTTGTGTGCACCCTTTAAGAGTAAATTCTCCATTTCCCCCATCCTATAGGACTCCCAAAATTAAGCCCCACTGGCCTTCAAAGCCAAGTACTCTGGGGGATCATCTTCCCAGTGCAGGACCCTCAAGCTGGGGAGCCAGACGTGAGGCTCAGAGCTCTCACTCCTGTGGGAGAACATCTTCAATATAATTATTCTCCAGTTTGTGAGTCACCCACCCACTGGTATGGGACTTGATTATATAGCAAGTCCATTCCTCCTACTTGTCTTATTGTGGTTCCTTCTTTATGTCTTTAGTTGTAGAAGATTTTTTCTAGTAGGTTCCAGTCTTTTTTACTGATGGTTGTTCTGTAGGTAGTTGTGATTTTGGTGTGCTCTTGAGAAGAGATGAACTCAGGTTCTTTCTATGCCACCATATTGGCTGATCTCCCTTTGCCTGATTTTTAATCAGGTTATTTGTGGGTTTATTTTTTTCTGAAATATATGAATTTCTCAGACTCTTCCAAAAAATTGAAGAGGAGGGAAGAATTCCAAACTCATTTATGAAACCAGCATTTCTTTGATCCCTAAGACAGGTAAGGACACTACAAGAAAAAGTATTATAGGCCAATATCCCTGATGAATGTAACTGTAAAAGTCCTCAGTAAATATAACAACCCAAAGTCAAAAGTACATTAAAACAAACCTATGACATGATCAAATGGGGTTTAATTCTCAAATGAAAGAATCATTCAACATGCATGAATCACTACATTAACAAAATGAAAGATGAAAATCATATTACCAATTCAACATGCACAAAAAAGCATTTGACAAAATTCAACACACTTTCACAATAAAAACTCTCAACAAATTTTGTTTAGAAGGATTTTTTTCATCAACATAATAATGCTACATATTATGAGCCCACAGAAACATCATACTTAATAGTGAAAAACTGAAAGGGTTTTCTCTAAGATCAGGAACAAGACAATGATGCCCCCCCACCACTTCTATTCAACATAATACTGGAAGCCCTACCCACAGCAATTAGGCAAGAAAAGAAATAAAAGTCATCCAAATTAGAAAGGAAGAAGCATAATTATCTTTTTTTGTAGATGACATGTGATCTGATATGTAGAAAACCCTAAATATTATACAAAAACTTGTTAAAACTCATCAACTAATTGAGTAAAGTTGCAGGATTCAAAATCAACATCATTTTTAAAATGTCAGTAGAACTCTGTTGTCTTTGAGCTCCCGTACTTGTAAATTTGGCAAAATAAGACAAAGTTAGTAACTTAAAATAAAGGAAGATAATATATTTAAGCCATCCTCCCTTTTCTGGTACCTAAGTAAAATGTATGAGTCACAGTGACCATTATCACACCCAAACATGCTGATTAGAACACTTGAGGAAAGATAGGACAATAAAATTCCAATAATTTAAAATTGTAATGCAACACTAAGTTGAATGTGGCTGGTATTCTCAAATGTTTAACTAGCTGATTGAATAAGTTGATCCTAGTTGACTAAAGATAGAGACTGTAGAACTTCTCACCTGATATTACTTTTTTTTTATACAAAATAAATTATCTTTATTGATCAGTTTCACTAAATTGCAAGTTTTATAAGTTCTTTTCATTGGCTTTTAAAAGTGAGCTTATGGTTTTTCTTTTTTTTTTTTTTTTAAGTCTGCCACAGGAAAAAAATTAGTGCAAATTCACCAATTTTCTGGTTGCTCTCAATTATATCCAGATGAAATGTGAACTACCCCCTTTTTAAGTACAAAAGTATTTTCTAGTCTACTGTAATATCAAAACCTAAATGCCATCTAATTAAAAATCTCTCCCTTTTTTGGCCTGGTCTCACTTATGCACAGAAACTTACAGTGGATTCCTTCTCTTTTCCTGACTCTTCCTAAACTGATAGATTATATATATAAGAATAAGTGTGTCTTCTCAGTTAAAACAAGATTAGGGAGGTGAAATGAGAATAACAACTAGTGCAGTTGTTATCAGGTATCCATACCCTCTGCTTGGCTCTGTCTCTAGTGGATATGGGTTATTTAGGTTATCTGTCTCTAGTGCATATGGGTTATTTGGATTACCCTCATTATTTGGAGATTCTTCATTTTGGGGTTCTCTTATGGAGAGTTGCATTGAATTTTTTGATGTACTGTTTACTAATTTATTTGACAGTCTGCTCACCCTGCTGAGGTCCCATTACCCTCTGTTGTAGTCTTTTTAGAATGAAACACATCATATTCCTCATTATCCATCTTTTTCTATTTGGGACTAGAGAAATACATGCAACCTGGTCTGATGACATTCTAAAAATATAAGTTGTTCCCAATCCTGCTTTTTGCCCTCCTGCTCTTAAATATAATCTCCCTTGGCTACAGTATCTTAATTTAGACTTTTCAGGGGTGAGTTGGATACCAGTGTTCATGTTGTTTGAACTCTTGGAAACATATTAAGCTCTCTGAACGGGATTTGAAGAGTCCTTTTTTCTTACCTATGGTGGTTGACATCTTTTTAAAATCCCCATTCTCTCATCTCTTCTACCTAACAATGAATCTTCTCTGCCAGTGAAACCTTCCTCCTGATGAATTCTAAGTAGCCTGGAAGTAGGTGATGGCTCATGTTAGCTAAAGGTGTTCATAGTTTTAGCATATCTGCAGTGAAAGATTAGTTTCTTCCATTTGAATGTACAGGTCAATGAAACATATTTTTGTTCTCAGCAGTAGGTCTTGCCAAAACAAAGCTATGAAAAGGTCACAGTTTAACACTCTCTCTTGTCACTAGTGTAACATTAGGAGTAGTAGAGTGGCCATATTCTATCTTGAGAGAAAAACAAAATAGAGATTAAATAGCTGTGCAGGGAATGCAGAAAAAGTGAAGAAAAAATTTAGAACAAGTAAAGAAAAAAAAAAGAGGGGATTAATGGTAGCTATTCCATTTCTTAAAACCTACTATATTCTTGCTCTTGGAATCTATAAAACAACTCTTTAAGTTGTATTTGTTTGCAAAGAGCCTTAATTAAATAAAGACCATTAATTATATGCTTCTTTTTTACTTTTCCTTTGTTTTTATCTTATTTTATTGTTTTTGATTTTCTGTAACTAGTATTATTATGGAATTGACAAAGGTTATCTGCTGAAAATCAATGTGACTTCCATATTATTTTTTCAGTTTTCAATTTAGAGCTGATAATTCTGTACAAAGCACTAAAATTAGTTTTAAGAAGACTCATTTATGACACTTGGTTATTATTAAACAAATAAATTGTTACTATTTAAAACAATTTTGATAAATATTATTTAGAAATAATATTTTATACACATCCTGTATTGATAAGCTCTGTCTGTGTTCAACTATTCAGAACAAATAGATTTAACATTATTCTCCATTCAGTCTTCATATAGTCTTTAAACCAATTATTTGTGCCAATGAATCCATATTATTTCTGAACTTTCATAAGAGATATAATTATCTGGGAGGGAAAATGGTCTGACAACACTCATCCACAAGAATTGTTTTAAACTTCATGAAACTTGAATTGAGGATTTGCTTATTTCCAAAAATTGTAAGGGGTTTATGAACTGACTGGGAAATACAGTGTCCCATCTGTGCTATCTGAATGCTGGTGGAATGAGCCTATATCCATTTACCATATTGCTCTTCAGTTCAGAGACCCATGACTTCTACTATCAGAAAACTAGGTAGTATGGCCTAATAATTATTTGCACATATATGAACACTATTTGGCAAGGAGCTGGATGAATATTTATCTTAGTTCAGCAGTGCTAGACTAAATACACATTTGCTAAATACTGGAGATTTTTCTAGCAGTTAGACATAATTATCTGGGAGGTAAATGGTCTGACAACATTCATATTTTCATCCTCCATACCCCAAGCTGAGAAGGAGATTAAAACATAATTCAAAAATTTGCATTTTTCTAATAAACTACAATGAGGTATTTCCTCATGCCAGTCAGAATGGCCATCATCAAAAAAGTCTACAAATAATAAATGCTGGAGAAGGTATGGAGAAAAAGGAACCCTCCTACACTGTTGGTGGGAATATAAATTGGTGCAACTGCTATGGAGAACCGTATGGATGTTCCTTAAAAAAACTAAAAAATAGTGTTAACATATGATCCAGCAATTCCTTTCTGAGGCATTTATCCAGGAAAGATTAAAACTCTAATTCAAAAAGATACATGCATCCCAATGTTCATAACATTACTATTTACAATAACCAAGACATGGAAAAAACTTAAATGTCCACTGACAGATGAATGGATAAAGAAGCTGTGGTATGTATATACATATATAAATATATATGTATGTGTGTATATATATATATACGGAATATTACTCAGCCATAAAAAAAGAATAAAAAAAGTCATTTGCAGCAACATGGACAGACCTAGTGTGAACTATTCAGACAGAAAAGACAAATATCATATGGCATTACCTATATGTGGAATCTTAAAAAATGAAACAAATTAACCTATTTACAAAAGAGAAATAGACTCACAGACATAGAATAAAACTTTTGGTGCCAAAGGAGAAAGGGGGGGAGGGATAAATTAGGAGTTTGGGATTAACATATACACACTATTATATATAAAATAGGCAAAAAATAAGGACCTACTCTATAGCAGAGGGAACTATATTCAATATCTTGTAATAAACTATAATGAAAAAGGATATATATATATGCATAACAGAATCACATTGCTGTACATCTGAAACAATCACAACATTGTAAGTCAACTATATTTAATAAAAAAATTAAAAACATGTATAGAGGAGGAACCAAGATGGCGGAGTAGAAGGACATGTTCTCACTCCCTCTTGTGAGAACACCAGAATCACAACTAGCTGCTGGACAATCATCGACAGGAGGACGCTGGAACTCACCAATAAAGATACCCCACATCCAAAGACAAGGGAGAAGCCACAATGAGATGGTAGGAGGGGAGCAATCAGAGTAAAATCAAATCCCATAACTGGTGGGTGGGTGACTCACAGACTGGCGAACACTTATACCACAGAAGTCCACCCACTGGAGTGAAGGTTCTGAGCCCCACATCAGGCTTCGCAACCTGGAGGTCCGGCAACGGGAGGAGGAATTCATAGAGAATCAGACTTTGAAGACTAGTGGGAATTGATTGCTGGACGTCAACAGGACTGGGGGAAACAGAGACCCCACTCTTGGAGGGTGCACACAAAATAGTGTGTGCATCGGGACCCAGGGGAAGGAGCAGTGACCCCGGGGGAGACTGAACCAGAGCTACTTGCTAGTGTTGGAAGGTCTCCTGCAGAGGCAGGGGGTGGCTCTGTTTCACCGAGGGGACAAGGACACTGGCAGCAGAAGTTCTGGGAAGTACTGCTTGGCCTGAGCCCTCCCAGAGTCTGTTATTAGCCCCACCAAAGAGCCCAGGTAGGCTCCAGTGTTGGGTTGCCTCAGGCAAAACAACCAACAGGGAGGGAACCCAGCCCCACCCAACAACACTCAAGTGGATTAAAGTTTTACTGAGCTCTGACCACCACAGCAACAGTCACCTCTACCCACCACCAGAGCTTCCCATCAAGCCTCTTAGATAGCCTCAACCACCAGAGGGCAGACAGCAGAAGCAAGAAAAACTACAATCCTGCAGCCTGTGGAACAAAAACCACATTCACACAAAGATAGACAAGATGAAAAGGCAGAGGGCTATATACCAGATGAAGGAACAAGAAAAAACCCGAGAAAAACAACTAAATGAAGTGGAGATAGGCAACCTTCCAGAAAAAGAATTCAGAATAATGATAGTGAAGATGATCCAGGACCTCGGAATAAGAATGGAGGCAAAGATCAAGAAGATGCAAGAAATGTTTAACAAAGAACTAGAAGAATTAAAGAACAAACAAACAGAAATGAACAATACAATAACTGAAATGAAAACTACACTAGAAGGAATCAATAGCAGAATAACTGAGGCAGAAGAACGGATAAGTGACCTGGAAGACAGAATGGTGGAATTCACTGCTGGAGAACAGACTAAAGAAAAAAGAATGAAAAGAAATGAAGACAGTCTAAGAGACCTCTGGGACAACACTAAATGCAACAACATTCGCATTATAGGGGTCCCTGAAGGAGAAGAGAGAGAGAAAGGACCAGAGGAAATATTTGAAGAGATTTTGGCTGAAAACTTCTCTAACATGGGAAAGGAAATAGCCACCCAAGTCCAGGAAGCACAGCAAGTCCCATACAGGATAAACCGAAGGAGAAACATGCTGAGACACACAGTAATCAAATTGGCAAAAATTAAAGACAAAGAATAATTATTGAAAGCAGCAAGGGAAAAATGACAAATAACAAACAAGGGAACTCCCATAAGGTTAACAACTGATTTCTCAGCAGAAACTCTGCAAGCCAGAAGGGAGTGGCATGATATACTTAAAGTGATGAAAGGGAAGAACCTACAACCAAGATTACTCTACCCGGCAAGGATCTCATTCAGATTTGATGGAGAAATCAAAAGCTTTACAGACAAGCAAAAGCTAAGAGAATTCAGCACCACCAAACCAGCTCTACAACAAACGCTAAAGGAACTTCTCTAAGTGGGAAACACAAGAGAAGAAAAGGACCTACAAAAACAAACCCAAAACAATTAAGAAAATTGTCATAGGAACATATATATCGATAATTACCTTAAACGTGAAAGGATTAAATGCTCCAACCAAAAGACACAGGGTGGTTGAATGGATACAAAAACAAGACCTATACATATGCTGTCTACAAGAGACCCACTTCAGACCTAGGGACACATACAGATTGAAAGTGAGGGGATGGAAAAAGATATACCATGCTAATGGAAATCAAAAGAAAGCTGGAGTAGCTATACTCATATCAGATAAAATAGACTTTAAAAAAAAGAAGATTACAAGGGACAAGGAAGGACACTACATAATGATCAAGGGATCAATCCAAGAAGGAGATATAACAATTATAAATATATATGCACACAACATAGGAGCACCTCAATACATAAGGCAACTGCTAACAGCTATAAAAGAGGAAATCAACAGTAACACAATAATAGTGGGGGACTTTAACACCTCACTTACACCAATGGACAGATCATCCAAAATGAAAATAAATAAGGAAACAGAAGCTTTAAATGACACAATAGACCAGATAGATTTAATTGATATTTATAGGACATTCCATCCAAAAACAACAGATTACACGTTCTTCTCAAGTGCACATGGAACATTCTCCAGGATAGATCACATCTTGGGTCACAAATCAAGCCTCAGTAAATTTAAGAAAATTGAAATCATATCAAGCATCTTTTCTGACCACAACGCTATGAGATTAGAAATGAATTACAGGGAAAACAACGTAAAAAACCCAAACACATGGAGGCTAGACAATACATTTCTAAATAACAAAGACATCACTGAAGAAATCAAGGAGGAAATCAAAAAATACCTAGAGACAAATGACAATGAAAACACGATGATCCAAAACCTGTGGGATGCAGCAAAAGCAGTTTTAAGAGGGAAGTTTATAGCTATACAAGCCTACCTAAAGAAACAAGAAAAATCTCAAGTAAACAATCTAACTTTACACCTAAAGGAACTAGAGAAAGAAGAACAAACAAAATCCAAAGTTAGCAGAAGGAAAGAAATCATAAAGATCAGAGCGGAAATAAATGAAATAGAAACAAAGAAAACAATAGCAAAGATCAATAAAACTAAAAGCTTGTTCTTTGAGAAGATAAACAAAATTGATAAGCCATAAGCCAGACTCATCAAGAAAAAGAGGAGAGGACTCAAATCAATAAAATTAGAAATGAAAAAGGAGAAGTTACAACAGACACTGCAGAAATACAAAGCGTCCTAAGAGACTACTACAAGCAACTTTATGCCAATAAAATGGACAACCTGGAAGAAATGGACAAATTCTTAGAAAGGTATAACCTTCCAAGACTGAACCAGGAAGAAACAGAAAATATGAACAGACAAATCACAAGTAATGAAATTGAAACTGTGATTAAAAATCTTCCAACAAACAAAAGTCCAGGACCAGATGGCTTCACAGGTGAATTCTATCAAACATTTAGAGAAGAGCTAACACCCATCCTTCTCAAACTCTTCCAAAAATTTGCAGAGGAAGGAACACTCCCAAACTCATTCTATAAGGCCACCATCACCCTGATACCAAAACCAAACAAAGACACTACAAAAAAAGAAAATTAGAGACCAATATCACTGATGAATATAGATGCAAAAATCCTCAACAAAATACTAGCAAACAGAATCCAACAACACATTAAAAGTATAATACACCACGATCTAGTGGGATTTATGCCAGGGATGCAAGGATTCTTCAATATATGCAAATCAATCAATGTGATACACCATATTAACAAACTGAAGTATAAAAACCATATGATCATCTCAATAGATGCAGAAAAAGTTTCTGACAAAATTCAATACCCATTTATGATAAAAACTCTCCAGAAAGTGGGCATAGCCGGAACCTACCTCAACATAATAAAGGTCATATACGACAAACCCACGGCAAGCATCATTCTCAATGGTGAAAAACTGGAAGCATTTCCTCTAAGATCAGGAACGAGACAACGATGTCCACTCTCACCACTATTATTCAACATAGTTCTGGAAGTCCTAGCCACGGCAATCAGAGAAGAAAAAGAAATAAAAGGAATACAAATTGGAAAAGAAGAAGTAAAACTGTCACTGTTTGTAGATGACATGATATTATACATAGGGAATCCTAAAGATGCCACCAGAAAACTACTAGAGCTAATCAATGAATTTGGTAAAGTTGCAGAATACAAAATTAATGCACAGAAATCTCTTGCATTCCTATACACTAATGATGAAAAATCTGAAAGAGAAATTATGGAAACACTCCCATTTACCATGGCAACAAAAAGAATAAAATACCTAGGAATAAACCTACCTATTGAGACAAAAGACCTGTATGCAGAAAACTATAAGACACTGATGAAAGAAATTAAAGATGATATCAACAGATGTAGAGATATACCATGTTCTTGGATTAGAAGAATCAATATTGTGAAAATGACTATTCTACCCAAAGCAATCTACAGATTCAATGCAATCCCTATCAAATTACCAATGGCATTTTTTACGGAACTAGAACAAATCATCTTAAAATTTGTATGGAGACACAAAAGACCCCGAGTAGCCAAAGCAGTCTTGAGGGAAGAAAACGGAGCTGGAGGAATCAGACTACCTGACTTCAGACTATATTACAAAGCTACAGTAATCAAGACAATATGGTACTGGCACCAAAACAGAAACATAGATCAATGGAACAAGATAGAAAGCCCAGCGATAAACCCACGCACCTATGGTCAACTAATCTATGACAATGGAGGCAAAGATATACAATGGAGAAAAGACAGTCTCTTCAATAAGTGGTGCTGGGAAAACTGGACATATAAATGAATGAAATTAGAACACTCCCTAACACCATACCCAAAAATGAACTCAAAATGGATTTGAGACCTAAATGTAAGACCTGACACTATAAAACTCTTAGAGGAAAACATAGCAAGAACACTCTTTGACATACATCACAGCAAGATATTTTTTTGATCCACCTCCTAGAGTAATGGAAATAAAAACAAAAATAAACAAATGGGACCTAATGAAACTTCAAAGCTTCTGCACAGCAAAAGAAACCATAAACAAGACGAAAAGACAACCCTCAGAATGGTAGAAAATATTTGCAAACGAATCAACTGACAAAGGATTAATCTCCAAAATATATAAACAGCTCATGCAGCTCAATATTAAAGAAACAAACAACCCCATCCAAAAATGGGCAGAAGACCTAAATAGACATTTCTCCAAAGAAGACATACAGATGGCCAAGAAGCACATGAAAAGATGCTCAACATCACTAATTATTAGAGAAATGCAAATCAAAACTACAATGAGGTATCACCTCACACCAGTTAGAATGGGCATCATCAGAAAATCTACAAACAACAAATGCTGGAGAAGGTGTGGAGAAAAGGGAACCCTCTTGCACTGTTGGTGGGAATGTAAATTGATACAGCCACTATGGAGAACAATATGGAGGTTCCTTAAAAAACTAAAAATAGATTTACCATATCATCCAGCAATCCCACTACTGGGCATATACCCAGAGAAAACCATAATTCAAAAAGACACATGCACCCCAATGTTCATTGCAGCACTATTTACAATAGCCAGGACATGGAAGCAACCTAAATTCCCATCGACAGATGAATGGTTAAAGAAGTTGTGGTACATATATACAATGGAATATTACTCCGCCATAAAAAGGAACGAAATTGAGTCAATTGTTGAGACGTGGATGGATCTAGAGACTGTCATACAGTGTGAAGTAAGTCAGAAAGAGGAAAACAAATATCGTATATTAACGCATGTATGTGGAACGTAGAAAAATGGTACAGATGAGCCGGTTTGCAGGGCAGAATTTGAGACACAGATGTAGAGAACAGACATATGGACACCAAAGGGGGAAAACTGCGGTGGGGTGGGGATGGTGGTGTGCTGAATTGGACGATTGGGATTGACATGTATACACTGATTTGTATAAAATTGATGACTAATAAGAACCTGCAGTATAAAAAGACAAAGAAACAAAACAACTAATACTAAACTTTCATTGGGTTATCTGTATGGAAATGTGTTAATATAAATGTTTCAGACGTTACGTGAAATTTCTAAAAATCTTATATGTTCTGGTATAATGTTGTAAGTCATAATTCTAGTTATTACTTTAAAATGTATATCTCAGAAAAAACTAAATTTCCTTGTCAATTGCACTATTATGAACTTTCATCAAATCTTTAACCGTGGTCATTTTTAAGTCTTTTGTCAGTTACAGACAGTTCTGGGTGTACTCTGATGCTTTTGCAAATATGTTCCTATAAAAGGGTTTCATCTTCAAGGAATTCATAGAAAAGACTCTGACAAGTACAGGTTTCTGGTAACTGTACTGCTGAACTGAATGAATAAGCATTTTCAGAACTCTAATGAAATACTGATGAACTCATAAAAGTGCTAACAAAAGATCAAGATGAAAAAAAATTAATTACATGGGACTGAGTGAACTGATGAAGGTGATCGTAAGTTTTGTGACTTTCTGTTTGAATTAAAAAAAAAAAAATTCCTCAAGGACTCAGAGGCAAAGAATATAGAAATCAATTTTCACTGCAAAGTAAAGGAGCTGTTACAGTGGAGGATTACTGGACTGAATGTCAATATTATGACATAGTATGAGTGTGTTTCGTGTTTGGTAATTGCAATCATTGTTGCTTTTGTTGTGGTCATCCATTTACAATGCTTGGTGTCAGTCTATTCATCTCTTGTAAAAATAAAATACAGTGTGTGTGTGTGAAAAAAAATAAAATAAAAGACTGAAGGTTCAAGTCCCCCCCCAAAAAAAGAAGTATATAAAATGTTTTTAAAAGTGTAGGATCAATGATAGCTAGCATTCCCTGTAATGACAAAGAATTGTTTAAGTTTTTAAAAAAAGTTCTTGTTTGTGAAAAAACAGGAAAAACAATTTGGCCTCCCAAACATAGCACAAAGCAAGAAAAAACACCTTAATTATGAAGATTTAGAAGAATAAGAAGATATTTTAGAACATAAAAGTATTCAAGAGTATTTGGTTCTGAAAACTATGATAAGTAGTTAATGCAAAGAGTAAAGACTTTTGATATGAAGTTGAATGGGCTTAAAGAAAAAACAAATTAGATAATAAGCAAGATAAAGGCATAGAGAAAAATAAAATATTTCATATTGAAGACTAATTTTAGAGACTCCTTCAGTAACTATAAAATTGAAGAAAACAGAGTGGATTAAAAAGACATGGATAGAGGACCTTTAAGATGGTGGAGGAGTAAGACATGGAGATCACCTTCCTCCCCACAAATACATCAGAAATACATCTACATGTGGAACAACTCCTACAGAACAACTACTAAATGCTAGCAGAGACCTCAGACTTCCCAAAAGGCAAGAAACTCCCCACGTACCTGGGTAGGGCAAAAGAAAAAAGAAAAAACAGAGACAAAAGAAAGGGATGGGACCTGCACCTCTGGGAGGGAGCTGTAAAGGAGGAAACGTTTCCACACACTAGGAAGCCCCTTCACTGGTGGAGACGGGGGGATGACAGGAGGGAACCTTCAGAGCCACAGAGGAGAGTGCAGCAATAAGGGTGCAGAGGGCAAAGTGGAGAGATTCCCACACAGAGGACAGTTGCTGACCAGCACTCAACAGCCTGAGAGGCTTGTCTTCTCACCCGCCAGGGCGGGTGGGAGCTGGGAGCTGAGGCTTCAGCTTCAGAGTTCAGATCCCAGGGAGAGGACTGGGGTTGGCTGCAAGAACACAACCTGAAGGGGGTAGTGCACCTCAGGTAGCCGGGAGGGAGTCCAGGGAAAAGTCCAGAACACCTAAGAGGCAAGAGACCATTGTTTCAGGGTGCACGAGGAGAGGACATTCAGAGCACTGCCTAAATGAAGTCCAGAGATGGGTGTGAGCTGCAGCTATCAGCGTGGACACGAGAGACGGGCATGAAATGCTAAGGCTGCTGCTGCAGCCACCAAAAAGACTGTGTGCAAGCACAGGTCACTCTCCACACCTCCCCTCCCAGGAACCTGTGCAGCCCGCCACTACCAGGGTCCCGTGATCCAGGGACAACTTCCCCAGGAGAACACACAGCACATCTCAGCCTGTTGCAATGTCATGACGGCCTCTGCAACCGCAGGCTCACCCTGCATTCCATACACCTCCCTCCCCCTGGCCTGAGTGAGCCCGAGCTCCCTAATCACCTGCTACTTTAACCCTGTCCTGTCTTCCTATCTGAGCGAAGAGCAGACTCCCTCAGGTGACCTGCACACAGAGGCGGGGCCAAATCCAAAGCTGAACCTCAGGAGCTATGTGAACAAAGAAGACAAAGGGAAATTTCTCCTAGCAGCCTCAAGAGCAGCGGATTAAATTACCACAATCAACTTGATGTACGCTGCAACTCTGGAATACTTCAATAGACAACGAACCATCAGAAAATTGAGGTGGTGGACTTTGGGATCAACTGTAGACTTGGGGTTTGCCTTCTGCATCTAATTTGTTTCTGGTTTTATGTTTATATTAGTTTAGTATTCAGAGTTTATTATCATTGGTAGATTTGTTTATTGATTTGGGTTGCTCGCTTCCTTCTTTATATATATATATTTCCTTTTTCTCTTTTTCTGAGTGTGTATGTGAATGCTTCTTTGTGTGATTTTCTCTGTATAGATTTGCTGTTACCATTTGTCCTAAGGTTGTGTCGGTCCATTTTATTTTCTTATTTTCTTTGTGTTTGTTTTTATTAGTATAGTTTTAGTGCTTGCTATCATTGGTGGATTTGTTTTTTGATTTGGTTGTTCTCTTCTTTCTTTTTTTTTTTCCTTTTTAAATTACTTTTTAATTTTTTATTTTTAATAATTTCCTTTTGTTTTTATTTTAATAACTTTATTTTACTTTCTTTCTTCTTTCCTCTTTCTTTCTTTCTCTCTCTTTCTTCTTTCTTTCTTTCTTTCTTTCATTTCTTCTCCCATTTCTTCTGAGAAATGTGGCTCAAATGGTCTTGGTGTTCCAGCTAGGGGTCAGGCCTGTGCCTCTGAGGTGGGAGAGGCAAGTTCAGGACATTTGTCCACCAGAGACCTCCCAGCTTCACATAATATCAAACAGCAAAAGCTATCCCAGAGATCTCCATCTCAATGCTAAAACTAACCTCCACTCAACGAGCAGCAAGATCCAGTGCTGGACACCCCATGCCACGCAACAAGAAAGACAGGAACACAAGCCCACCCATTAGCAGAGAGGATGCCTAAAATCATAACAAGGTAGCAGGCAACCCAAAGCACACCACTGGATGTGGTCCTGCCCACTAGAAAGACAAGATCCAGCATCATCCACCAGAACAAAGGCACCAGTCCCCTCCACCAGGAAGCCTACACAACACACTGAACCAACCTTACCCACTGGGTGCAGCCACAAAAAACAATGGGAACTATGAACATGCAGCCTGTGAAAAGGAGACCCCAAACACAGTAAGTTAAGTCAAATGAGAAGACAGGAAAACACAGAGCAGATGAAAGAGCAAGGTAAAAACACACCAGACCAAAGAAATGAAGAGGAAATAGGCAGTCTACCTGAAAAAGAATTCAGAGTAATGATAATAAAGATGATCCAAAATCTTGAACTAGAATAGAGGAGATACAAGAAACGTTTAACAAGGACCTAGAAGAACTAAAGAGCAAACAAACAATGATCAAGAACACAATAAATGAAATTAAAAATTCTCTAGAAGGAATCAATAGCAGAATAAGAGGCAGAAGAACGGAGAAGTGACCTGGAATATAAAAGAGTGGAAATAACTACTGCAGAGTAGAATAAAGGAAAAAGAATGAAAAGAATTGAGGACAGCTTCATAGACTTCTGGGACAACATTAAATGCACCAACATTTGAATAATAGGGGTCTCAGAAGAAGAAGAGAAAAAGAAAGGGACTGAGAAAATATTTGAAGAGATTATAGATGAAAACTTCCCTCATAATGGAAAGAAAATAGTGAATAAAGTCCAGGAATCACGGAGAGTCCCATACAAGATAAATCCAAGGAGAAACATGCCAAGACACATATTAAGCAAACTATCTAAAAGTAAATACTAAGAAAAAATATTGAAGCAGCAAGGGAAAAACAACAAATAACATAAAACATATGTTATTTGGGAATAACATATGGGAATCCCCATAAGGTTAACAGCTGATCTTTCAGCAGAAACTTTGAAAGCCAGAAGGGAGTGGCGGGACATATTTAAAGTGATGAAAGGGAAAAACCTACAACTAAGATTACTCAACCCAGAAAGGATCTAATTTAGATTTTACAGAGAAATTAAAACCTATACAGACAAGCAAAAGCTAAGAGAATTCAGTACCACCAGACCAGCTTTACAACAAATGCTAAAGGAAATTCTCTCAGCAGGAAACACAAGAGAAGGAAAGGACTTACAATAACAAACCCAACACAATTAAGAAAATGGTAATAGGAACATACCTATCGATAACTACCTTAAATGTAAATGGATTAAATGTTCAAACCAAAAGACATAGACTGGTTGAATGAATACAAAAACAAGACCCATATATATGCTGTCTACAAGAGACCCACTTCAGACCTAGGGACACATACAGACTGAAAGTGAGGGGATGGAAAAAGATATTCCATGCAAATGGAAATCAAAAGAAAGCTGGAGTAGCAATTCTCATATCAGAAAAAATAGGCTTTAAGACAAAGACTATTACAAGAGACAAAGAAGGACACTACATAATGATCAAGGGATCAATCCAAGAAGAAGATATAACAATTGTAAATATTTATGCACTCATAATAGGAACACATCAATACATAAAGCAAATACTAACAGCCATAAAAGGAGAAATCAACAGTAACACATTCATTGTAGGGGACTTTAACACCCCACTTTCACCAATGGAGAGATCATCCAAAATGAAAATAAATAACAAAACACAAGCTTTAAATGATACATTAAAAAAGATGGACTTAATTGATATTTATAGGACATTCTACCCAAAAACAACAGAATACACATTTTTCTCAAGTGCTCATGGAATATTCTCCAGGATAGATCATATCTTGGGTCACAAATTAAGCCTTGGTAAATTTAAGAAAATGGAAATTGTATCAAGTGTCTTTTCCAACCACAATACTATGAGACTAGATATCAATTACCGGAATAAATATTTAAAAAATACAAACACATGGAGGCTTAAAAACACAGGATTTAATAACTAAGAGATCACTGAAGAAATCAAAGAGGAAATCAAAAAATACCTAGAAACAAATGACAATGTAAACACGCCAACCCAAAATATATGTGATGCAACAAAAGCAGTCCTAAGAGGGAAGTTTATAGCAATATGATCCTATCTCAAGAAAAAGGAAATATCTCAAATAAACAACCTAACCTTACACCTAAAGCAACTAGAGAAAGAAGAACAAAAAAACCCCAAAGTTAGCAGAAAGAAAGAAATCATAAAGATCATATCAGAAATAAATGAAAAATAAATGATGGAAACAATAGAAAAGATCAATAAAGCTAAGAGTTGGTTCTTTGAAAGGGTAAACAAAATTGATAAACCATTAGCCAGAATCCTCAAGAAAATAATGGAGAAGACTCAAATCAATAGAATTAGAAATGGAAAAGGAGACGTAACAATTGACACTGCAGAAATACAAAGGATCATGAGAGATTACTACAAGCAACTATATGCCAATAAAATGGACAACCTGGAAGAAATGGAAAAATTCTTAGAAAAGCACAACCTTCCGAGACTGAACCAGGAAGATACAGAAAATATAAAGAGACCAATCACAAGCACTGAAATTGAGGCTGTGATTAAAAATCTTCCAACAAACAAAACCCAGGACCAAATGGCTTCACAGGTGAATTCTATCAAACATTTAGAGAAGAGCTAACACCTATCCTTCTCAAATTCTTCCAAAACATAGCAGAGGGAGGAACACTCACAAATACGTTCTATGAGGCCACCATCACCCTGATACCAAAACCAAATAAAGATGTCACAAAGAAAGAAAACTACAGGCTAATATCACTGATGAACATAGATGCAAAAATCCTCAACAAAATACTAGCAAACAGAAACCAACAGCACATTAAAAGGATCATACACCATGATCAAGTGAGGTTTATCCCAGGAATGCTAGGATTCTTCAGTATATACAAATCAATCAATGTGATACACCATATTAACAAATTGAAGGATAAAAAACATATGATCATCTGAATAGATGCAGAAAAAGCTTTCAACAAAATTCAACACCCATTTATGATAAAAACCCTCAAAAAAGTAGGCATAGAGGGAACTTACCTCAACATAATAAAGACCATATATGACAAACCCACAGCCAACATCATTCTCAAATGTGAAAAACTGAAAACATTTCCTCTAAGATCAGGAATAAGACAAGGTTGTCCATTCTCACCACTATTTTTCGAATTAGACTTGGAAGTTTTAGCCACAGTAATCAGAGAAGAAAAAAAAATAAAAATAATCCAAACCAGGAAAGAAGAAATAAAGCTGTCGCTGTTTGCAGATGACAGGATACTATCCATAGATAATCATAAATATGCTACGAGAAAACTACTAAAGCTAATCAATGAATTTGGAAAAGTAGCAGGATACAAAATAAATGCACAGAAATCTTTTGCATTCCTATACACTAATGATGAAAAATCTAAAAGAAAAATTAAGGAAACACTCCCACTTACCATTGCAACAAAAATAAGAAAACGCCTAGGAATAAACCTAGCTAAGGACACAAAAGACCTGTATGCAGAAAACTATAAGACACTGATGAAAGAAATTAAAGATGATACAAACAGATGGAGAGATATACCATGTTCTTAGATTGGAAGAATCAACATTGTGAAAATGACTCTACTATCCAAAGCATTCTACAGATTCAATGCAATCCCTATCAAACTACCAATGGCATTTTTCACAGAACTAGAACAAAAAATTTCACAATTTGTATGGAAACACAAAATCCCCTGAATAGCCAAATCAATCTTGAGAAAGAAAAATGGAGCTGGAGAGATCAGGCTCCCAGACTTCAGACTATACTACAAAGCTACAGTAATCAAGACAGTATTGTACTGTCACAAAAACAGAAATATAGATCAATGGAACTGGATAGAAAGTCTAGAGATAAACGCACGCACATATGGTCACCTTATTTTTGATAAAGGAGGCAAGAATATACAATGGAGAAAAGACAGCCTCTTCAATAAGTGGTGCTGGGAAAACTGGACAGCTACATGTAAAACAATGAAATTAGAACACTCCCTAACACCATACACAAAAATAAACTCAAAATGGATTAAAGAACAAAATGTAAGTCCAACCAGTATAAAACTCTTAGAGGAAAACATAGGCAGAGCACTCTATGATATAAATCACAACAAGATCCTTTTTGACCCACATCCTAGAGAAATGGAAATAAAAACAAAAATAAACAAATGGGACCTAATGAAACTTAAAAGCTTTTGCACAGTAAAGGAAACCTTAAAGAAGACGATAAGACAACCCTCAGAATGGGAGAAAATATTTGCAAATGAAGCAACTGACAAAGGATTAATCTCCAAAATTTACAAGCAGCTCATGCAGCTCAATATCAAAAATAAATAAATAACCCAATCCAAAAATGGGCAGGAGACCTAAATAGACATTTCTCCAAAGAAGATATACAGTTTGCCAACAAACACATGAAAGGAGGCTCAGCATTGCTAATCATTAGAGAAATGCAAATCAAAACTACAATGAGGTATCACCTCACACCAGTCAGAATGGCCATCATCAAAAATCTACAAACAATAAATGCTGAAGAGGGTGTGGAGAAAAGGGAACCCTCTTGCACTGTTGGTGCAAATGTAAATTGATACAGCCACTCTGGAGAACAGTATGGAGAGCCCTTATAAAACTAAAAATAGAACTACCATACAACCCAGCAATCCCACTACTAGGCATATACCCTGAGAAAACCATAATTCAAAAAGAGTCATGTAGCAAAATGTTCATTGCAGCTCTATTTACAATAGCCAGGACATGGAAGCAACCTAAGTGTCCTTCAACAGATGAATGGATATAGAAGATGTGGCACATATATACAATGGAATATTACTCAGCCATAAAAAGAAACGAAATTGAGATACTTGTAGTGAGGTGGATGGACCTAGAGTCTGTCATACAGAGTGAAGGAAGTCAGAAAGATAAAAACAAATACTCTGTGCTAACACATATATATGGAATCTAAAAAAAAATAAAAGGTTCTGAAGAACATAGGGGGAGGACATGAATAAAGACGCAGACGTAGGGGATGGACTTGAGGACATGGGGAGGAATAATGGTAAGCTGGGTCAAAGTGAGAGAGTGACATGAACATCTATACACTACCAAATGTAAAATAGATAGCTAGCAGGAAGAAGCTGCACAGCCCAGGGAGATCAGCTTGGTTCCTTTTGACCACCTAGAGGGGTGGGATGGGGAGGGTGGGAGGGAGATGCAAGAGGGAGGAGATATGGGGATGTGTGTATATGTATAACTGATTCACTTTGTTATAAAGCAGAAGCTAACACACCATTGTGGAGCAATTATACTCCAATAAAGATGTTACAAATAAATAAATAAATAAATAAATAACTACTTAGGGAATGATAATGTATAAGCTTTGATTTTTAGACTAACCTTAGAAATATAAATGTAAGTTTTAATTATATTTTTCCATATCTGTGAGGAATCCAAAATGCTTGTTATAACTGTCTCTAGTTTCCTCAAAAAGAAGCAATTATGTAAAATATATAGGGTAGTTAATATGAAGCAAAATAAGTGGCATACACTCTAGTACATTACTAACTTCACTGTAAATGGGGTAGATTTTTTTACATAGTTTAATAGTCAGATTATTTATAATTAATTGCCCAGCTGTATTCTGTTTAAAGAAGCACTGTAAGGGAAAAGAAGAGTTTGGAAACAAAGAGATGAGCAGATTATTTTTAAAAATACCGAAGACATTACATTATGTCAGTTAAAGATGTTATTAAAAGTTACATTATAATTCAGGACAAAAATGTATATTAAATAATATTAAAACACAATTTATGAATAAAAAATTAATCATGAAAGTGTATTCAACTGTTAGAATGACTATTATTTCAAAAAAAGATAAGTGCTGTCAAAGATGAGAAGAAAAGGGAACACTTGTGTACTACTGGTGGTAGTGTATATTAGTACAGCCACTGTGGAAAACACTATGGAGATTTCCCCCCAAAAAAGTAAAACAAAACTACTATAAGGTCCAGCAACCCCACTTCTGGGTATATTTCCAAAGGAAATGAAATCAGGGTCTCAAAGAAATACTTGAACCCCCAAGTTCATTACAGCATTATTTGCAACAACAAAGACATGGAAACAGCCAAAGTGTCAATGGATGAATATAATAGAAATGATTCCATTGTATCCATGAATATATGGTTATAATGGAATATTTTTCAGCTATGAGAAAGAAGGAAATCCTACCATTTACAACAACATGCATGGATCTTGAGGGCAGTATGCTAAGTCAGACAGAGAAAGACAAGTATTGTATGATCTTATTTATGAAATCTAAAAAAGCTGAACTCATAGAAACTGAGAGTAGGTTGGTGGTTAGCATGGGGTGGGTGGGAGAAATGAGTGATGGTTGTCCAAAGATACAAACTTCCAGTTATAAGATGAATAGGTTCTGAAGACCTAATGTAGAGCAAGTTGACTTATATGTTGACAATTATGTATTGAATACTTGAAAGTTAAGGGAGTAGATCTCAGATGTTCTCATCAGACACAAGAAATAGTAACTATATGAGGTTATGAATGTAATCAATGATGGAATAAAATTATTTTTAAGGCAGGACAATAAAATTTTTAAACATAAAATTTTCTCTCTGCCTGTTTGAGCAACTAACCTTTCCCCCTTAGTGTGCATTGTGCACCTGCATTATATATTAGCTAGCTCCCCTTAGAAGACACAGAAATGCTTACTCACTAAAAAGATAAAAATTTAAAATAATTTCCTCCTGACACCACAAAAGTAACTCCTTTGGAGATAACATTCCTTTCTCAATAACCCACTCTTCACTTTGTTGGACTATGTAAACTGTCAATATGCTACTTTGATGTATAACCGTTTGTCTCAAAAACTTATATTGATGTAATTGTGCCTTGACCTCTAACAGGTGGAACAGTTCTCAGAGCTTTCTCATGTTGGCTCAAGTAAAAATTTCCATTTCTTTCTTGATTGACTATTAATTTTTTTCAATATTAAAATTATTATGGCAATAGTTTCATAATACATATACATATCAAATCATCATGCAGTACACCTTAAACTTACACAATGTTATATGTGAAGTATATTTCAATAAAGCTGGAGAAAATAAATAAAAGTCAATAAATAAATACTTGCTGACCCAAACATTTAATTTACTTGAATTTATCTTGCAGTAACAATTTCACTTATGTAAGAAAGATAAATAATCCTTGTGGAATTCTTCGAATTGGCAAAAGATTAGAATTAATCTACATATCTATCAACAGATGAATGTCTAAGTAAACTATGGCAAGTCTATTTTGTACTTTTGTATTAAGTACTAATATGGAAAATATCACAAGACATACATATAATTTTTATTTAAATTAGTACATAATGAGTAAATGAATTTATGTACTGAGGTGTGTGTCACCATTTGTGGAACAAAAATGGAAAAAAATATAAAAAATTAACAAAATGTATAGCTTTAGAATTGTGATTATTAACATTGAGTTCTGGAATCAGAGTGCCTGCATTTGAATTTTGGCTCAGTCTTTTACAAGGTGTGTAATTATGAAGCTTAAGAAGAGTGCTAGAGACCTTCTGAAGGTTGGCTGGGAGACCCAAGGTTCCAGCTTTGTCAGGGAAAAGAGCAAAGACACCAAAGTGATTTGAAAGGGTTTCAGAAAACTAGTAAGTTGAAATTAATAGGGGAGAGGGAATGAAAGGAAACTTGATCAACACAAAATCATGATGAAAGAGTAAAATAAAAATATAACAATGAATAATTAATAGTAAACCCAAAATAAGTAAAATAAACAAAACCAAATAGATTATTTATCACTGTAAATGGAAATGATTTAAATTTCCTTCATAAAAGACAAAATTGAAGTATCTCAAAGTGGTTACAGAGCAAAATTTGACACGTTACCAAGGATACATCAAATACAAAAGGACAAAGAAACGTAGAAGAAAAAAATGGGAAAGAAATGCTGTGAAAAGTAAACAAATGGTAAGCAGGAGTAGAAATAAACCATGTAAAGTGAATTTCAAAACCAAAAGCACTAAATGAGGCAAATAGGAATCTCATATCTAATGACATTTGAACCACTGGACTACAAAAAATATATACATACAGTCATACACATGTGTTATGTGTGTGAAGAGAGAGAGAAAAAGAGAAACAGAAAGAAAAAGGAAAGCAATTGTTTTATTTTGCGAGACTAAAAAGTTCCTTTAATGTTGTATTTGTGGCAGTTCCGTATTGTCTAAAACAAAGGTGAAGATAATACATCTTGCAAACAAACACTGGCTTTCACAGTACCAAAAGATTTGCAATGAACACACTCCCAACTGCCATCCTCATCCCAATCCTGCTGTTCAGATGTTCTTACTTTAAAATATTTATCTCTGTGTTTTGAATATGTGCAGAGTATTATTTAATATTCATTTTAGACCCTATTATTGACTTCCTACTGAGGGATCAACTCATTCATCTTTTTCCCTTAATTCCCTCTCTCACCCATAAGACCTCTTCTGCATTTTGTCAATATTGTTCTGTCATATTTTAATTAAAATTACCTACATATGATTATGCCTTTGGGAATATTGTGTTATAATTGCATTTTTGCCCTTCTTCCTCTTTTTAAGTTAATTGCATTTTTGATGTTTTGGTTGTGTTTGTGTTATTTATTAACTTTACTCATTTAAATATTTAGAAATGTTTAAAACTTCATATTTAGTACTTTATTAAGTCTGATTCCTGCACCCTCCTTCCTGAAACAGTCTCCCACTTTCTGGCTTCAATCAAAAACCTATGCTGAGGTTACCTTTGATTCCAGTCATGGATTGCAGACACTCTGTATTGCTCTGTTCCTTGAAGCACATATACTAACATTTCTGACGAGTAATGTTACATTTCTGACCTTTTTTTAATACCATCTTTCTCAATTGGTAGCTTGGTGAATTTTACATTTCTGAGTTGAAAAAGTAATATATCATAGGAACTTGAAGCATTGCTCTCTTGTCTTCCAGTAACTAATGTAGTTCCTGAAAAGGTGGCCGCCATATTGGTAAATAATCTGTGTGTTTTGTTTTGCTTCATTTTGTTTACCTCATTAGCAGCTTTTAGTTTTCAGTATTTTTCCAGATGTATTAAAATCTCATGAAAATATTCCTTGGTATGTGTGTTTATTTAATGTATTGGTCCCCTAATCTGAATAGTATAATTTTTCTCAACTATTTCCACTATTCTTTGGCAGATATTTTTTTGGCTCTGTTTTCTCTGTAGGTTATGGGAAATTATATAAATTACATAAATCAGATATTGAATTTCCTGAAAATCTACTCTATATCTCTAATTTTTTCTCCTGTTTCTTTTCTTTTCTTTTCTTCTATTTTCTGAGGGATGTTTGACTTATTTTTTTAGAGTTTTCATTAATATTGCATAAATATCTACAGTTACATTTTTTCCAGGAACATTTTCTTCAGATTTTTCCCCATACCTACTCTGCTGTTGTCGTTGTTGGTTAAGTGAATTTTTTTTTTTTTTTAATCCTTATCATATGTACCTAGGAAGCAATGAGTTTATATAAGGGAGATCCTAACAATTAAAATTTACAATTTTCATAGTCAAATTACATTAGCATTTTATAAGTACAAAGAAACTGTTTTAAGAATAAACCAGCCACAGTAGTAAGAATATTTTGAACATTCTATTTCAAAACATTGAAAACACGTCTCAATAAGAAAACGTCATTTTTGCTAAACATAACTCCACTTCATTGAAAGTAGCTATTTCTGTAGTAGCAGTTGGCATTTGCACCTATGAGTTTCACACTCAGAACATGGAGATGCATTTAGGAAAGGGGAATTCCAGTGGAGCATTTAAGAAAAAGTCATCTTATAAGTGTATAAATAGGCTGCTTTGATCATTTTACCTAAATCTGTCTCTCTCTTGCCCCATAACTTACAGTTTAATTAATTGACTTTTTAGCCCAAAATAGTGGTCTGTGATTAAACATCCTCCAGTAGTTAGCTCCACTTCATTTATTCAACTCTATTCCCTATCTTTCCCTAGGTTGTTCTCTAGTCAAAATTATTTTAATGCTATATTGCTCCTATTACTCCTATGACATGATTCAGGTTAGATATGTGAAAGGACATACATACCTATTCTTTATTTTAGAAACATTGATTCTTTAAAATTCTTTGAACATACTCATCGGAGAAGTGTTTGCTTAAATTTTCTTTGTTTCCTCCAGGGCTATCTCTTCTTCCTTCAGGGTAATTATTTTTTTACATTCATTGTTTATTATTTTGTCTTGTAAATTTTCCTCAAGTGTCTGGTGGCCATAAGTTTATATATATAAGAATAAAACAGTACTACAAAGCAATTAGGCACTTAGTAACTTAGTGGTTCTTATCAACCAACAAGCTTTGCTTTAGGTTAATTAAATCCAAAATGCCAAAGCTTTGAATTATTTTCTTCAGGACTGTTTAAATTATTCAATAAAACTTCTTATCCTATCTAGGAGTACAGAAGTCTGACTGCTTGCACTCTGGATGCAGGGATAGGACAAGTTCTCAATACTGAAAATCAGTTGCTCTCTCCACTGTTGTCTCACTCTTTCCCTTCAAAAATGACATTCTTCATCCGGATCTCTCAGGGATTCCATGAGGAAACCTACTTCTTTATTGTTCATATCATTCCTGGTGAACAACTTTTGTAGCAGCTTTTCTCTTTTTTATATAACACTATCTCCCCAGCAATTTTTATCTTAATTTAAAAAAAAATTATGTGTATTATTCACTTTATCTTTACTTTGAGATAATGGATAAATATATGTAGGCAATTTGTCATCTTTACTCAGAATGTTTTCAGTATCTCAAATACCCCAGTCCCAATTCTTAGGCAATATATGAAGTCAAATCAATAGCCTGGGATGGAAGTGTGTTGTGATGATTTTGTCTGTGGAAAAACAGAAAACAACTTTCTTCTAAAGCAAATCCTAATGATTGTGTCTTTTAACCCTAGTACCATAGACATACATGAAGCATTACAAACTTGAACAAAAACTGAAGGGATTCAAGGTGGGAGTCATGGGGCTATCTGGAGGAACAACATTCAGAAAAAGTAAATAGTGAACAGCAAGTACAAGACTTTGAGGTAGTACTATGTCATGTTAAAGGACTAATAATAAAAATAGCATGCCTGAAGCTGAGCGAGTGAGAGTGGGGAAAATGATCATGTAAGATTTCATAGACTACTGAGATTTAGACTGTTAATCCAAGAGAGATGGAAGTGTACTAAAGAGGCTTGAGCAGATGAGTAATGAGATATACCTTCATTTGGAAAGGATCAGTCTGGTTGAAGTGTTAATGTGTTGAAAATAGAATTTAGAGAAGTAAGGACAAAAGCAGGACAATCAATGATATAATTCAGTATATTAAAAGAGATATATTCCTTGCATTTATTTAGCTTAATTATGAAATGTGTTATTATGTTTTTATTGTTAAAATTTTAAATAAAATAAAGGCATTTTTGCTATAATGATTGAATGATTTTTATTAACTTGATTATCACCTCAGACCCATGAAAACCACAAGAGTTCTGAGAATTTGATGAGGTTCACACAACATCCTCGGACGTTACCAATGCTAATAGGATAATGAGTTTGATTAAATTCCATCTCCTTAGAGCCAGCGATATTGTACATTTTATTTATTTATAGTTATAAACAAAAGGTCTGAATAAATTTCCCACATGGCTATTAAAGAATCTGTAAACTTAGCGCCTATTAAGAGCATAAGTATTTGTCTAGCTATGTAATATTACATTAATTTTGAATAAAAGTAATAATATCCTTAATTAGAAGAATGGGAATATATTGCAGGTGAGTCTGAACAAATAATAAAGTCAAGTATTAGAAATAATTGAAAAAAAGTAGAGAGTAGGCTGGCTGATTCAGAACAGTCAAGTACAGGTGATTAGTAGAGCATGTTTGAAATGGCTGAAATGCTAGTTAAGAATAGTATTTGGGAAGAATAACCAATGAAATAGTTGAGAGTAAAACCATAATGTAAAAGATGAGGAATGTGGGAAGAGATGCCAGGACCTGGAATAAAAAAGGACATGAAGTGACAAGGAGAAAAAAGCAAAGGAAGGAGTCAGAAGTCAAAGGAACTATAATGGACAAAAAAGTTCAAGCCACCTCTTGCAGTTTATAGAAATTACACTAGAGCTTAATTAATATGGATTATTTTGACCCTAGATGGTCTCTATAAATAGAAATTCTATTTGGGGATGTTACCATGGAGAACGAACCTAGTCTTATACTTTTCTAAAAGGCCTTGCCATACTATGTTAGGGTTTGTTTTGTTTTGTTTTGTTTGTAACAAATATCTACCTTCCTGAACAAAATAAACTTCATAATTTTTGAGGAGATTACACATAAGCATTCATAATTAAAAGTTTCTTTGAAAAGGTAAAAGTGTAATGATGAATATATTTGAACATATGGGGAAATGGGAAGAATGGTAGAGTAACTCCAACAAATCCTTAGAATGCTAATGTTTATAAATTATAAAATTATGTATGAGCATATAAGACAAAGTATGTAATAAAAATATATGAGAAAATAAAGAAAAAGAAGACAGTGTGTGAATATTTCTGACTTTTTGTATTAGGCTTCACATGCAAATAACGTAACTGACACTGGACAATTTCAAGGCAAAACATATTTTTTAGTAAAATTATATGTAACTTACAAGATTTTTGGCAGAGAATTAGATTTGGAATCATATCACCTGTTATAAAAGCAAATTCACATGACAGAGCTGGTTCAGTTAGACACTACTGGCACCTCTGGGCATTATACCAGCAGCTTGCTTGATGATACCATTGGTACTGAGCTTAGGATACTGCAGCTTGTGTCACGTATTCTACTGACTATGGTCTTGAATGCACTTGTCAGAAGTACTTTAAGGCCTTTGGAAACTAGATGTAAGAACCAGCTTTTCTTCCCTCAAAATGAAAGAAATGACACATATTGGAAAATGTTTTGCTAGCAGCAACTGAAGAAAACTATGCTTATATACTTAATACACTGAGGGAAAACACAATCTGTTTCAATCTGAAAGAAAGAGTCTTAAGGAGAAAGGAAACTTGGGTCAAATGACAATAAATAGAAATAAAAAGTGCTTATCAAAGACTGGTATAATAAGGAACAACAGCAGACTATACTTAAAGTGTAATAGTAGAATTAAAACAGGGTAGGAAAGTGCAGGATTCACACTACTAGAAAATTAATTAAATGGAAAACATCATGAGAAATCTTTATGGTAGGCAAAGGGAAATGACAATAGGATGAAAACAATGAGATAATGGATAACAGACATGAAGGATAGGGAATAGAAGAGTTTCAAAGAAGAACATAAAATCTTGGGAAAATTATCATAAAATCTATATAGTCCCCCAAATTATCAAGTTGAAAAATATATTGAATATGTACATTAAAATTCTGATCCTGTCTTTTGAAAATAAAATAATCATCTAGAAAAACCCTACCATTTTTCCAAATTCAAGGATGACAAGTATCTGTACAAAACACAAAATTGTTTTTTACAAACTGGATAGTTGCTGTTTGGCATCACAAAGTTTCAGAAGAATGAAGTAATCACTACAGAATTTAGGCCAAAATTTTTTTGACCTGAGAGTTTTGTATTCAGCCAAGTTCTCATTTATTTGTGATGAACATAAATGATATAATTATCTCTTCAGGAACTCACAAATATATCACTCACTGATAAACAAATCTTTAAAAATTGCATGTAATCAAACTCCAACAGGTAAAGAAATTAATACATATTTATATCTTAAGAAGGGATAGTTGTGTAATACATTTTTTTGCTTATCTTACTTCATTCAGTTAAAAGATAAAATCAGGAATCAAAATGTATAATATTAAAGTGTATTCTTGAAATGGAGACCAAACTTGACCTTGCTTCTACATTTGTTTCTGTTGCCTCCCTTCCCTTGCCATGAAGTGTCTCTTGATCCTTGTCTATATCCCAGATTTGAATGGTATTTTTTAATTGCTAAAAATTTAGCAAGTAATGTTCAATTACACATGTAGTAAATAATTTGGATTATTTCTACAGCTATTTATACTTCAGATAAGATTTACTAAACACATATTTCTTAATCAATTCAGAGAATAGTTTTTTTTTTAATGTCTGAAACATTTATATTAACATATTTCCATACATATTTCCATACAAATACAAATATAAGATTTTTAGAAATTTCATGTAATGTCTGAAACATTTATATTAACATATTTCCATAATAATAACCCAATGAAAGTTTAGTATTAGTTGTTTTGTTTGTTTTTTTATACTGCAGGTTCTTATTAGGCATCAATTTTATACACATCAGTGTATACATGTCAATCCCAATCGCCCAATTCAGCACACCACCATCCCCACCCCACTGCAGTTTTCCCCCCTTGGTGTCCATATGTCCATTCTCTACATCTGTGTCTCAACTTCTGCCCTGCAAACTGGCTCATCTGTACCGTTTTTCTAGGTTCCACATACATGCATTAATATACGATATTTGTTTTTCTCTTTCTGACTAACTTCACTCTGTATGACAGGCTCTAGATCCATCCACGTCTCAACAAATGACTCAATTTCGTTCCTTTTTATGGCTGAGTAATATTCCATTGTATATATGTACCACACCTTCTTTATCCATTCGTATGTTGATGAGCATTTAGGTTGCTTCCATGACCTGGCTATTGTAAATAGTGCTGCAATGAACATTCGGATGCATGTGTCTTTTTGAATTACGGTTTTCTCTGGGTATATGCCCAGTAGTGGGATTGCTGGGTCATATGGTAATTCTATTTTTAGTTTTTTAAGGAACCTCCATATTGTTCTCCATAGTGGCTGTATCAATTTACATTCCCACCAACAGTACAAGAGGGTTCCCTTTTCTCCACACCCTCTCCAGCATTTGTTGTTTGTAGATTTTCTGATGATGCCCATTCTAACAGGAGTGAGGTGATACCTCATTGTAGTTTTGATTTGCATTTCTCTAATAATTAGTGATGTTGAGCATCTTTTCATGTGCTTCGTGGCCGTCTGTATGTCTTCTTTGGAGAAATGTCTATTTAGGTCTTCTGCCCATTTTTGGATGGGGTTGTTTGTTTCTTTAATATTGAGCTGCATGAGCTGTTTATATATTTTGGAGATTAATCCTTTGTCCGTTGATTCATTTGCAAATATTTTCTCCCATTCTGAGGGTTGTCTTTTCGTCTTGTTTATGGTTTCCTTTGCTGTGCAAAAGCTTTGAAGTTTCATTAGGTCCCACTTGTTTATTTTTGTTTTTATTTCCATTACTCTAGGAGGTGGATCAAAAAAGATCTTGCTGTGATTTATGTCAAAGAGTGTTCTTCCTATGTTTTCCTCTAAGAGTTTTATAGTGTCCAGTCTTAGATTTAGGTCTCTAATCCATTTTGAGTTTATTTTTGTGTATGGTGTTAGGGAGTATTCTAATTTCATTCTTTTACATGTAGCTGTCCAGTTTTCCCAGCACCACTTATTGAAGAGACTGTCTTTTCTCCATTGTATATCTTTGCCTCCTTTGTTATAGATTAGTTGACCATAGGTGCATGGGTTAATCTCTGGGCTTTCTATCTTGTTCCATTGATCTATGTTTCTGTTTTGGTGCCAGTACCATATTGTCTTGATTACTGTAGCTTTGTAGTATAGTCTGAAGTCAGGGAGTCTGATTCCTCCAGCTCCATTTTTTTGCCTCAAGACTGCTTTGGCTATTCGGGGTCTTTTGTGTATCCGTACAAATTTTAAGATGATTTGTTCTAGCTCCGTAAAAAATGCCATTGGTAATTTGATAGGGATTGCATTGAATCTGTAGATTGCTTTGGGTAGTATAGTCATTTTCACAATGTTGATTCTTCCAATCCAAGAACATGGTATATCTCTCCATCTGTTGGTATCATCTTTAATTTCTTTCATCAGTGTCTTATAGTTTTCTGCATACAGGTCTTTTGTCTCCCTAGGTAGGTTTATTCCTAGGTATTTTATTCTTTTTGTTGCAATGGTAAATGGGAGTGTTTCCATAATTTCTCTTTCAGATTTTTCATCCTTAGTGTATAGGAATGCAAGAGATTTCTGTGCATTAATTTTGTATCCTGCAACTTTACCAAATTCATTAATTAGCTCTAGCAGTTTTCTGGTGGCAGTTTTAGGATTCTCTATGTATAGTATCATGTCATCCGCAAACAGTGACAGTTTTACTTCTTCTTTTCCAATTTGTATTCCTTTTATTTCTTTTTCTTCTCTGATTGCCGTGGCTAGGACTTCCAGAACTATGTTGAATAATAGTGGTGAGAGTGGACATCCTTGTCTCGTTCCTGATCTTAGAGGAAATGCTTTCAGTTTTTCACCATTGAGAATGATGTTTGCTGTGGGTTTGTCATATATGGCCTTTATTATGTTGAGGTAGCTTCCCTCTATGCCCACTTTCTGGAGAGTTTTTATCAGAAATGGGTGTTGAATTTTGTCAAAAGCTTTTTCTGCATCTATTGAGATGATCATATGGTTTTTATTCTTCAATTTGTTAATATGGTGTATCACATTGATTGATTTGCGTATATTGAAGAATCCTTGCATCCCTGGGATAAATCCCACTTGATCGTGGTGTATGATCCTTTTAATGTGTTGTTGGATTCTGTTTGCTAGTATTTTGTTGAGGATTTTTGCATCTATATTCATCAGTTATATTGGTCTGTAATTTTCTTTTTTTGTAGTGTCTTTGTCTGCTTTTGGTATCAGGGTGATGGTGGCCTCATAGAATGAGTTTGGGAGTGTTCCTTCCTCTGCAATTCTTTGGAAGTGTTTGAGAAGGATGGGTGTTAGCTCTTCTCTAAATGTTTGATAGAATTCACCTGTGAAGCCATCTGGTCCTGGACTTTTGTTTGTTGGAAGATTTTTAATCACAGTTTCAATTTCATTACTTGTGATTGGTCTGTTCATATTTTCTGTTTCTTCCTGGTTCAGTCTTGGAAGGTTATACCTTTCTAAGAATTTGTCCATTTCTTCCAGGTTGTCCATTTTATTGGCATAAAGTTGCTTGTAGTAGTCTCTTAGGATGCTTTGTATTTCTGCGGTGTCTGTTGTAACTTCTCCTTTTTCATTTCTGATTTTATTGATTTGAGTCCTCTCCCTCTTTTTCTTGATGAGTCTGGCTAATGGCTTATCAATTTTGTTTATCTTCTCAAAGAACCAACTTTTAGTTTTATTGATCTTTGCTATTGTTTTCTTTGTTTCTATTTCATTTATTTCTGCTCTGATCTTTATGATTTCTTTCCTTCTGCTAAGTTTGGGTTTTGTTTGTTCTTTCTCTAGTTTCTTTAGGTATAACGTTAGATTGTTTACTTGAGATTTTTCTTGTTTCTTTAGGTAGGCTTGTATAGCTATAAACTTCCCTCTTAGAACCGCTTTTGCTGCATCCCATAGGTTTTGGGTTGTCGTGTTTTCATTGTCATTTGTCTCTAGGTATTTTTTTATTTCCTCTTTGATTTCTTCAGTGATCTCTTGGTTATTTAGTAACGTATTGTTTAGCCTCCATGTGTTTGTCTTTTTTACGTTTTTTTTCCCTGTAATTCATTTCTAATCTCATAGCGTTGTGGTCAGAAAAGATGCTTGATATGATTTCAATTTTCTTAAATTTACTGAGGCTTGATTTGTGACCCAAGATATGATCTATCCTGGAGAATGTTCCGTGCGCACTTGAGAGAACATGTAATCTGCTGTTTTTGGATGGAATGACCTATATATATCAATTAAATCTATCTGGTCTATTGTGTCATTTAAAGCTTCTGTTTCCTTATTTATTTTCATTTTGGATGATCTGTCCATTGGTGTAAGTGAGGTGTTAAAGTCCCCCACTATTATTGTGTTACTGTTGATTTCCTCTTTTATAGCTGTTAGCAGTTGCCTTATGTATTGAGGTGCTCCTATGTTGTGTGCATATATATTTATAATTGTTATATCTCCTTCTTGGATTGATCCCTTGATCATTATGTAGTGTCCTTCCTTGTCCCTTGTAATCTTCTTTTTTTTAAAGTCTATTTTATCTGATATGAGTATAGCTACTCCAGCTTTCTTTTGATTTCCATTTGCATGGAATATCTTTTTCCATCCCCTCACTTTCAGTCTGTATGTGTCCCTAGGTCTAAAGTGGGTCTCTTGTAGACAGCATATATATGGGTCTTGTTTTTGTATCATTCAGCCAGTCTATGTCTTTTGGTTGGGGCATTTAATCCATTCACGTTTAAGGTAATTATCAATATGTATGTTCCTATGACCATTTTCTTAATTGTTTTGGGTTTGTTTTTGTAGGTCCTTTTCTTCTCTTGTGTTTCCCACTTAGAGAAGTTCCTTTAGCATTTGTTGTAGAGCTGGTTTGGTGGTGCTGAATTCTCTTAGCTTTTGCTTGTCTGTAAAGCTTTTGATTTCTCCATCAAATCTAAATGAGATCCTTGCCGGGTAGAGTAATCTTGGTTGTAGGTTCTTCCCTTTCATCGCTTTAAGTATATCATGCCACTCCCTTCTGGCTTGCAGAGTTTCTGCTGAGAAATCAGCTGTTAACCTTATGGGAGTTCCCTTGTATGTTATTTGTCGTTTTTCCCTTGCTGCTTTCAATAATTTTTCTTTGCCTTTAATTTTTGCCACATTGATTACTATGTGTCTCGGCGTGTTTCTCCTTGGGTTTATTCTGCATGGGACTCTCTGTGCTTCCTGGACTTGGGTGGCTATTTCCTTTCCCATGTTAGGGAAGTTTTCGACTATAATCTCTTCAAATATTTTCTCTGGTCCTTTCTCTCTCTCTTCTCCTTCTGGGACCCCTATAATGAGAATGTTGTTGCGTTTAATGTTGTCCCAGAGGTCTCTTAGGCTGTCTTCATTTCTTTTCATTCTTTTTTTTTAGTCTGTTCCGCAGCAGTGAATTCCACCATTCTGTCTTCCAGGTCACTTATCCGTTCTTCTGCCTCAGTTATTCTGCTATTGATTCCTTCTAGTGTAGTTTTCATTTCAGTTATTGTATTGGTCATCTCTGTTTGTTTGTTCTTTAATTCTTCGAGGTCTTTGTTAATCATTTCTTGCATCTTCTCAATCTTTGCCTCCATTCTTATTCCGAGGTCCTGGATCATCTTCACTATCATTATTCTGAATTCTTTTTCTGGAAGGTTGCCTAGCTCCACTTCATTTAGTTGTTTTTCTGAGGTTTTTTCTTGTTCCTTCATCTGGTACATAGCCCTCTGCCTTTTCATCTTCTCTATCTTTCTGTAACTGTGGTTTTTGGTCCACAGGCTGCAGGATTGTAGTTTTTCTTGCTTCTGCTGTCTGCCCTGTGGTGGTTGAGACTATCTAAGAGGCTTGATGGGAGGCTCTGGTGGTGGGTAGAGCTGACTCCAGAGAATAGTTTTTATTTTATTTTTAAAAAGTTGTCTTTATAATGAAAGAGATTGAGTAATGCTATTTTCTGTCTTTTGATTCACATGGGAGAAACTGAACCATTCTTTAAATTAAAATATATCTTTTCAATATTTCCTGTTTAAAAATCATTAACCTAGGAAGACCTGTGAAGGTCTTGGCATAACTAATTCAAAATAAATTATTACAAATTGATTTCAAAACTAGCAATATTTCATATAGCAAAAAAACACCAAAAGCAGAGGCAAAAACAAAATTGTTAATAGTAATTTTATCTGAGTAATGTTTAGGTTCAAATTTTTCCATTTTATTATTTTTCAGTGTTTTTGACTTACCAGAAAACCAGACAAAATGAAGTTACTAAAAAAAGTATGTAAAATTTTACTTGAACTATAATTATAACCACATTATGTAAAACTATTATTAGAGGTGGAAATCAGTAAAAATATAACTTTCAATTACTTATTAGTGTTATAACAGAAGTATATGAAATATGGGAGTGCCTAGTTATTTGATGTACCAAAAACAATTTAGTTATGATAAATAAACTAAGTTAAGACTTTGCACTTTTCTTAGTCTTTCAGCTTCAGAAAGTCTTTCAGTCTTTCATCCTGCTTATACTAAACACTTACTAAAAATCAGTGCCTATTTGTAGTTGAGTGGCTCAAATGAGAATACTCTGTAGCTGTTGCTTTCACTTTGACCTATGTTTCTTAAAATAGTTGCTCTAACACTAAAAAAGGTTAAATATTTCTAGTTGCATTCATGCTTTTATATCCCCTCCCCAATTTATCTGACCCTAACATTAACAGACACTCTATTTTCAAGCTGAAAGTATACGTCAAATGTTAGTGACTGGGTTCATTGGTTTGTTCTCACCATTGTAAGCTTTTGCTTGAAATGAAAATGTGTAAAGTGGAGAAAATAATTTTAAATTTACCAGTCACATATGGTCATTAGAAAGATAAAATTAATTTTTGTGTGTAAAGGAAGTATGCTAACAATTTAAGGATTATACAAATACTAACTAATCTTATCATTCTCTTCTTCCTGCAATGACTTGGACTACCACTTTATAACTCCTATGTGTGAAAACACATTTAGGTTTGAGCACAATTATTTATAATGGGAACCATTAGCAGGAAGGCAGCCTGGCCAAAAATTCACAGAAGGGAAAGAATCAATACCTGACAGGGATCAGAAAACTGGGGAGTTTTCTCTTTCTCTCTCTCACTCTGTTTCCTTATCCCTCCCCCTCTCATTTTACTCTCTCTATCACACATAGACATGGACACACACACTCCTCTCTTGCTTATTTCTGCATATCTATTGCTTTCTTCCTTTGCCAGTATCTCAGGTCACATGGTAACCAAACAATAACTGCCACAGCTCCCAAATCTGGGAGTTGACCTAAATGACTAAAAGACCTAAATCACTCTCATACATAGTTACAAAAATTTGGAAAATGTTATCTCATTAATATGAGTAAGATATTAGATTGCCCTATCATGTAATCCTGTCATTAATGGTCAGGGAGACTTTTTTCATATTGGTACACACATGCCTTTTAATTTGTCCTTCTGTGGACATAAGCCATTTATCAAATGTCATTGCAATAAGGGCAGATATCCTACTAAATTTCCAATCCAGGTTTGGAGAAATGTTCCAAACATTTCAAGTGTTATTGGAGATCCTAAAATATAAAATTTGATGAGTATATACTTATTTATTTCATTTCTCTTACTTTTATCTATTGACACTAATGAAAATAATTAAAGAGTCATGTCAATGACCAAATTTCTCATCGTTTGAATAGGAAACCAAAACCAAATTCCCTTTAAATATGTTCCAGATCCCCTGACACATCAAATATTAATAGAAGACAAAATGTAAGATAATTTATAAAAATTGTTTTCGTTCAGTAGTTTAATTGCACTTAAAATCAACAATAGTACAATATATTCTTTTTGAGATCATCAGAGGAACATGGATACATTTGTTTATAATGAATAAATTTTTTATTTTTATAATCTAAAGCACTAAGATTTAAGCCTCTTTCCTATTATTGCAACCACATTGGCATAGAGATAATAAAATTTAAATGACATTTATGTAGATTTTAAATATAAACAATAAAAATTTTGAATATGTTTGAAAGTTCTTCTTCAAGAGTAAATGTACATTGTCAGTACGTACATAACTGAGTTGTCAAAAATAAAATATCCAAATAGTATTTCCATAGTTTATGAGGGAAATCAAAGTCATCTAATAATTTTGAGAAATAGGGAGAGGTTGAGTTTGCTGCATTTCCTTGAACCACTAATCAGGTGTGAGTAGATTTTCACTTGTATGTTATCATACCTGAATATTAGAGAGGACAAAAAAGAGAAATAGGAAAAATAATTAGGTGTATGTATTATGAGAATATAATAAGGTAATATATTCAAAGAGCATAGCCAGTTTCCAAGACAATATCATTATCAAATTGCACTTTAAGTGCAAATAATTGTGATTCTTCTAGTTGAAATAACCATACTTAGAAAGAGTATCTCTCTTTCTCTCAAAAAAAAAAGAAACAAAGAAACAAAGAGAGAAAACAAAAATGAAATGCTTAACAAAAATTATATTCTTTAAAGGGAATAGCAATTACAATCCAGTCACAGTAGAGAGGTGCAAGTTTGCTTGTTTGTTTCAAAATCTTCCTTTTCATAATTAAACCCTTGCCTACCAGAACTATGTAATAATGAATTTGATTGTCTCTGGAAAATGGAGGAAGTAGTCTTTCACAAAACATCTTAGGTATTGTACAAAACCTTTTCATAGGCTTAAGGAGAAAATCTTATTTTCTTACTACCCCAACCCCTACATAAACACATCCCTCCACAACAAGATTCTAAGCAAATCGCCTAATCTCTCAGGCTTGCAGATTCCATGGAAAGAGACACAGTTATGGTCTCCTCTCATTCTACCTCTCATTAGTTTTGTAGCAAGTGAATTCATGTTATTTAACATTTTACACTTCAAATACTCAAGAGTAGGGTGAATTTATATGCATCACTAATCGCAGTTGAGGTCCTGTATAAGTTTGAATGAAGGGAGAAAGAAGAAAAGCAGACCTGCAGGTAGGCAATCCTATATTTATACATTTATAATATAGGTCAGATTATTGGTTATGTTAATACAGTGTAATTTACACAATCCCAGAGAAATATGTTTAAAGTTCATGACTAATTCTAATTGAAATCAGTTAAAAATCTTAAAGAATTTAAAAAATAAATTATCACTTACTTTTAAACTATACCCCATCTGTACATGTAAGGGTGCTAGGATTTAACTTCATATTAATTAATAAATGTAGCATATGTTCATGTAAGAATAAGAACTTTTAAGTCTATTTTATTTAACAGGTGTTTGTATAGGATGTCACAGAGAAAATCACTCTCCCTGAGTTCTTTTTGCAGAAAGCAACAGAAACTTGAAACAGTTTTAGAGTGAAAAAGAAGGAAAGCAAGCCAGGTAGAAGAAGCTACTCCCAATGTGAGAACTGAGAAATAGTGTATTTAGAGTATGCTGCTACACTTTCCACTAGGGATCACCACCACAAGTAGATGGTCCCGACACTAAGACACAATTCTACTGTTCTGCCACCACAACCTTTATGAATGAGTTCTAATATTTGTCTCTACATTTACATGAAATGATCCCATATGAAACATTCAGTGGGACTCTAAAAGGTGGAGCCTCGATCAAAATCTACACCTTAGCTACCAGGAAATACTGAGCTTCCTGAGACTTCTATAATTAAAAGTGGTGCCATGCCTTCCCCAGAGATTTACAAAATGAAAAATTCCACTGAAATACATGATCAGTATTGTAATACTATGCAAGAAATACTATTTAATAAATGCATGTTACTATGATATTATTTGCTTATTTTAAATTCTTTTTCTAATTAACATTGAAGAGTAAATATTGAACTTGGTTTTCTGTCTATAAACAAAGCTCATAGAAATCAATCATTAAATATGTGAGCAAAGATGCTTTCTTTGACTATTTTGAGAGAGAGAAAATATCTATTTTCTCCCTTCTGAAAAAACAAGTTGCTGCCACGTTAAGGTAAGAGCAGAATTGAATATATCCTGGGACAAAGTATATTTAAACCATCAAATACAAACATACTTAGCTGAATGTTCTTTATAATTTTCAGAGGAGGAATTAGATAAGGGATAACAAACATGCCCTATTCAAGAAAATAAAATTGTATACTTTTCCAATCAAACATACTTGTTTTTTTAACATCTTTATTGGAGTATAATTGCTTTACAATGGTGTGCTAGTTCCTGCTTTATAACAAAGTGAATCAGCTATACATATACGTATATCCCCATATCTCCTCCCTCTTGCGTCTCCCTCCCACCTCCCCTATCCCACCCCTCTAGGTTGTCACAAAGCACCGAGCTGATCTCCCTGTGCTATGCGGCTGCTACCCACTAGCTATGTATTTTACATTTAGTAGTGTATATATGTCCACGCCACTCTCTCACTTTGTCCCAGCTTACCCTTCCCCCTCCCCGTGTCCTCAAGTTCATTCTCTACGTCTGTATCTTTATTCCTGCCCTGCCCCTAGGTTCTCCAGAATCATTTTCTTTTTTTTTAGATTCCATATATATGTGTTAGCATACGGTATTTGTTTTTCTCTTTCTGACTAACTTCACTCTGTATGACAGGCTCTAGGTCCAGCCACCTCACTACAAATAACTCAATTTCGTTTCTTTTTATGGCTAATATTCCATTATATATATGTGCCACATCTTCTTTATCCATTCATCTGTCGATCAATACTTAGGTTGCTTCCATGTCCTGGCTATTGTAAATAGAGCTGCAATGAACACTGTGGTACTTGACTCTTTTTGAATTATGGTTTTCTCAGGGTATATGCCCAGTAGTGGGATTGCTGAGCCATATGGTAGTTCTATTTTCAGTTTTTTAAGGAACCTCCATACTGTTCTCCATAGTGGCTGTATCAATTTACATTCCCACCAATAGTGCAAGAGGGTTCCCTTTTCTCTACACCCTCTCCAGCATTTATTGTTTGTAGATATTTTGATGATGACCATTCTGACTGGTGTGAGGTGACACCTCATTGTAGTTTTGATTTGCATTTCTCTAATGATTAGTGATGTTGAGCATTCTTTCATGTGTTTGTAGACCATCTGTATATCTTCTCTGGAGAAATATCTATTTACATCTTCTGCCCATTTTTTGATTGGGTTGTTTGTTTTTTTGATATTGAGCTGCCTGAGCTGCTTGTGAATTTTGGAGATTAATCCTTTGTCAGTTGCTTCATTTGCAAATATTTTCTCCCATTCTGAGGGTTGTCTTTTCATCTTGTTTATGTTTTCCTTTGCTGTGCAAGAATTTTTAAGTTTCATTAGGTCCCATTTGTTTATTTTTGTTTTTATTTCCATTTCTCTAGGAGGTGGGTCAAAAAGGATCTTGCTGTGATTTATGTCATAGAGTTCAAACATACTTTGTAATGAAATGTAAAGCATGAAAATTACATTACCACAACATCTTTCTCCCTGACCCACAGATTGAAATGGTGGAGTTCTACAAATTATCAGGTGTTTTCCTTATGTGGTGCATTCATTTTTTAAAGAGTTATCAAGATGGAAATGGTAAATCAGAACCGAAGTTATATCAGCTGTACATTTGAATGTTATAGTCAATTTATTAATGGTAATGTCAAAATAATGTGAAAATGGTAAATGGTTACTATCTCACAGATGGAAAAGGAAAATGAAGACAACAAATGCTTATGTCACAATGAAAAGTCATTTGTAGTTGCAGCGCTACTGGTGATATAAATTTTTGGAAAATTAAGAATCAAAGACTAAATTCTTTAAACTATTTCATGTTTACATTGTTTAGTACAGTAGAAAAAAATTGAAAAACAAAAAGAAAAACATATTCCTCCAAGTTATAAAAACTAAGATCTTAAGAATTAAGATATATTTAAGACCTCTTTCATTAATTTTTCTTCTTTCCAACATCATTTCTTTTATTTTACTTTTCTCTGCTCTGAAGTTACTTTTTCAAACTGTATTACTTAAAAAATATTCCATACATACATACATCTTCCTTATGGTTATGATGATATATTTGTAATAAAAATTGATATTCAAAGTTAAATGATACAAATGATATTTAAATTAAAACGAGTAAAACTTAAAATAATATTTAAAATGCTAAAGACAATGATATTTCAGCTCAAAGGTAAAATCAAGTGAAACTTTGAAAAGTTTCTATAGGTACATTTTTAGGGTTTCTGAAATTATTTAATAATAATTTGTCTTTCTCAGAAAAGATACAACAAAAATTTTGTAAGAATTATTTAAATAAAAATAAAAGTAAAACTTTTACTATCTTAAGACAAATTTACATATATGAACATGGGGCTGTGTACTATCAATGTACATTTTAAATAGCAACATTTGGTTGATTGTGCACAGAAATTATAACACATTTTCACTGACTCAATTTTGCCCAGGAGATGGACTGTTTAATAGACATTTCTATTCCCTTTCCTATGTACAGTAATTTGACATTGTTCAACATACATACAAATGCCTTAAAGTTGAATGCTCTCCTTGCATAGTACAATAAAATGTATTAAGTTTCACATCAATACACTTTTTTTTTTTTAAACATCTTTATTGAAGTATAATTGCCTTACAATGGTGTGTTAGCTTCTGCTTTATAACAAAGTGAATCAGTTATACACATACAATATGTTCCCATATCTCTTCCCTCTTGCAACTCGCTCCCTCCCACCCTCCCCATCCCACCCCTCTACGTGGTCACAAAGCACCGAGCTGATCTCCCTGTGCTATGTGGCTGCTTCCCACTAGCTATCTATTTTACATTTGGTAGTGTATATATGTCCATGACACTCTCTTACCCTGTCACATCTCACCCCACCCCCTCCCCATATCCTCAAGTCCATTCTCTAGTAGGTCTGTGTCTTTATTCCCGTCTTGCCACTAGGTTCTTCATGGCTTTTTTTTTTTTTTTTCCTTAGATTCCGTATATATGTGTTAGCATACTGTATTTGTTTTTCTCTTTCTGACTTACTTCACTCTGTATGACAGACTCTAACTCCATCCACCTCATTACAAATATCTCCATTTCATTTCTTTTTATGGCTGAGCAATATTCCATTGTATATATGTGCCACATCTTCTTTATCCATTCATCTGTCGATGGACATTTAGGTTGCTTCCATGTCCTGGCTATTGTAAATAGAGCTGCAATGAACATTTTGGTACATGACTCTTTTTGAACTATGGTTTTCTCAGGGTATATGCCCAGTAGTGGGATTGCTGGGTCGTATGGTAGTTCTATTTTTAGTTTTTTAAGGAACCTCCATACTGTTCTCCATAGTGGCTGTATCAATTTACATTCCCACCAACAGTGCAAGAGTGTTCCCTTTCCTCCACACCCTCTCCAGCATTTATTGTTTCTAGATTTTTTGATGATGGCCATTCTGACCGGTGTGAGAAGATATCTCATTGTAGTTTTGATTTGCATTTCTCTAATGATTAATGATGTTGAGCATTCTTTCATGTGTCTGTTGGCAATCTGTATATCTTCTTTGGAGAAATGTCTATTTAGGTCTTCTGCCCATTTTTGGATTGGGTTGTTCGTTTTTTTGTTATTGAGCTGCATGAGCTGCTTGTAAATCTTGGAGATTAATCCTTTGTCAGTTGCTTCATTTGCAAATATTCTCTCCCATTCTGAGGGTTGTCTTTTCATCTTGTTTATGGTTTCCTTTGCTGTGCAAAAGCTTTTAAGTTTCATTAGGTCCCATTTGTTTATTTGTGTTCTTATTTCCATTTCCCTGGGAGCTGGGTCAAAAAGAATCTTGCTGTGATGTATGTCATAGAGTGTTCTGCCTATGTTTTCCGCTAAGAGTTTGATAGTGTCTGGCCTTACATTTAGGTCTTTAATCCATTTTGAGTTTATTTTTGTGCATGGTGTCAGGGAGTGTTCTAATTTCATACTTTTACATGTATCTGTCCAATTTTCCCAGCACCACTTATTGAAGAGGCTGTCTTTTCTCCACTGTATATGCTTGCCTCCTTTATCAAAGATAAGGTGACCATATGTGTGTGGGTTTATCTCTGGGCTTTCTATCCTGTTCCATTGATCTATGTTTCTGTTTTTGTGCCAGTACCAAACTGTCTTGATTACTGAAGCTTTGTAATATAGTCTGAAGTCAGGGAGCCTGATTCCCCCAGCTCCATTTTTCATTCTCAAGATTGCTTTGGCTATTCGGGGTCTTTTGTGTTTCCATACAAATTGTGAAATTTTTTGTTCTAGTTCTGTGAAAAATGCCAGTGGTAGTTTGATAGGGATTGCATTGAATCTGTAGATTGCTTTGGGTAGTAGAGTCATTTTCACAATGTTGATTCTTCCAATCCAGGAACATGGTATATCTCTCCATCTATTTGTATCATCTTTAATTTCTTTCATCAGTGTCTTATAATTTTCTGCATATAGGTCTTTTGTCTCCTTAGGTAGGTTTATTCCTAGATATTTTATTCTTTTTGTTGCAATGGTAAACGGGAGTGTTTTCTTAATTTCACTTTCAGATTTTTCGTCATTAGTGTATAGAAATGCAAGAGATTTCTGTGCATTAATTTTGTATCCTGCTACTTTACCAAATTCATTGATTAGCTCTAGGAGTTTTCTGGTAGCATCTTTAGGATTCTCTATGTATAGTATCATGTCATCTGCAAATAGTGACAGCTTTACTTCTTCTTTTCCGATTTGGATTCCTTTTATTTCTTTGTCTTCTCTGATTGCTGTGGCTAACACTTCCAAAACTATGTTGAATAATAGTGGTGAGAGTGGGCAACCTTGTCTTGTTCCTGATCTTAGTGGAAATGGTTTCAGTTTTTCACCATTGAGGACAATGTTGGCTGTGGTTTTGTCATATATGGCCTTTATTATGTTGAGGAAAGTTCCCTCTATGCCTACTTTCTGCAGGGCTTTTATCATAAATGGGTGTTGAATTTTGTCGAAAGATTTCTCTGCATCTATTGAGATGATCATATGGTTTTTCTCCTTCAGTTTGTTAATATGGTGTATCACATTGATTGATTTGTGTATATTGAAGAATACTTGCATTCCTGGTACCCCACTTGATCATGGTGTATGATCCTTTTAATGTGCCATTGGATTCTGTTTGCTAGTATTTTGTTGAGGATTTTTGCATCTATGTTCATCAGTGATATTGGCCTGTAGTTTTCTTTCTTTGTGACATCTTTGTCTGGTTTTGGTATCAGGGTGATGGTGGCCTCGTAGAATGAGTTTGGGAGTGTTCCTCCCTCTGCAATATTTTGGAAGAGTTTGAGAAGGATAGGTGTTAGCTCGTCTCTAAATGTTTGATAGAATTCACCTGTGAAGCCATCTGGTCCTGAGCTTTTGTTTGTTGGAATGTTTTTAATCACAGTTTCAATTTCAGTGCTTGTGATTGGTCTGTTCATATTTTCTATTTCTTCCTGGTTCAGTCTCGGCAGTTTGTGCGTTTCTAAGAATCTGTCCATTTCTTCCAGGTTGTCCATTTTATTGGCATAGAGTTGCTTGTAGTAATCTCTCATGATCGTTTGTATTTCTGCAGTGTCAGTGGTTACTTCTCCTTTTTCATTTCTAATTCTATTGATCTGAGTCTTCTCCCTTTTTCTCTTGATGAGTCTGGCTAATGGTTTATCAATTTTGTTTATCTTCTCAAAGAACCAGCTTTTAGTTTCATTGATTTTTGCTATTGTTTCCTTCATTTCTTTTTCATTGATTTCTGACCTGATCTTTATAATTTCTTTCCTTCTGCTGGCTTTGGGGTTTTTTTGTTCTTCTTTCTCTAATTGCTTTAGGTGCAAGGTTAGGTTGTTTATTCGAGATGTTTCCTGTTTCTTGAGGTAGGCTTGTATTGCTATAAACTTCCCTCTTAGCACTGCTTTTGCTGTGTCCCATAGGTTTTGGGTCGTCGTATCTCCATTGTCATTTGTTTCTAGGTATTTTTTGATTTCCCCTTTGATTTCTTCAGTGATCACTTCGTTATTAAGCAGTGTATTGTGTAGCCTCCATGTGTTTGTATTTTTTACAGATCTTTTCCTGTAATTGATATGTAGTCTCATAGCGTTGTAGTCGGAAAAGATACTTGATACGATTTCAATTTTCTTAAATTTACCAAGGCTTGATTTGTGACCCAAGATATGATCTATCCTGGAGAATGTTCCATGAGCACTTGAGAAAAATGTGTATTCTGTTGTTTTTGGGTGGAATGTCCTATAAATATCAATTAAGTCCATCTTGTTTAATGTATCATTTAAAGCTTGTGTTTCCTTATTTATTTTCATTTTGGATGATCTGTCCATTGGTGAAAGTGGGTTGTTAAAGTCCCCTACTATGATTGTGTTGCTGTCGATTTCCCCTTTTATGGCTGTTAGTATTTGCCTTATGTATTGAGGTGCTCCTATGTTGGGTGCATAAATATTTACAATTGTTATAGCTTCCTCTTGGATCAATCCCTTGATCATTATATAGTGTCCTTCTTTGTCTCTTGTAATAGTCTTTATTTTAAAGTCTATTTTGTCTGATATGAGAATTGCTACTCCAGCTTTCTTTTGATTTCCATTTGCATGGAATATCTTTTTCCATCCCCTCACTTTCAGTCTATATGTGTCTCTAGGTCTGAAGTGGGTCTCTTGTAGACAGCATATATATGGGTCTTGTTTTTGTATCCATTCAGCCAGCCTGTGTCTTTTGGTGGGAGCATTTAATCCATTTACATTCAAGGTAATAATCGATATGTATGTTCCTATTCCCATTTTCTTAAATGTTTTGGGTTTGTTATTGTAGATGTTTTCCTTCTCTTGTGTTTCTTGCCTAGAGAAGTTCCCTTAGCATTTGTTGTAAAGCTGGATTGGTGGTGCTGAACTCTCTCAGCTTTTGCTTGTCTGTAAAGGTTTTAATTTCTCCATCACATCTGAATGAGATCCTTGCTGGGTAGAGTAATCTTGGTTGTAGGTTTTTCTCCTTCATCACTTTAAGTATATCCTGCCACTCCCTTCTGGCTTACAGAGTTTCTGCTAAAGATCAGATGTTAACCTTATGGGGATTCCCTTGTGTGTTATTTGTTGTTTTTCCCTTGCTGCCTTTAATATGTTTTCCTTATATTTAATTTTTGACAGTTTGATTAATATGTGTCTTGGCGTGTTTCTCCTTGGGTTTATCCTGTATGGGACTCTCTGTGCTTCCAGGACTTGATTAACTATTTCCTTTCCCATATTAGGATAGTTTTCAACTATAATCTCTTCAAATATTTTCTCAGTCCCTTTCTTTTTCTCTTCTTCTTCTGGGACCCCTATAATTCGAATGTTGGTGCGTTTAATGTTGTCCCAGAGGTCTCTGAGACTGTCCTCAGTTCTTTTCATTCTTTTTTCTTTATCCTGCTCTGCAGTAGTTATTTCCACCATTTTATCTTCCAGGTCACTTATCCTTTCTTCTGCCTCAGTTATTCTGCTATTGATCCCATCTAGAGTGTTTTTAATTTCATTTATTGTGTTTTTCATTGTTGCTTCGTTCCTCTTTAGTTCTTCTATGTCCTTGTTAAATGTTTCTTGCATTTTGTCTATTCTATTTCCAAGATTTTGGATCATCCTTACTATCATTATTCTGAATTCTTTTTCAGGTAGACTACCTATTTCCTCTTCATTTGTTAAATCTGGCGTGTTTTGACCCTGCTCCTTCATCTGCTGTGTGTTTTTCTGTCATCTCATTTTGCTTATCTTACTGTGTTTGGGGTCTCCTTTTCACAGGCTGCAGGTTCGTAGTTCCCGTTGTTTTTGGTATCTGTCCCCAGTGGCTAAGGTTGGTTCAGTGGGTTGTGTAGGCTTCCTGGTGGAGGGAACTAGTGCCTGAGTTCTGGTGGATGAGTCTAGATCTTGTCTTTCTGGTGGGCACGTCCACGTCTTGTGGTGTATTTTGGGGTGTCTGTGGCCTTATTATGATTTTAGGCAGCCTCTCTGCTAATGGATGGGGCTGTGTTCCTGTCTTGCTAGTTGTATGGCATACGGTGTCCAGCACTGTAGCTTGCTGGTCGTTGAGTGAAGCTGGGTCTTCATTTTGAGATGGAGATCTCCGAGAGATTTTCGCCATTTGGTATTACGTGGAGCTGGGAGGTCTCTTGTGGACCAGTGTCCTGAAGTTGGCTCTCCCACCTCAGAGGCACGGCCCTGATGCCTGGCTGGAGCACCAAGAGCCTTTCGTCCACACGGCTCAGAGTAAAAGGGAGAAAAAATAGAAAGAAAGAAAGAAAGAGGCTATAATATAGTGAAGTAAAATAAAGCTATTATAAAGCAGAGCTATACAGACAAAATCTCACCCAGAAGCATATACATATATACTCACACACACAAAAAAAAAGGAACAGGGGAAAAATTAATATATCCTGCTCCGAAAGTCCACCTCCTGAATTTGGGATGATTCGTTGTCTATTCAGGTATTCAACAGATGCACGCACATCAAGTTGTTTGTGGAGTTTTAATCCGCTGCTTCTGAGGCTGCTGGGAGAGATTTCCCCTTCTCTTCTCTGTTCGCACAGCTCCTGGGGATCAGCTTTGGATTTGGACCCGCCTCTGCTTGTAGGTCACCTGAGGGCGTCTGTTCCCCGCCCAGACAGGACGGGGTTAAAGGAGCAGCTGCTTCGGGGGCTCTGGCTCACCCAGGCCGCAGGGAGGGAGGGGTACAGAGGAGGCGGGGCGAGCCTGCGGTGGCAGAGTCTGGCGTGACGTTGCAGCAGCCTGAGGTGCACCGTGTGTTCTCCCGGGGAACTTGTCCCCGGATCATGGGAGCCTGGCGGTGGCGGGCTGCACAGGCTCCCGGGAGGGGCGGTGTGGAGAGTGACCTGTGCTCACACACAGGCTTTTTGGAGGTGGCAGCAGCAGCCCCAGCGTCTCACGCCCATCTCTGGGGCCCGCGCTGATCGCTGCGGCTCGCGCCCGTCTGTGGAGCTTGTTTAGGTGGCGCTCTGAATCCCCTCTCCCTGCGCTCCGTGAAACAAAGAGGCAAGAAAAAGTCTCTTGCCTCTTCGGCAGCTGCAGACTTTTTCCTGGACTCCCTACCAGCCAGCTGTGGTGCGCTAACCCCTTCAGGCTGTGTTCACGCCGCCAGCCCCAGTCCTCTCCCTGCGATCCGACCGAAGCCCAAGCCTCAGCTCCCAGCCCCGCCCGCCCCGGCGGGGGAGCAGACAAGCCTCTCGGGCTGCTGAGCGCTGCTCGGCGCCGAGCCTCTGTGCGGGAGTCTCTCCGTTTTTCCCTCTGCGCCCCTGTTGCTGTGGGATCCGCACTGTTAGCCGCGGCTCGCGCCCATCTCTGGAGTTCGTTTAGGCGGCGCTCTGAATCCCCTCTCCTCGCGCACCAGGAAACAAAGAGGGAAGAAAAAGTCTCTTGCCTCTTCGGCAGCTGCAGACTTTTTCCCGGACTCCCTCCCGGCTAGCTGTTGTGCACTAACCCCTTCAGGCTGTGTTTACGCCGCCAACCCCAGTCCTCTCCCTGCAATCTGACCGAAGCCCAAGCCTCAGTTCCCAGCCCCGCCCGCCCCGGCGTGGGAGGAGACAAGCCTCCTGGGCTGGTGAGTGCTCCTCGTTGCCAAGCCTCTGTGCAGGAATCTCTCCGCTTTGCCCTCCGCACCCCTGTGGCTGCGCTCTCTTCCATGGCTCCGAAGCTTCCCCCCTCTGCCACCGGCAGTCTCTGCCCGCGAAGGGGCTTCCTAGTGCGTGGAAATCTTTCCTCCTTCACAGCTCCCTCCCACTGGTGCAGGTGCCGTCCCTATTCTTTTGTCTCTGTTATTTCTTTTTTCTTTTGCCCTACCCAAGTACGGGGGGAGTTTCTTGCCTGTTTAGAGGTCGGACGTTTTCTGTCAGTGCTCAGTGGGTGTTCTGTAGGAGCAGTTCCATGTGTAGATGTATTTCTACTGTGTCTGTGGGAAGGAAGGTGATCTCCACGTCTTACTCTTCCGCCATCTTCTCTCCTGCCCGATACACTTTTTTATAATTAATTTTTTCTTTTATTTAAAGAAATTGAGATGTAATTTTCATACAGTAAAATGCACACATCTTGGTTGAATAATTTGATGAGTTTTAACAAATGCAAAAACTGTGTAATCCACATCCTTATCCTCATATAGAATAGTTCCATCACCCTAGAAAGTTCCCTGATATCCCTTTAGCCTAAACATTCTTTCTACAGAGGAAATCCCACTTCTTATTTCTACTCCAATATATCAGTTTTGCCTCTTCCAAAACTTCTCATTAATAGAATTATGCAATAAGTACCCATCTGAGTCTGGCTCCTATAATTTAGCATAATGCTTTTGAGATTTATGCATATTATTGTGTGTGTCAGTAGATTATTCAGTTTTACTGCTAAATTCTATGATTAAGCTACAATTTGCTGATCCATTGTTCTGTTGATGGACATTTGTGTTGCTTCCATTTCTTGATTATCATGAATAAAGCTGCTATACATGTATCTGTACAAGTCTGCTTATTGACATAAGTTTTCATTTCTCGCAGCTAAATACCTGGAAGTGGAATTGCTAGAATATAGAGGAGGTGAATGTACAAGCTTAGAAGAAACTTCCAAACTGTTTTCCAAGATGGTTGTATCATATTACAGTTCCAACAAAAATGTTTGAATGTCTTGGCTGTTCCATACCCTCACCAACATTTGGTATTCTCAGTAGTTTTAATTTTAGCCATTCTAGAGGAAGCATAGTGGTATGTCATTATGGTTTTAATTTGTATTTGTCTGATTAAGACAATGTTGACCACATTTGCACGTGTTTATTGTCCATTTGTCTATATTCCTTTGAGAACAGTCTTTTCAGGTACTTTGTATATGTTTTAACATTGGGTTTTTTGTAAGAGTCCATTTTATTCTGGATACAAATCTTGTATGTGCATTGCTTATATTTTATCTCAGTCAGTGACTTACACGTTCATCTTTTTAACAGGGTGCCTTAAAGAGCAATTATTTTAATATTAATTTTTATTGGAGTACAGTTGCTTTACAATGTTGTGTTAGTTTCTACTGTACAGCAAAATGAATCAGGTATACATAGATATATATCCCCTCTTTGTTGTATTTCCTTCCCATTTAGGTCACCACAGTGCATTAAGTAGAGTTCCCTGTGCTATGCAGTATGTTCTCATTACTTGTCTATTTTAAACATAGTATCAATAGTATATATGTGTCAATCCCAACTCCCAATTCCTCCCACTCACACTTTCCCCCTTGGTATCCATATTCGTTCTCTATGTCTGTGTCTCTTTCTGCTTTGCAAATAAGATCATCTATATCATTTTTCTAGATTCCACATATATGGGTTAGTATACGATATTTGTTTATCTCTTTCTGACTTACTTCACTCTATATGACAGTCTCTAGGTCCATCCACGTCTCTACAAATGATCCAATTTTGTTCCTTTTAATGGCTGAGTAATATTCCACTGTATATATGTACCACATCTCCTTTACCCATTCATCTGTCGATGGACATTTAGGTTTCTTCCATGTCCTGGCTATTGTAAGTAGTGTTGCAATGAATATTGGTTTTCATGTGTCTTTTTGAATTATGGTTATCTCAGGTTATATGCCCAGTAGTGGGATTGCTGGGTCATATAGTAGTTCTATTTTCAGTTTTTTAAGGAACCTCTATACTGTTTTCCATAGTGGCTGTATCAATTTACATTCCCACCAACAGTGCATGAGGGTTCCTTTTTCTCCACATCCTCTCCAGCATTTGTTGTTTGTAGATTTTTTGATGATGGCAATTCTGACTGGTGTGACATGATACCTCATTGTAGTTATGGTTTGCATTTCTCTAATAATTAGTGATGTTGAGAATCTTTTCATGTGCCTCTTGGCCATCTGTATGTCTTCCTTGTAGAAATGTCTATTTAGGTCTTCTGCCCATTTTTTGATTGGGTTGTTTGCTTTTTGATATTGAGCTGCATGAAATGAGCAAAAGATTTTAGTTTTCATGAATTTCAATTTATTATTTTTTTCCTCTTATACTTACTATTTTCTGTGTCCTGTCTACAAAGTCTTTGCTACTCCAAGGTCAAAAATGTATCTCCTGGTTTTACTAGAAGCTTAATGGTTTTAGCTTTTATGTTTATGTACATGATTCAAATGGAATTAATTTTATGTAAGATTTGAAGTAGAAGTTAACATTAATTTTCATCCATGTAGATATCCAATTTTTCAAGCACTATTTGGTAAACAGACTTTCCTTGAGAGATACAGAGTTATAAAACTGACAGTGGAAATAAAAGAATATTTGAATAACCTTAAATTTGTTAAAGAAATTGAATCCGTTTTTAAGAACCTTTATGAGTTGATTCATAATTAAGAAGGAAAACAGCACATCCAGAGAATATATTGGTAAATTTAATCAAACTCATATGGAGGAAATAATATCAACCTTCCACAAACACATTCAGAGACTAATAAGGCAACACCAATGTGACAAGACTTTATAAGAATGTCTATATTTATGAGATATCAATATCCTCATGACCATAGATGGAAAGAATATTAGCAAATGAATTCAGCAATATTTAAAACATATAATAAAACAAGACCAAGTGGTATTTATTCCAAGAATGTAAGTTTGTTTCAACATCCAAAAATCAAAGTAATTTACCAAACTAACAGAATAAAGGAGTAAACTCATGATCATCTTAACAGATGCATGAAGACTTTTGAAAAAATTCAACACATTCATGAAAGCACTGTCAGCAAACTAGGAATAGAAGGAACTTCCTCGATCTGATAAAGGGTGTCTTCATAGATATCTCAACTAACATGAAACTTAATGGTGAAACCTTAGACACCTTTATCCTATATTCCAGAAGAAGTAAAAGACATCTGCACTCACCAGTTCTATTCAACTTGTACTTCAAGTCCTAGCCAGTAAAAGAAAAGAAAATGACCTCAAATTTTAGACATGGAAAAATAAAATTGCCTTTATTCTCAGTTGACAGAAAATCTCAAGGACTCTACAAATGAACCACCAGAAATAGTGAGTGAATTTAGCAATGTCACAATTGTATTTCTATGTATTACTAATGAATAAATGAAAAATAAAATTTAAAATAATAGCATTTTCAATAATATGAAAACACAAAAATACTTATAAATAAATCTAATGATAGATGCACTAGATTCTAAACTGAAAACCACAAGGTAATTCTGAGCAAACAAAGTAGACCTAAATAAGAGAAGAGGTATAGTGTAATAATGGACTGGAATCAATAGCATTAAGATGTCATTATCTCCCAAATGTTCTATAAATTCATTAAACCTCAATCAAAACAGTAGCAACTCTTTAGGAGAAACTGATAAGGTGATTCTAAAAAATTATATGTAAGGGCAAAGGACTTAGAATAACCAAGATAATTTTGAAAAAGAACAAAATTTGCTAACTTACACTACCTCATATACAGACTTACTATAAAACCATAGTAATCTGGAAAGTGTAGTTCTGGCATATGTATAGAAAAAAAATAATAAAGGCCAGAATAGACTCACACATACACTCACTTCTTTTACTACAAAACTACCAAAACAGTTCATTGAGAAAGTCTGTTCACATTTATATATGTTAGACTAGAAAAATTACCCTATGATGGTTTCATGGACATATAATTATCTCCAAACACAAAAAATTACCCTAAAAATAGACATACAATGTTTCCACACTGAACTTTTAATTCTTACACATTAATATTCAGTAACGAAAATATTTTCTTTGAACAACAAGTTGGGCATAAAATATATGCAATTCTTTATAATCCCTTTTAACAGCTAGCCATTCACTTTAGTATTTTTCCAATATCATAATTTTGATTATCTTCATCTGAGGCAGGAAATCAAGCAAAGGTTTACCACTTGAAAACATATATTCCTGTAGCTTACTGAAACACAATAAGTGTTTATACAATAATAGCCCTAAAATATATAATATTGCCATACAATGATGATAAACTTTTTTGTTTCTCTTTGTTTACTAGGCACAGTACTAAACTAGAAGTTATATGGGACCAAGGATTATGCCTACCTTAACTTTGACTGTATCCCACCTATGTGGTACACGGTAGATGTTGCATGCATATTTGTTAAAGGAATGAATGAATATGTTCTAATCATTAATGGAAAATGAAATCAACTCTGTGTGTTCTCTCCTTCAGGAGTCTATTAATTGACTACCAGCAAAATGTGGACTATTTGGATGGAATTTACATTAATGCATAAACTATTACATAAATCTGATACTCTATAGTCAACTTATTTTACCGCTAGTACTCCCTAAAATAACAAATATTTGCATGATAATGTTTGTTTTTCAGAATTTCTGAACTACAGTAGCCCACATACGTGCCAATGAATCTAAATACACAATTCATTTATACTACTAAACAGTGAAAATAGTTGGATACACAATTTAAAAAGTTACAAAACCCAAGCCTTTTTAAAACAGTATTCTGTAAGCAAAAAGTGCTCTTCGTGTCTTCAAAGTTTGACCTGCTCTGACTGGTCTGAGTCCTGCTCAGTCTTCCCATGACAGGCAGCTCAACAATCAATAATAGGTCACAGAAGCTGAAGGTCAAGAATTATGCACCTCAGTGTTTCACATCTATCCTCAGTTCTTGACCTGTTATTTTTTAACTCTCACATACAAAGTAGAATATTTTTCTCATTGTATTACATCAAAGTACATTCACATACACATATATCTACTGAAATACAGTGTCTGAATGTGGTCAGGATGAAGATGATGCATTTCAACACAAAATCAAACTAAGAATGGCATAAGATTAAGTTTTTGCCAAACCAGTTCTAACTATGACAAACTTAGAGGTAAATGTATTCCATCCATGTCTGGGCCATTGGTCCTGTATATCTCATTTGTTTACCAAAGTTAGCCTAAATAGACATTTATTCTGTCATGAGCCACCTTGCTTATTCCAAAGAAATACAAGGACAAAAACAAATCTCAGAAAAGAGAAGACCTACAAAAAATAGTGAAATAAAATTTTAATATAGTTTTGAATCAGTGTGATTTTTAAAATCAGAGTAAGTATGGCAACATTTTTTTCAGTGTCATGAAAACTATTCCCTAAACTGTTCTAGAGTTAACTATGACTGACAATGTTATTCATTTAGGAATCCTAAATGAACTTTCTTGAGTATGCTTCAGAGTTAAGCAATCATGTGACAGTCTACGTATTTAATGTTTGTTCCTGCTATAGTTATACTATTTGTTATGCAGACAGAGAGACACAATTAATTTCCCCAAGAGAGCATTGTTGGCACAAACCAGTAAAAGTTTTCTTTACACTAAAAACATAAAAGTACAGACTAAATGGCAGCCAAGAAGAGGAAGTCATGACCGCTGGCAGTACATTGTCACTCACCTTTCTCTAGGGAATTAATTTGCCATGAGCATTCTGCATGTCAGAAGAAAACCATTAGATCACCATCCAGAAAATGGATAGGAATTATATGACCTCTAGGAACTCTAATGACACAGTAATTATAATCTTCAGTAACTCAGTGGCTCAAGAGTTTTATTCATCTGTTATTTTAACTGACAGACATCTGTGTTAAATCTGTGGGCCCTGTGTGGCTATTTCAAATGCCAACAGATACAGGATAATCCAAATAAGCAAAAATCAGTTTAAAATGACAGAAAAGTTTGGTTGCTATCAGAAATAAATGTAGATAATAAATAGATAATTTATAAGTAGATGATCTAGATAGAGAGATAGATAGATGGTAGATAAATATTGATAATAGAGAAATACTCTGTCTTTTATACGGCCTCTGACATCATTAATAGGTCTTTTTTAAATTTTTATTTATTTATTTTTTGCTGCATTGGGTCTTTGCTGCTGCACACGGGCTTTCGCTAGTTGCAGCGAGCGGAGGCTACTCTCTGTTTTGGTGTGCGGGCTCTAGGCTCAAGGGCTTCAGTAGTTGTGGCATGCAGGCTCAGTAGTTGTGACACATGGGATTAGTTGCTCCATGGTATATGGGATCTTCCTGGACCAGGGATCGAACCCATGTCCCCTACACTGGCAGGTGGATTCTTAACCAGTACATCACCAGGGAAGTCCCCATAATAGGTCTTTACTGACTGGTGCTTTTGACTAATGTACTAGCTTCCTACAGAATTTCCTTTAGTCTTATCTTTCTACCCTTTACCCTACCCTCCATATCAACACCAGTAAAGCATTTAAATAGTATTGTGAGTGTGTCCTTTCAAAATAAGGGTCTTCAGACTTCATAATCTTCTGCACATCAGCTTCTCCAGCCATGTTTCTCCTGCACTGACATAGACATCCTTAATGTTCCCCTCAGCTTGACTAAACTTTTAAACAACTTCTTCCTGACTGTAGGCCTCAACCTCCCTTTCCTTAGAGCATTTACTTTAGAAAACTTGCAATTGCAATTTTTTTCCCAGGCCCCATTTTGTTATAAATCTTCTGCCAACCTCTTGCCAGGTTTACAACCCAGGAATGTCTTTCTCAAGGACCTGGGATCCAACCCTTTGAAAAATAATTAAGGAGATAAGGCCCCTGTCTCCCAGTCTCTTGGATAAGGTAAGAGCCTAACTTTGCTAAGCACCAACTAGCAAACACAGATAGCTTAATCACATTGACCAATCTCCTTTCTAAACCCTCTCAGTACTTTTCCAATAGCTCACTCTAGTGCTTAAAAACCATTACAAACACTCCCGCTTTTTTTATTTTTTAACATCTTTATTGGAGTATAGCTTTACAATGGTGTGTTAGTTTCTGCTTTATAACAAAGTGAATCAGCTATACATATACATATATCCCCATATCTTCTCCCTCTTGCGTCTCCCTCTCACCCTCCTATCCCACCCTTCTAGGTGGTCACAAAGCACCGAGCTGATCTCCCTGCAAACACTTCCGCTTTTGTTTCAGTGTAGTTGAATTCGATCTTTCTCCTTATTGCAATAGTCTCAACTCTATTGCAATAATCTTGAATAACGTTTTTCCTGCCTGCTTAACTGAATTGGGTACAAGTTTTCTTTGACAGCACTTACTCTATGCTTTCCATTTCACATGCCTCTTTGGGTGTCCTCACTAGTCTTCCTTTTTTGAGATTCCAATTATTCTTCAAGGCCTAGAGCACAGGTATTTCATGTGAGTACAGTTACTGTATTGAAATTTACATGGGGATAAGGGAAAGACTATTTAATTTGTTTTTCAATGTTTCCTGTCAAAAAATGTAAAACAAGATCAACATTCTTGCAGTACATGAATTAGACATTCTCTCTTACAATACTCAGTATTCAGAGATTAGAAGAATGGAGAAAGATGTCTTTTCTTTTCTAGTAGTTAGCAGAACATTTCTTGGGTTTGCAATCTTCTTATGTCACTTAGAAAAGAGAAAAAGTGAATTAAAGCACTGTGAAATTTGTCTTGCTTGCTGAAACATTTTTCAGTTACTTAAAAGACAAAGGAGACTATCATCTTCTCTCTCACCAGGTAACTTCACTGCAAATGACTTTGTTATATCACCGAATACAGAACTCTGCTGAGCAGGAGATAGAAACATTGATGTCTATGGAAAAGTGCTACAGTACTCCTTGACATTTTATGTCTGGCACTGTAAGGAAGTTTACTTACAAGAAAAGTTTATTGTGATGCTCATCAGGCACCTAATGTTCAATTTTTTTCCATACAAAAATGTAGAATTATGTGAAGCAGTATATATGTACATCTGAGTAGAAAATGATAACACAGTGGGGAATGAGGGCAAGAATTAGAGAGGAATTATTTGTTATTTTTTCTATCATCCTGAGGTTTGAAAGAGGAAAAACTAAAACCGTTATGACCACAAATCTGTAAATTAGTAGTTGGAAGAGAATATTAAGATCTCATTAAAAAGAGTTTTCTTTATTCCTCTAACATTCAACAGGCAATCTGTTTTCATGTTCTACGAATCTACATAAAATTTATCCCAAATTTCCCATTATGCAGGGTCATTATGAACATGCCCCCACATTCTCTGTACTGGACTCCTACGATAATTTCAAAAGTGGTATTCCTGCTTCCCTTCTTTCCTTCTAAAAACTGTTTGCTACCTGGCAGTGAATGTCACCTTGTCAAAATGGTGTCTCACTTTAGTAAAAGAAAAATCATGTAACAGCCCTGTTCAAAAACCTCCAAATCTATCCACAGAAATCTTAATCACTTAACCATGGGCTAAAAGACACTACATGATATTCTTCATATCTTCTCCAAAATTATTACCTTTCATTTTTTCCATTAGGCTCTCTACTCAGGCCAAACTGGACTTATTTCTATTCCTCAGAAGCAACTGCCAAGAATGTCCCTCCCAGAGATCTCCATATGATTCACTTTCTTGCTTCATTTAGGATTCTGGTCAAATATCTCTCTTTTTAAAATATGCCGTTCTTCTCACCAAGCCACCTTCTAACTTGTAATCTTTATTGTTTTTACAGTACAATTTACTCCTCAAATAATAGTATGAAAACAGTAATCAGATTGCGTCACTTCTTAGTCACACGCCCCCAATGGTTGCTTCCCTTTGCACTAAGAATAGAAGCCTCAATGTCTTCCCTGTAAAAATAGAGGTGGTACATAATAAAGATCTTCCCATTTCTGTGAACTACTCATCACTCACCACACTATCTACACACTTCCACCTTTCCAACAATTCTGGTATTTTTGCATGTTTTGAACATACAAAGCTAGTTCTTGTTTTAGGGTCATTGCATGCTTATTCTTTCCTTAAATTAAGGTCTAGCACCACTTCTCTATTGAGGCCTTCCTTAAGCACAGTATCAGAATACTACTTCACAGAACTCTCCATTACCTTACCTCACTTACTTATTTTTCATGGCATTTATAATTACCTTACATGTTAAACATATTTTTGTTGTTGTTGATTTCTGCATATCCCAATAGGATAAGAGTAACAGTTTTGGCTCTCTGGCTTATCACTGTATCTTTGGCTTTTAGGAACAGTGCCTGCCACATAATAGGACCTCAGTAAGTATGTTGATTTAATAAAATATATGTTTATTCATAGGCAATTTTCTTTAAATACTGCACATGAAAAACTGTCAGGAACACACAAATTTCCTTGGAATTATACCACTTTTGAAGAATAATGTATTTTTTTAATAATTTGACTGGCTTTTCTTTTGGGTAACTCAGTTTATCATGACATTTGGTTAAGAGAACAGTAGATAACACGTAACTTCAATTTAAAAAAAAATGACCCCCTTGATCTCTGAAATTTCATTCTTGAAATAGCATTGTAAGATACTAGTACAGTTGACAGTTCATACTTGCATATTTGCATATTTTCATAGACTCAACCAACCGTGGATTGAAAATATTAAAAAAAAAAAAAAAACTCAGAAAGTTCCAAAATGCAAAACTTGAATTTGCCATATGCTGGTGACTTACATAGCATTTATACTGAGCTAGGTATTATAAATAATCCAGAGATGATTTAAAGTATATGGGAGGATGTGTTTAGGTTATATGCAAATACTGTGTCATTTTATATAAGGGACTTGAGCATCTGTAGATTTTTGAGCCAGTCCCTTGCAGGCTTCTTAGAACAAGTCTCATATGTATACTGAAGGAAGGCAGAACAAGTAACAGCCATAACACTCTTTAATATTCAATTTCTTTTCTTCTCTGTCACTGAATATACTATTTGATGATTTACTTAGTATCTGTATCTTTCACTTTGACCTCTTTACTAAACTTCAACTTACTACAGTTTATATCCAATTGACTCCCTTTTAATCACCTCAAAATCAACAGATCAAAAAGCCAAATGTTATCTTTCCCATTCCCACCCTCGCTTCTCCTCTTGTTTTGCCTTTTCTTCTGTTTTTGTTTTTTTTAATCTTACCTCAATGAATGGTATTTAAAGTGAACCCAGCTGTCAAGCAAAACACATGTCATTCTTAATTCTATTTGGCTTTCCCACTGAACATTTTATACACAACTGTAATCGTTTAAAAATGCAATCCTAGATTTAGAAATCTGAACAAAACATATAAAACAATAATTTTCATTTGTTGAACAACAGGCAGTTCAGGGCTGTGAAAGAATGAAACAAATTAGATGAGCCCTACTATTATGCTAGCTTTTTAATTGGAGACACTTTCTAGACCATGGTACAGGAAGGACCCAGGAGTAAAGCACAGTGGTCTTGCTGACTAGAGGAAAAAATATTAGCTTTCATAGAGTTGGACTAACTGGAATTTGTAGGACTGAGTAACATTAAGATATATATGCAGAGAAAAGAGCTCCAAAAATCTGCCTATAGGTCTTAAATTCCTTGCTGATTAATAATTTAGACAATCCAGGGGGATGGGCAAAGAAAAAATCACCAGGGAAAGAACAACTATTGAGAAACCATAAGTTGAATAACTATTGCAGTTCACATAGGGCTAATATATGGGTACTAACTAGCAAGTGTGGAGAGACTTCACTGAACAGTCAAGGAAATCAGTTGAGATCCCGGAATGACCACACCTTAAGATATAAGATAATGGGTGAAACAAGCCATAGATTATAGGTTTTGCTACATTTATGCTAAAAAAGCATAAAAAAATAAGCCTATACACTCAAGAATATCTACAAAAACTGCCTGTTTAAATAAACTCTAACACCCTTTAAAGGTATACAAAAAAAAAAAAAAAAGACATTCAAAAATTAACATTCACAATGCCCACATCCAGTCTAAAATTACTGGACATAAAGAAACGAGAAAAAATGATCTGTAAGCAGTAGATAAACGTTGAACATAAAGGCATACATGAGCAAGTTGTTAAACTCAGAAGATAAAATTTTAAAACAGCTATTATGTATATATTAAAATATTTAGACACAGACACACATAAGGAGACAACACAGAAGAAAATGAAAAAATATAAGAGAACAAAATAGAATCTCTAGAATGGGGAAAATAAATATCTGGAATTTAAAAATAAGCACTGGATATAACTAATAGCAGTTTAAACAATAAAGAAAGAAAGGTTAGTTAACTTAAATAATCTGACTATAATGAAGCACGGAAATATTGGACTCTCAGAAGGAATAGGTGATAAGATAAAATATTTCAAGTAATAATGGCTATAAAATTTTTCAGATATAATAAAAATATCAACCCACATATGTAAGGATCATAACAAATCTCAAGCAGAATGAACACAAAGGCAATTCATCAAGAGGCATCATAAATTACTAAAAACAAGAAATAAAGGAAAAACATTTAAAATCAGCCAGAAGAAAAAAATATTATACATCTAATATACGTACAACTCTCCCACAGGGTAACATCTCCTTTTACTCCACATTTTAAAATCTGAAGCAAGTGCCTTTCATGGAAAATTCTAACTTGAAAACAAGTGGGGAAGAGGCTATAGTAAGTTATTCCTAATGTTCCTTCAGCTATGGTTAGTTGTCCATAGAAAGGAAAGGAAATGATGTAAGTTGACCTGCAATCATTTGATTGAATCTAATGATGAAATAGTTCACTTCTCTTTTGATACCCACTGCATACAGGTACCAGGTACTAACATTTTTTCATATAATGATATTAATGTTTGTGTATTAAATTTGTTATATGTTTATATTAATACAGTGCTTGTGTTTAAGGGAGAGGAATTTATCTGGGGAATATAGTCTATTCTATTCATTTTCTTAGTGAAGAATTTCAGAATTCCCCAAAATAAAAAGATATGCTCTATTCCCTTTCTTTAAAGTTTATTTTATTGAAGTATAGTTGATTTACCATGTTGTGTTAATTTCTGTTGTACAGCAAAGTGATTCAGTTAAAAATACATATATATTTTCATGTTCTTTTCCCTTAGGGCTCATTATAGGATATTGAATATAGTTCCCTGTACTATACAGTAGGACATTGTTATTTATCCATTCCATATATATAATAGTTTGCACCTGCTAGTCCCAAACTTCCAATCCATCTCTCCTTCACTCTTCTTCCCCCTTGTAACCACAAGTCTGTTCTCTATGCCTGTGGGTCTGTTTCTGTTTTGTAGCTATGTTCATTTGTGTCATACTTTAGAATCCACATATAAGTGTCTTTCTCTTTCTGACTTACTTCACTTAGTATGATATTGTCTAGGTCCATCCATGTGGCTGTAAAGGGTATTATTTCATTCTTTTTTATGGCTGAGAAGTATTCCATTATATATATATATATATATATATATATATATATATATATATATATGTACACACATATATATATCTCACATCTTTTTAATTTTTAAATAAATTTTTCTTGAAGTATAGTTAATTTACAATGTGTCAAACTCTGCTGTACAGCAAAGTGACTCAGTTATACACATATTTACATTTTTTTTATATTCTTTTCCATTATGGTTTATCAGAGGATATTCAATATACTTCCCTGTGCTATACATTTGGAATTTATTGTTTGCCCATTCTAAATGAAATAGTTTGCATCTACCAACCCCAAACTCCCAGTCAATCCCTTTCCCTCTGCCCTCTTTGTTCTCTATGTCTATGAGTCTGTTTCTGTTTTGTAGATAGGTTCATTTGTGCCATATTTTAGATTCCACTTATAAGTGATAACATATGGTATTTGTCTTTCTTTTTCTGACTTACTTCACTTCAATCTCTAGTTGCATCCATGTTGCTGCAAATCACATTATTTTGTTCTTTTTTATGGCTCAATAGTACTTCTTTATGTATATGTACCACATTTTCTTTATCCATTCTTCTGTCGATGGACATTTAAGTTGTTTCCATATTTTGTCTACTGTGAATAGTGTTACTATGAACATAGGAGCACATGTATCTTTTTGAATTATAGTTTTGTCTGGGTATATTGCCAGGAGTGGGATTGCTGGATCATATGGTAATGTTATTTTTAGTTTTCTGAGGCACCTCCACGCTGTTTTCCATAGTGGCTGTACCAACTTACATTCCCACCAACAGCGCTGGAGGGTTCCCTTTACTCCACATCCTCTCTAGCATTTGTTATTTGTAGACATTTTAATGATGGCCATTCTGACCTGTGTGAGGTGGTACTTCAATGTAGTTTTGATGTGCATTTCTCCAATAATTAGTGATGTTGAGCATCTTTTCATGTGCCTACTGGCCATCTGTATGTCTTCTTTGGAGAAATGTCTCTTAAAGTCTTCTGCCAATTTTTCAATAGGCTTATTTGTTTTTTTGTTGTTGTTGTTGTTGAGTTGTTTGTATATTTTGGAGATTAAACCCTTGCCTGTCACATCATTTGCAAATATTTTCTCCCATTCTGTATGTTGTCTTTGTGGGGTTTTTTATGGTTTCCATCGCTGCGCAAAAGCTTGCAAGTTTGCTTAGCTCGCATTTGTTTAATTTTGTTTTTATTTCTATTGCCTTGGGAGCCTGACTGAAGAAAACATTGTAGAACTTATATCAGAGAATTCTTGGCCTATGCTCTCTTCTAGGAGTTTATGGTGTCATATCTTATGGTTAAGTCTTTAAGCCATTTTAAGTTTATTTTTGTGCATGGTGTGAGGGTGTGTTCTAACGTCATTAATTTATATGCAGCTGTCCAACTTTCCCAGCACGATGTGCTGAAGAGACTGTCTTTTTCCCATTCTATATTCTTCCCTCCTTTGTTGAAGATTAATTCACCATAGGTGTGTGAGTTTATTTCTGGGCTCTCTATTCTGTTCCATTGATTCATATGCCTATTTTTATAACAATACCACACTGCTTTGATTACTGTAGCTTTTTAGTATTGTCTGAAGTCTGGGAGAGTTATGCTTCCTACTTTGATTTTTTTCCTCAGGGTTGCTCTAGCAATTCTGTGTTTTCTAATGTTTCATATAAATTTTTGGATTACTTGTTCTAGTGAAAAATGTGAAGAATAATTTTTCTTCTTTTCTGTGAAAAATGTCAAGAATAATTTGATAGGGATCACATTAAATCTATAGATTGCTTTGGGTGGTATTCCCATTTTAACAATATTAATTCTTTCTATCCAAGAGCATGGGATATCTTTCCATTTCTTTAAATCCCCTTTTATTTGCTTTATTAATGTTTTATATTTCCTTGGTCAGGTTTATTCCTCAGATTTTATTGGGGGGGGGGTGATTTAAAAGGTATTGTTTTTTTACATTCCCTTTCTGATACTTCATTGTTAGTGTAAACAAATGTAACTGATTTCTGAATGTTAATCTTGTATCCTGCTATTTTGTTGAATTCACTTATCAGATCTAGTAATTTTTATATGGAGTCCTTAGAGTTTTCTGTATATAGTATCATGTAATCTGCATATAGTGACAATTTTACCTCTTCCCTTCCAATTATGATATATTTTATTTCTTTTTCTTGTCTGATTGCTGTGGCTAGGACTTCCAATACTATGTTGAAGAGAAGCAGTGAGAGTGAGCATACTTGTCTTGTTCCAGATTTTAGTGGGAAGGCTTTCAGCTTTTCACCATTGAGTATTCTATTGGCTGTGGGCTTGTTATAAATGATTTTTATTATGTTGAGATATGTTCCCTCTATTCCCACTTTGGTAAGAGTTTTTATCATGAATGGATGTTGAATTTTTTCAAATGTTTTCTCTGCATCTATTGATATGATCATGTGGTTTTTAACTTTTCTTTTGTTAATGTGGTGTATTACATACATTAATTTGTGTATGTTGAATCATCCTTATGAATCTGGGATGAATCCCACTGGGTTATGGCATATGATCTTTTTTATATGTTGTTGGATTCGGTTTGCTAATATTTTGTTCAGAATTTTTGCATCTATATTCATCAAAGATATTGGTCTGTAATTTTCTTGTTTGGTGGTGTCCTTCTCTGGTTTTGGTATAAGGGTGATGGTGGCTTCATAGAATGTCTTTGGGAGTGTTTTCTCCTCTTCAATCTTTTGGAAAAGTTTGAAAAGAATCCATATAAGTTCTTCTTTCCATGTTTGGTAGAATTCACCTGTGAAGCCATCTGGTCCTGGACATTTGTTTGTAGGAAGTTTTTGTTTGTTTGTTTGTTTGTTTGTTTTACAGATTCTATTTCACTTCTAGTGATTGGTCTGTTCAAATTATCTATTTCTTCTTGATTCAATTTTGTTGGCTATATGTTTCTAGAAAGTTGTCCATTTCTTCTAGGTTGTCAAATTTGTTGGCATATAACTCTTTGTAGTATTCTCTTATGGTTTTTCAAATTTCTGCAGTGTCAGTTAAGATTTCTCCTGTTTCATTTCTTTTTTTTTTTTTTTTTTTGGTTTCTCTCTCTTTTCTATGTGATGAGTCTGGCCAAAGGTTTGTCAATTTTGTTTACCATTTCAAAGAACCAGCTCTTGGTTTTGTTGATTTTTTTTCTATAGTTTTTAAATTTTTTTAAAGATTGTTTTGATGTGTATGGTTTTTAAAGTCTTTATTGATTTTGTTGCAATTTTGTTTCTGTTTTATGCTTTTTGTTTGTTTATTTTTGGCCATGAGGCATGTGGGAGCTTAGCTCCCCAAACAGGGATTGAACCCACACTCCCTGCATTGGAAGGTGAAGTCTTAACCACTGGACCACAAAGGAAGTCCCTATTTTTTTTTTTTTAATCTCTATTTTATTTATGTTCTCCCTGATCTTTATTATTTCCTTCCTTCTGATGAACTTAGATTTTGTTTGTTCTTCTTTTTCTAATTCTTTTAGGTGGTAGGTTACATTACTTGAGATTTTTCTTGTTTTTTGATGAAGGTCTGTATCACTATAAATTTCCCTGTAAGAACTGCTTTTTGCTGTGTCCTGTAGATGTTGTATGGTTCTGTTTTCATTGTCATTTGTCTCAATGTATTTTTAAATTTCCTTTTTGATTTCCTCATTGACCCATTGGTTTTTTAGTAACATGTTATTTATTCTCCATGTAATCATTTTTTTTTCTCGTTTCTTTTCCTATGGCTGATTTCTAGTTTCATGCCATTGTGGTCAGAGAAATTCTTGAAATAATTTCTATACTTTAAATTTGTTGAGGTCAGTTTTGTGCCCTAGGAGGTGGTCAATCCTAGAGAATGTTTGGTGTGCACTGGAAAAGAATGCATATTCTGTGCTTTTTGGATGCAGTGTCATGAAAATATCATTTAAGTCTAACTCTTCTATTATATCATTTAGGACCTCTGTTGCCTTATTGGTTCTCTGTCTGGACGATCTGTCCATTGATGTGAGTGTGGTGTTAAAGTCTCCTATTATTATTGTATTCCTATCAGTTTCTCCCTTTATGTCTGTTAAAATTTGTTTTATGTATTTGGGTGCTCCTATATTAGGGGAAAATATGTTGATGAGTGTAAAATTCTCTTCTTGTATTGATCCTTTTATCATTATATAGTGTCCTTCTTTGCTTTAAAGTCTATTTTGTCTGATAAGATTATTGCAACTCCTGCTTTCTTGCACTTCCATTGCATGAAATATCTTTTTCCATCCCGTCACTTTCAGTTTATGTGTGCCCTTTGTGCTAAAGTGGGTCTCTTGTAGGCAGCATATTGTAGGCTCTTTTTTTTTTTTATCCAGTCTGCCACTCTATGCCTTTTGATTGGAGCATTCATTCCATTGACATTTAAGGTAATTATTGATACATATGTATTTATTGCCATTTCGAACCTTGTTTTCCAATTGATTTTTTTTTCTTTTTGTGGCTTGATGATTTCCTTTTATTTTATGCTTGTGTTATCTTCTTTAGGTTTTTGTGAACCTATTGTATGTTTTTGATTTGTGGTTACCCTGTTTTTCAAGTATGTTAACCCCTTCCTCTATCTGCTTGCTTTAGACTGATATTTAAGGTAAAACACATTCTAAAAAAAAAAAAAGAAAGAAAAAGAAATGGAAAAGAATCTGTATTTTCTTATTCTCCTTCCCCACGTTTTATGATTTTGATGTCCCTTTTTACATCTTCATGTTTATCCTTTTGCTGTTCCTTCTGTTTATCATTGCCTTCACAAATAGCTTTTTTTCCCTTTTGATCTGTATACTGACTAATTTAAGTGATTTACTTTCCAATTGTGATTTCCTCCTTCTTATTTCTTCTTGTTTGTTTCTAGGTGGAGATGATCTTTCAATATTTCTTTTAGGATAGGTTTAATATCACTGTATTCTTTTAGTTTTTGCTTGTCTGAGAAATTTTTATTTCTCCTCCTATTCTAAATGATAATCTTTCTGGGTAGAATATTCTAGTTGGTAGATTTTTCTCTTTCAAGACTTTGAGTATGTTTTGCCACTCCCCGCTGGCCTGCAGTGTTTCTGTAGAGAAATCAGTTGATAGCCTTATGGGGGGGAGTTCCCTTGTAAAGAACTCTTTGCTTTTCCCTTGCTGCCTTTAGAATCCACTCCACTCTTTAACTTTTGTCATTTTTATTATAATATGTCTTGATGTAGGTCTGTTTGGGTTCATCTTGTTTGGGACCCTCTGTGCTTCCTGTATCTAGATATCTGTTTCCTTCTTTAGGTTTGGGAAATTTTCTGCCATAGTTTCTTCAAATACATTTTCAATCTCCTTGACTCTTTCGTCTCCTTTTGGAATCCCTATTATGTGTAGATTGGCCTGCTTTATATTATCCCATAGGTCTCTTATACTGCTTTCACTACTTTTCATTTGGTTTTTTGTCTGCTGTTTTGATTGGGTAATTTCCATTAGTCTATCTTCCAGATCACTTATTCTTTCTTCTGCATCATTCATTCTGCTATTCATTACCTTGAGCTCAGCTTTCATCTAGGCAAATGAATTTTCTAATATTTCTTGGCTCTTCCTTATAGTTTCTAGTTCCTTTTTACAGTAATCTTCATTTCTGTTGATAGTCTTTCTTAATTCCTTCAGTATTTTCATTGCCTCCTTTTTAAACTCAGTGAAGAGGTCTGTTTCATTGTTTGTTCCTTCAGGGGAATTTTCTTGGACTTTTAACTGAGAGTTGTTCCTCTGCTTCATCATTTTGCTTATATTTCTCTTAGTCTGTGAATTTAGGAGAAACAATTACCTACTGTAGTCTAGGAGGGCTATTTATAAGTTGGAGCATCCTTGTGTAGCCTGTGTGGGTTTAATATTTTTTTGGCATGAGGGCTGTTTTTGGTTGGGATGCTTGCCATCTCTTTCATCAGGTTGTGCTGGCTGTTATTGCCTTGCTAGGGGTTGTGCAGGTGCACAGGTGCATGGCTTGCACAGGATTCCAGGAAGGGGGGGGCAGGTAGTTGGTGGCTCCTGGTTGCAGGCCCCTCTGCAGTGGTGGCAGTGGGTTGCATGCAGCAAGAGAGGTGGGGGCATTGCTTGGCACTGGATGGTAGGGCCTTTGGCAGTGGCAGTGTGTTGCATGCAGCAAGGGAGGTGGGGGCATTGCTTGGCACTGGATGGTAGGGCCTTCGTCAGTGGCAGTGGACCATCTGCCCTCCCAACAAAGTTGGTCCCAGATTACGGGACCCTTGGCAGTGGTGGGCAATGCTGGCTCCTGGGAAGTTGGGAACAGTGACCTGCACCTGCACACAGGACCCGTGATGGTGGCATTGGCAGTGGCTGTGGTCAGCGCCAACCTCTGGAGTCCGACATGGCAGCTGCAGCTCATGCCTGCTCCTGGAGCTAGTGTAGATGGTGCCCTGCCACATGTGAGTGCGTGGAGAAAAAAAAAAACCCTATGGAAGGCCCACTCCTTTCCTCATGTGTCCCACAACAATGGTCCTTTGTCTCTCTGGTGGGCCCAAACCTCTTTCTGGACTCCTTAGTTGTGGTGTGCTACACCCTAGCCCCCTCAGGCTGTCTTCATACAGCCAACCCCAGACTTCTTCCCATGGTCTGACCTCCAAAGCCCAAGCTTCAGTACCCAACCCCCACCTGCCCCAGTGGGTGAGCAGACAAGCATTTCAGGCTGGGATGTGCTGTTCAGCTCTGACCCTCTGTGCAGGTTTCTCTCCACTTTGCCCTCCACACCTGTTGCTGCACTCTCCTCTGAGGCTACAAAGTTCCACCTCTGTCCCTGCCAGTGAAGGGACTTCCCAGTGTATGGAAACCTTTCCTCTTTCACAGCTCCCACCCAGTGGCACAGATCCCATCCCGATTCTTTTCTTTTTTATTATTTTTTTCTTTTTTCTTTTGCCCTACACAGTTATGTGGAAATTTTCTTCCCCTTTTGGAAGTCTGAGGTCTTCTGCCAGCATTCAGTAGATGTTCTGTGAGAGTTTTTCCACATGTAGAAGTATTTTTGATATATCTGTGGGGAGATGAATTCCATGTTTTACTCCTCTGCCATCTTAATCACATCTATGAAGACATGTTCTATTCTCTTGAATTCAGAAGGCTTTTAATTTTACACCCAATGTCTAACCCATTGTCTGACACATATTTTCAGGTATTTGTACAATTAGTGAACAAATAAATGTATCTTTAAGTTTAAACACAGCTTCCTTTGCATTGAAAATGCAAATCTATTTTTTTTTTTTACCTCCTCTAAAATTCCCTTGAGTGTATTCCATCCCCAAAGGATAAGGTCCATGTCCAGTTTTTGTCTCTACAAGAATTATATGTCTATTTTTTTTGTCTTTGACTTCTCCATTTAACTGAAACATTACTTTTCCTTCGACTGTCTTCTTTCCACCCAGTATGCACCCACACTAAATTAGAAGTCACTTGTGAAATGCATCCTTCAGAGTATCCTCCACTTCTTTTATCAGAATATTTGCTGAACTTTATCTTAACTACTTATCGTAATTGCTTTATTTTTCTCAGAGTTGGATTTACTATGAAGCAAATGAATCTTAAGACTCCAGGTCCCTTACTTAATGGGGTCACATTCAAGACCCTAAATATTGAGTACTAAAAAATAAAAGATCATTTAAAATTAGTCTCTGTACATGAAATCTGAAATTCACTGAATTTTTGTATCTGACATATAAAATAATCTTGATAGGGGTTTTACTAAATTTTACAACAATTCTACAATATATCTGATATTACCAAAGATAATTTCAGACGGTGAAAGAAACATTAGTTAACTATAATAAAATGAATAATCTTGCTAGAGCAAAAACTGAAGTGCATGTATAAGTTATTTTAGATATCATTTTTTGCCTGTTTATTTTTATTGAAGTATAGTTGATATACAATATTAGTTTCAGGTGTACAGCATACTGATTCAATATTTTTGTAGATTATACTTCATTATAGGTTATTACAAGATAATGGCTCTAATTCCCTGTGCTGTACAGTATATCTTTGTTGCTTATCTATTTTATATGAAGAAGTTTGTATCTGTTAATCACATACCCCTAATATGTCCCTTGCCCCTTCCCTCTCCCCTTTGGTAACCACAAGTTTGTTTTCTATATCTGTAAGTCTGTTTCTGTTTTGCATATACATTCATTCTGTATTCTTGTTTTAGATTCCTCCTAGTGATATTATACAGTATTTGTCTTTCTTTGTCTGACATTTCACTATGCATAATGTTCTCTAGGTCCATTCACATTGCTGAAAATGGCAGATGTTCATCCTTTTTTAATGGCTGAGTAATGTATATACCACATCTTCTTAATCCAATTGTCTGTCAATGAACACTGGGTTACTTCCACGTCTTGACTACCATAAATAATGCTGCTATGAACGTTGCAGTAAATGTATCTTTTTGAATTAGTGTTTTCATTTTCTTTGGATATATATCCAGCAGTGGAATTGCTAGATAATATGGTACTTCTATTCTTTAGCTTTTTGAGGAACCTCTATACTGTTTTCCATAGTGGCTGCACCAATTTACAATCCCAACAATGTGCTAGAGTTGCCTTTCTCCATTCTCAGCAACCTTTTTTTTTAATAATTTTATTTTATTATTTTATTTTATTTATTTATTTATTTTGGCTGCATTGTGTCTTCATTGTAGCACATGGGCTTTTTTCTTGTTGCAGTGAGTGGGGGCTACTCTTTGTTGTGGTGCACAGGTTTCTCATTGTGGTGGCTTCCCTTGTTGTGGAGCATGGGCTCTAGACATGCAGGCTTCAGTAGTTGTGGTACAGGCTCAGTAGTTGTGGCTTGTGGGCTCTAGGACACAGGCTCAGTAGGTTGTGGCACACAGGCTTAGTTGCTCCATGGCATGTGGGATCTTCCTGGACCAGGGCTTGAACCCACGTCTCCTGAATTTTCAGGTGGATTCTTAACCACTGTGCCACCAGGGAAGCCCTCTCTCCAACCTTTTGTATTGACTTTTTGATGATAGTCATTCTGACAGGTGTGAGGTGATATCTCATTGTAGTTTTGATTTGCATTTCCCTGATGATTAACAATGCTGAGCAACTTTTCATGTGCCTGTTAGCCATGTGTATGTCATCTTTAGAAAAACGTCTATTCAGGCCTCCTATCCATTTTTGATTAGGTTATTTGTTTTTTTGTTTTCTGATATTGAATTGAATGAGCCACTGTATATTTTGCATATTAACTGCTTATCAGTCACATCATTTGCAAATATTTTCTCTCATTCAGTAGATCAACTTTTCATTTCATTGATGGTTTCTTTTGATGTGCCAAAACTTTTCAGTTTAATTACATTCCATTTGTTTATTTTCACTTTTATTTCTTTTACCTTAGGAGTCTGATCCAAAAAATATTGCTATGATTTATGTCAAAAGTGTCTGCCTATGTTCTCTTCTAGGAGTTTTATGGTTTCTGTTCTTACATTTAGATCTTTAAGCCATTTTGCTTTTTTTTTTTAATACGGTATGAGGGAATGTTCTGATCTCCTTGTTTTACATGTGCCTGTCGAGTTTGCCCAGTACAACTTGTTAAGAGACTGTCTTTTCTCCATCATATATTCTTGCCTCCTTTGTTGTAGATTAATTGACCACATGTGTGTGGGTTTATTTTTGGAGTCTCTATTCTGCTCCATTGATCTCTGTCTCTCTTTGTGCCAGTAACATGCTGTTTTGCCTACTGTAGCTTTGTGATATAGTTGGAAGTCTGGGAGAGTTCTACCTCCAGGTTTGTTCTTTTTTCCTCAAGATTCCCTGGCTATTAGGGGTCTTTTGTGGTTCCATACGAAATTTAGAATCATTTGTTCTAGTTCTGTGAAAAATGTTCTAGGTACGTTGGGGATTGCATTAAATCTGTAGATTGCTTTGGGTAATACGGCTATTTTAGCAATATTAATTCTTCCAGACCAAGAGCATGGGATATCTTTCCATTTCTTTGAATCAGCTTCAATTTCCTTTATCAATGTTTTATAGTTCCCAGCATATGTCTTTCACCTCCTTTTTCAGGTTTATTACTAGATATTTTATTTTTTGATGCAAATTTAAAAAGATTTTTTAAACCTTATCTTCTGATATTTTATTGTTACTGTAAAGAAATGCAACAGATTTCTGTATGTTAATCTTGCATCCTGCTACTTTGTTGAATTCACTTATTAGTTCTATTAGTTTTTAGGTGGAGACTTTAGGGTTCTCTGTACAAAGTATTGTGTCATCTGCAAATAGTGACAGTTTTACTTCTTCCCTTCCAATTTGGATACTGTCTACTGTCTATTTCTTTCTCTTATCTGATTGCTGTGGCTAGGACTTCCAATTCTATGTTAAATAGAAGTGGTGAGAGTGAGCCTCCTTGTCTTGCCCCTGAGTATAGTGGGAAATGTTTCAGCTTTCCACTGTTGATTATAATGTTGGCTGTAGGTTTGTCATAAATGGCTTTTATTATGTTGAGATATATTCCCTCTGTATCCACTTTCATGAGAGTTATTATCAGGAATGAATGTTGAATTTTGTTGAAAGATTTTCTGCATATATTGAGATGATCATGAGATTTTTTTATCCATTCTTTTGTTAATTTGGTGTTTCACATTGATTTGTGAATGTTGAACCATCCTAGTGACAGTGAAATAAATCCAACTTGATTATGATGTGACCCTTTTTATATATTGTTGGATTTGGTTTGCTAATATTTTGTTGAACATTTTTGCATCTATATATATCAATTATATTGACCTGTAGTTTTCTGTTTTTGTAGTGCCTTTGTTTGGTTTTGGTATCAGGATAATAGTGGCCTTACTGAATGAATTTGGAAACGTTCTTTCCTTTTCAATTTTTTACAATATTTTGAGAAGGATAGGTATTAATTTTTCTTTGTATGTTTGATAGAATTCCCCTGTGAAGCTATCCATCCAGTCTTGGACTTTTGTTTGCTGGGAGTTTTTTAAATTACAAATTCAATTTCTCTTCTAGTGATCAGTCTGTTCAACTTGTCTGTTTCTTCTTGATTCGTTCTTGGCAGGCTGTATGTTTCTAGAAATTTGTTCATTTCCTTTAGGTTGCCCAATTTGTTGGTATATAATTGTTCAGAGTGTTCTCTTATAACTTTTTTTTTTTTTTAATCTCTGGTATCACTTGTTATTTCTCCTCTTTCATTTCTTATTTTTTATTTGTTTCCTTTCTTTTTTTCTTCTTTGTGAGCCTGGATAAAATTTATCATTTTTTTTATCTTTTAGAAAACAGAAAAAACAGCTTTGGTTTCACTGATTTTTTTCTCTTTTTTGATCTCTATTGTATGTATTTCCTATGATTTTACTATTTTCCTTCCTTCTGCTAAATTTGGACTTATCTGTTCTTCTTTTTATAATTCTTTTCCATGGTAGATTATGTTGGTTATTTGAGGTTTTTCTTATTTCTTGAGGAAGGCCTATATCTCTATGAACTTCCCTTTTAGAACTGCTTTTGCTGCATTAATTATCATTTTTTAGGAATAAATTTGTCATTTGAAAGTCAATCACAAGTCAAATCATGCTTGCAGAAGTGCTCAGTGCAACCATCTTGAATTGAAGGGACCCAAACTGCTCTTCCACACAGGGTCCATGGAGTTGAGGTGTCAATGTGGCAGTTCTGCACTGTGAACTCTAGTCTGACATGTTAGGTGTAAGGCCTCTGCACATGGCTCCCTATAGCTTTTGTTCCCAGTTACATGTGATACTGTTAATTGTGAAAGAAAATTTAAAATATATGCTGAGAGAGACGTTCAAGATGGCAGAAGAGTAGCACATGTAGATCACCTTCCTTCCCACAAATACATCAGAAATACATCTACATGTGGAACAACTCCTACAAAACAACTACTGAATGCTGGCAGAAGACCTCAGACTTCCCAAAAGGCAAAAACTCCCCATGTACCTGGGTAGGGCAAAAGTAAAAGAAAAAACAGAGATAAAAGAATAGGAACAGGACCTGCACCACTGGGAGGGAGCTGTGAAGGAGGAAAAGTTTCCACACAGTAGGAAGCCCATTCACTGTCGGAGATGGCAGGTGCCGGGGTGAAGCTTCAAAGCCACAGAGGAGAGCCCAGCAACAGGGGTGCAGAGGGCAAAGCGAGAGATTTCCTCACAGAGGATAGGTGCTGACCAGCACTCACCAGCACGAGAAGCTTGTCTGCTCACCCACTGGGACAGGGCAGGGCTGGGAGTTGAGGCTTCGGGTTCAGAGTTCAGATCTCAGAGAGAGAACTGGGGTTGGCTGTGTGAACACAGCCTGAAGGGGGCTAGTTCACCACAGCTAGCTGGGAGGGAGTCCAGAAAAACTCTGGACCTGCCTAAGAGGCAAGAGACCATTGTTTTGGAGTGCATGAAGAGAGGGGATTCAGAGCACTGCCTAAACAAGCTCCAGAGACAGGAGTGAGCCATGGCTATCAGCGTGGACAACAGAGGCAGGCGTGAAAGGCTAAAACTGCTACTGCAGCCACCAAGAAACCTGTGTGCCAGCACGTTGTCACTATCCACACCTCCCCTCCCAGGAGTCTGTGCAGCCTGCCACTGCCAGGGGCCTGTGATCCAGGGACCGTTTCCCCTGAGAACACATGGCATTCCAAAGGCTGTTGCAACATCACACTGGCCTCTGCTGCTGCAGGCTTGCACTACATTCCGTACACCTCCCTTGCTCCAGCCTGAGTAAGTCAGAGCCCCCTAATCAGGTACTCCTTTAACCACATTCTGTCCGAGGGAAGAACAGATGCCCTCAGGTGACCTACATGCAGAGGCAGGGCCAAATCCAAAGCTGAACTCCAGGAGCTATGCAAACAAAGAAGACAAAGGGAAATTTCTCCCAGCAGCCTCAGGAACAGTGGATTAAATCTCCACAATCAACCTGATGTACCCTGCATCTCAAGAATACCTGAATAGACAAGGATTCATCAAAAAATTGAGGCGGTAGATTTGGGAGTGACTGTAAACTTGGGGTTTGCTTTCTCCATCTATTTTGTTTCTGGTTTTATGTTTACCTTAGCTTAGTATTTAGAGTTTATTATCACTGGTAGATTTGGTTTCTTGATTTGGTTGCTCTCTTCCTTTCTTTTTTTTTTATACATAGATATATATATTTTTTCATTTTTCTCTTTTAGTGAATGTGTATGTGTATGCTTCCTTGTGTGATTTTGTCTGTATAACTTTGGTTTTACCATTTGTCCTAGGGATCTGTCTTTCCTTTTTTTGTTGTTTTTTTAAAATTTATTTTCATTTTTTTATTTTTAATAATTATTTTTTATTTTTTATTCTAATAACTGTATTTTATTCTTCTCTTTCTGTCTTTCATTTTTCTCCCTTTTCTTCTGAGCCGTGTGGCTGACAGGGTCTTGGTGCTCCGGCCAGGTGTCAGGCCTATGCCTCTGAGGTGAGAGAGCCGAGTTCAGGGCATTGGTCCCCCAGAGGCCTCCCAGTTCCACGTAATATCAAGTGGTGAAAACTCTGCCAGAGATCTCCATCTCAGTGCTAAGACCCAGCTCAACTCAAAGACCAGCAAGCTACAGTGCTGGACACCATATGCCAAACAACTAGCAAGACAGGAACACAAGCCCACTCATTAGCAGAGAGGCTACCTAAAGTCATACTAAGGTCAGAAACACCCCAAACACACTACTGAACGTGGTCCTGTACACCAGAAACACAAGATCCAGCCTCATCCACCAGAACACAGGCACTAGTCCCATCCACCAGTTAGCCTACACAACCCACTGAACCAACCTTAGCCACTGGGGCCAGACACTAAAAACAAAGGGAACTACAAACCTGTAGCCTGAGAAAAGGAGACCCCAAACACAGTAAGTTAAGCAAAATGAGAAGACAGAGAAACACTCAGCAGATGAAGGAGCAAGGAAAAAACCCACCAGACAAAACAAGTGAAGAGGAAGTAGGCAGTCTACCTGAAAAATAATTCAGAGTAATGATAGTAAGGATGATCCAAAACCTTGAAAATAGAATGGAGAAAATACAAGAAACATTTAACAAGGACCTAGAAAAACTAAAGAGCAAACAGTGATGAACAACACAATAAATGCAATTAAAATTCTATAGAAGGAATCAATAGCAGAAAAACTAAGGCAGAAGAACGGATAAGTGACCTGAAAGATAAAATAGTGGAAATAACTACCACAGAGCAGAATAAAGAAAAAAGAATGAAAAAAATTGAGGACAGTCTCAGAGACCTCTGGGACAACATTAAACACACCAACATTCGAATTATAGGGTTCTCAGAAGAAGAAGAGAAAAAGAAAGGGACTGAGAAAATATTTGAAGAGATTACAGAAGAAAACTTCCCTAATAATGGAGAGGAAATAGTCAATCAAGTCCAGGAAGCACAGAGAATCCCATTCAGAATAAATCCAAGGAGAAACACGCCAAGACACATATTAATCAAACTATCAAAAATTAAATACAAAGAAAAATTATTAAAAGCAAGCAGCAAATGAAAAACAACAAATAATATACAAGGTAATCCCCATAAGGTTAACAGCTGATCTTTTAGCAGAAATTCTGAAAGCCAGAAGGCAGTGGCAGGACATATTTAAAGTGATGAAAGGGAAAAACCTACAACAAAGATTACTCTATCCAGAAAGGATCTCATTCACATTCGATGGAGAAATTAAAACCTGTATAGACAAACAAAATCTAGAGAATTCAACAGTACCAAGACAGCTTTACCACAAATGCTAAAGGAACTTCTTTAGGCAGGAAACAACAGGGAAGGAAAAGACCTACAATAACAAACCCATAACAATTAAGAAAATGGTACTAGGAACTACATATCGATAAGTACCTTAAATGTAAATGGATTAAATGCTCCCACCAAAAGACATAGACTGGCTGAATGGATACAAAAATAAGACCCATATATATGCTGTCTACAAGAGACCCACTTCAGACCTAGGGACACATACAGACTGAAAGTGAGGGGATGGAAAAAGAAATTCTATGCAAATGGAAATCAAAAGAAAGCTGGAGTAGCAATTCTCATATCAGACAAAATAGACTTTAAAATAAAGACTATTACAAGAGACAAAGAAGGACACTATATAATGATCAAGGGATCGATCCAAGAAGAAGATATAACAATTCTAAATATTTATGCACCCAACATAGGAGCACTTCAATACATAAGGCAAATGCTAAAAGCCATAACAGGAGAAATTGACAGTAACACAACCATAGTAGGGGACTTTAAAACCCGACTTTCACCAATGGACAGATCATCCAAAATGAAAATAAATAAGGAAACACAAGCTATAAATGATACATTAAACAAGATGGACTTGTTATTTATAGGACATTCCATCCAAAAACAACAGAATACATTTTCTTCTCAAGTGCTCGTGGAACATTTTCCAGGATAGATCATACCTTGGGTCACAAATCAAGTTTTGGTAAATTTAAGAAAATTGAAATCATATCAAGTATCTTTTCCGACCACAACACTATGAGAGTAGATATCAATTACAGGAAAAAATATATAAAAAATACAAACACTGAGAGGCTAAAAAATACACTACTTAATAACCAAGAGATCACTGAAAAAATCAAAGAGGAAATCAAAAATAGCTAGAAACAAATGACAAAGAAAACACAATGACCCAAACTTAAGGGATGCAGCAAAAGCAGTTCTAAGAGGGAAGTTTATAACAATACAATCCTACCTCAAGAAAGTAGAAACATTTCAAATAAACAACCTAACCTTACACCTAAAGCAATTAGGGAAAGAAGAACAAAAAAACCCCAAAGTTAGCAGAAGGAAAGAAATCATAAAGATCAGATCAGAAATAAATGAAAAAGAAAGGAAGGAAACGATAGCAAAGATCAATAAAACGAAAAGATAGTTCTTTGAGAAGATTAACAAAATTGATAAACCATTAGTCAGACTCATCAAGAAAAAAAGGGAGAAGACTCAAAGCAATAGAATGAGAAATGAAAAAGGAGAAGTAACAAACAACTGACACTGCAGAAATACAAAGGATTGTGAGAGATTATTACAAGCAACTCTATGCCAATAAAATGGACAGCCTGGAAGAAATGGACAAATTCTTAGAGAAGCACAACCTTCCGAGACTGAACCAGGAAGAAGTAGAAAATATAAACAGACCAATCACAAGCACTGAAATTGAGACTGTGATTTAAAATCTTCCAAGAAACAAATGCCCGGGACTACATGGCTTCACAGGCGAATTCAATCAAACATTTAGAGAAGAGCTAACACCTATCCTCAAACTCTTCTAAATTATATCAGAGGGAGGAACCCTTCCAAACTCATTCTATGAGGCCACCATCACCCTGATACCACAACCAGATGAAGATGTCACAAAGAAAGAAAACTACAGGCCAATATCACTGATGAACATAGATGCAAAAATCCTCAACAAAATACTAGCAAACAGAATCCAACAGCACATTAAAAGGATCATACACCATGATCAAGTGGGGTTTATCCCAGGAATGCAAGGATTCTTCAGTATAAGCAAATCAATCAATGTGATACACCATATTAACCAATTGTAGGAGAAAAACCATATGATCATCTCAATAGATGCAGAAAAAGCTGTCAACAAAATTCAACACCCATTTATGATAAAAACCCTCCAAAAAGTAGGCATAGAGGGAACTTACCTCAACATAATAAAGGCAATATATGACAAACCCACAGCCAACATCATTCTCACTGGTGAAAAACGGAAACCATTTCCACTAAGATCAGAAAGAAGACAAGGTTGCCCACTCTCACCACTATTATTCAAAATAGTTTTGCAAGTTTTAGTCACAGCAATCAGAGAAGAAAAAGAAATAAAAGGAACCTAATTCAGGAAAGAAGAACTAAAACTGTCACTGTTTCCTGATGACATGACACTATAAATAGAGAATCCTAAAGATGCTACCAGAAAACTACTAGAGCTAATCAATGAATTCGGTAAAGTAGCAGGATATAAAATTAATGCACAGAAATCTCTTGCATTCCTATACATTAATGATGAAAAATCTGAAAGAGAAATTAAGGAAACACTCCCATTTACCATTGCAGCAAAAAGAATAAAATACATAGGAATAAACCTACCTAAGGAGACAAAAGACCTGTATGTAGAAAAATATAAGACACTTATAAGAGAAATTCAAGATGATACAAACAGATAGAGAGATATACCATGTTCTTGGATTGGAAGAATCAACATTGTGAAAATGACTATACTACCCAAAGCAATCTACACATTCAATGCAATCCCTATCAAACCACCAATGGCATTTTTCAGAGAATGAGACCAAAACTTTTACAATTTGTATGGAAACACAAAAGACCCCAAATAGCTAAAGCAATCTTGAAAAAGAAAAATGGAGCTGGAGAAATCAGGCTCCCTGACTTCGGACTATACTACAAAGCTACAATAATCAAGACAGTATGGTACTGGCACAAAAACAGAAATATAGATCAATACAACAGGAGAGAAATCCCAGAGAAAAACCCACACACATATCGTCACAATATTTTTGATAGGGGAGGCAAGAATAAACAATGGAGAAAAGGCAGCCTCTTCAATAAGTGGTGCTGGGAAAACTGGACAGCTACATGTAAAAGAATGAAATTAGAACACTCCTTAACACCATACACAAAAATAAAATCAGAATGGTTTAAAGACCTAAATATAAGGCCAGAAACTATAAGACTTTTAGAGGAAAACAGGCAGAACACTCTATGACATAAATCACAGCAAGATTCTTTCTGGCCCACCTCCTAGAGAAATGGAAATAAAAACCAAAATAAACTAATGGATCTAATGAAACTTAAAAGCTTTTGCACAGCAAAGGAAACCATAAGACAAAAAGACAACCCTCAGAGTGGGAGAAAATATTTGCAAGTGAAGCAACTGACATAGGATTAATCTTCAACATTTACAAGCCGCTCATGCAGCTCAATATCAAAGAAAACAAACAACCCAATCCAAAAATGGGCAGAAGTCCTAAATAGATATTTCTCTAAAGAAGATGTACAGATTGCCAAGAAACACGTGGAGGAATGCTCAGCATCACTAATCATTAGAGAAATGCAAATCAAAACTACAATGAGGTATCTCCTCACACCAGTCAGAATGGCCATCATCAAAAAATTTACAAACAATAAATGCTGGAGAGGGTGTGGAGAAATGAGAACCCTGTTGCACTGTTGGTGGGAATGTAAATTGATGCAGCCACTCTGGAGAACAGTATAGAGGGTCCTTAAGAAACTAAAAATAGAACTACCATATGACCCAGCAATCCCACTACTGGGCATACACCCTGAGAAAACCATAATTCAAAAAGAGATATTCACCACAATATTCATTGCATCACTATTTACAGTAACCAGGACCTGGAAGCAACCTAAGGGTTCATAGACAGATGAATGGATAAAGAAGATGTGGCACATATCAATGGAATATTACTCAGCCATAAAAATAAATGAAATTGAATTATTTGCAGTGAGGTGGATGGACCTAGAGTCTGTCATACAAAGTGAAGTAAGTCAGAAAGAGAAAAGCAAATACCATATGCTGACACATATATATGGAATCTAAAAAAAAAAAAAGGTTATGAAGATTCTAGGGACAGGACAGGAATAAAGACACAGTCGTTGAAAATGGATTTGAGGACACGGGGAGGGGGAAGGCTAAGCTGGGCCGCAGTGAGAGAGTGGCATGGACTTATGTATACTACCAAATGTAAAATAGATAGCTAGTGGGAAGCAGCCGCACAGCACAGGGAGATCAGCTTGGTGCTTTGTGACCACTTAGAGGGGTGGTATAGGGAAGGTTGGAGGGAGACGCAAGAGGGAGGAGATATGGGGATATATGTATATGTATAGCTGTTTCACTTTGGTATAAAGCAGAAACTAACACAACAGTGTAAAGCAATTATACTCCAATCAAGATGTTAAAAAATAAAATTCATGCTTGCAAAGCAGTGTTGACAATAGAAAACTCATCTCTTTCAGGTTCTGAGGAATAAATATGGAAGGAACAGTAAATACTCCATTCCATTATAAATTAATGATACAATGCAGGGTTATCTGTACTTCTGTTGAAATCTCTATTGACTTCCCTTGAAAAAAACACAAGTTTTTTCTTTGGAGAACCATTTGAGGTGTTTATCTTTACATAATACTTATCATTATCTGCAATGAGGCAGAGTCACCTGGTATATCTGTTGTAATGTAAAACTTACTATTGTTCTGTAACTGGAAAGTGGGGTATTATTTGAGGGGAAATTATTCAAAAGGTGGTCTTGGGATTATGATAAAATCTATTTTGGTCACAGGTTTAAATAGGACAAAAACTCTGGCAACATTAAGTAAAGCCATCCCTCTTTAGTTATCTCAAATAAATTTAACTAGTGGCAATCATAGTTTACTAATCCCAATTTAGATTACTGGAAGGTAAATTTTTGTATTATTATCAATTCTCACTATCACCCCCATTTTAAAATGGCCTATAATAATGAGATCAAGATGAGACTCTTGTACCCTTGGGCCATAGAGAGAGAAGCAAAAATTCAAAAGGTAGCAAGGAAAAACAATATAGTACATATTAAAATATTAGCCTCCAGTTTTGCTGAGAATAAACCAAATATTCCTCTTCTGAGACATTAGGGCTATCAAGAATAATCTTACATGCTGTTGATCATTGAATGTTTGATAAAATAAATAGATGAATGCTAAGAACTTGGACATAATTTAATATTTATTTACTTCTTAGCTTTTACAACTATGAAATTAGAGGTTTGAGTCAGATCATGCCTGGGATTCATTCTGTTGTTAAAAATTTAAGATACTGTATAATGCAATATGTTCAAAATGTGCAGTGTATCAAAGTTGAAGTGTATGAGTTATCAAAAATGTATATTATAAGCATATTGATGTGATTTTTGAGGTTTTACACACATGAATGTGGCTCAATTTCTATCTGCAAACTGCAAATTTTATCTGGAATATTCTCAAGTTTTTATAGCAAAAATATAAATCTGAAAAATAATAAATTCAATTTACTTGAGGCCAAAATTCTAGATACTTGGATGGATGAGTTTTTTATGTGATTTTCAATATTTTTTAATATGTTGAATCTGTATATATAGTAACTAAAATATTTTAATCTCTAAGAATGAGAAATAGGATAAAATATCAAGTACTCAGAAGTCCATAGTATTTTAACAGGAATAATATTCAAGATTAGTAATAACATTCAAAGGTTAAATAATATGCACTTTTTAAAGGTTTTATTATACTCAAAATGAGTGCACACACAGTCAAAAAACACTTGGAATAAGTTAGTTGATAGTATGTTTCCTTTAAGATTAATCATAGTTTAGAACAGGTCACATACATCCATTTATTAAGGAAGTTTTACCATCAAAACTTTTTAATAACTGACAACTGTCCTGATGTCCTGAGTCACCTCAGTCCCTGAGAGAAATGACCTCTCCTTCTTACTAAATCACACCATATTATGTGACAAGGCACATGATGTGTTAGTGGCCACATGCTGACTGAGTAGCTGTACAAAATGAACTAAAACCAAACTGTAGAAACATCTAGAACTGCAAACTTTTTAGAAAGGGAAATAAAATAAAAAGATGTTTATGTAGACTACACAATCAAATTGAAATAGAGATTTGAACATATTAAAAATTAACATTTTGTAAGTTATCTCTGAATTAATAGTTATGTTTCATTATAAACATATTGCATTATATATATTCCTATTTAATGGCTAGAAATTTACCCCCCAAAAGTGTGTAAATATATGACCTGGCAACATGAATAAAAACGTTATGGAAAAATTTAATAATTATTAAATTACTCAATAGGAATTTAAAAAGATCCAAACTTCAAAGGTTTTTACAGAAGGTAATCAACTGATATCAAGGGATATTAGTGCTAGTAATTCTATATATTAGAACTACATATAGTTTTTTGATCTGTATGACAATAATCAATTTATCACCTCTCAACTCCAAATTTATGCTTTAATACATACTCTGTGTTAATGCATATAATTCCTTTAAATATTTCTCTTTATAGTGAGCACAATGTTAAGCTTTCTCAGTAGAGGTCACTAGAGGACAGGAAAGAAGTTCTCCTACATAGAAGTTGCACAATTGGTCTGCATCATGAGTGTCAGAACCGCCTCAGCCACACATCTAGAATGTATGATCTCTTGGCACCATTTCAGCCTTCACTCAGAATTGTGATCATCATGCTGCAGCTATTTCAACACAAGATACTGTGTATTGCAGGACTTATTCACACCTCAGAGCCCCATATTCCTCTGCTCATCTATCCTAAGGCCCCAGAGTCTTGTACTCCAAGGATTTCCTGATGCTGTAGCCTTGTCAATGCCATGGACCTCTTGACGCAGACATTATACATTCCAGGCCTTCTATTCACACTGATTCTCATACTCCCTCTGTATGCTTGTATGCCTGGCCACTGGCTGTGGTTCACCTATGCCCCTTTTGTGCTCTGGAGGGTTGTTTCCTGCTTGACCAGAAACTGTGGATGAGCTCTGGGCCAAGCAGGCCAGTGAACTTCTCTCCCATCCAGTGGCCTACAACTACATCTTCTCTACAGAGACCAAAACCTTAGCCCTGGGAAGGGGACACACTTCTAAGTATGACCTTCCCTAGGTAGTCTTCCCTGAGGTCTCATAGCTCTAAGCTTTTTATATCTCACAGTCACTTTTATCACTGTTTAATCATTCTTTATATTGAACTTCCTTTTTTTATATCATTGTATGGATTATGTTTCCTGATTTTATTCAGACTGATAGAAAATTGATATCAGGAACAGTCCCAGAAGATAAGTCCCTAAAGATGGATTTTGGTATTAGTTTTGCCCTTGAGCTTAAATGCAATGTTAGCTCCTTGTCAATGAGAAATTGAATGCTAGAGACCTGGCCTGCAGTGGAATCACAAAGAATCACCTGTGGTTGATTGTGAAGAAGTACCAAGTAAAGCATGTACTTTGGGAGCTCATGTGGCTGCTGTACTTAACTGTTTTGGTAGTAATGATGATGTAAGTATCATAATGTACTACAGACTCTTTTGAGCAGAAGTAGCTTGTCCTCTGTTTTCTGAAAAGTTGAGCCTTTGTGTTTGAAAACACAGTGATAGCTGCATTTGTGGAAGGTGCCTTGGATGCTGATGCTCATTTTACTCAGGGCCAACTATAATCACTCCCTGTTGCCACTAGACACATAACTAATGGTCAAACATCACCATGCTCTAGGGTATTAGATATACCTGTAACCCAGGAGTAAATAATTTAAAATGAAGAATTTCCTAATGTATTTTGGCAGAAAACTGAACAGGTGTGGGGATGGATATGAAGGGTTGTTAGAACAAATAGGGAAGAATATAACAGTAGATTATAACAGTGTATTAATTGATATGGGCACATTTTCTACAGATTTTAGATTTATATCACATCTGTTATTTTTAAAAAACATTGCTTCTGAATTGTTTTCTCTTTTGTTCCCCTAAGAGATTTAAATTACACCAATGTTAGAATTTTTTCCTCTTCCATTTTATCTTATCTTTTCTAAACATTCATTTTCTATGTTCCAGTGAAAATATTTTCTACTGACTTTCTCTAGTTCACTAATCTGTTCTATCTTGTTCAATTTGCTGTTATAATCTTTATTAAATTCTCAATTTCAACGAGTTTTTCTCAATTCTAAATTTCCTATTTGACTGTGTTTATATAGACCACAGTTTTCTAGTATAACTATCATAAATATAATTTTGCCATATTAATATTTTGTATTCAAATCAATTGCTAATAATTCCAAAAACTGTTATCTTTTGTTCCATTTTCATTATTTTTCTTTTCCTTCTTAATCCTGGATATTTTAAGACTGGACATAGACTATGAAAAATATAAAATGTTCTGGATGATGTTATCTTTTTCCAGAAAAGTTTCATCATAGTCTCCTGCAGATGGACATAGTTAAGTTCATATTGCACTAATTCAAGGTTGTGTTGAAGCTTTTTCTTTTTAAGGTTTATCTACTTGGGATTTATATTCATTCTTAAGGTGTAGTCCTTCAGGATCACAACTAAAAGTATGAGTCATTTTTACTTTTTTAATCTGAAGTATCTTGGCACTCTGTAATAGAATTTAATTATGCATATCAGAAAGGGTAAAAGTAAACTCAAATAAATAAAATAGAACATTGATCTAGTAAAAATTCCAAGGTAAAATAGTGGGTTTGTATGAGGTGGTCTTGTGGAACTGGGCAGCAGAGGTAATTAGAAATTTTTCAGTTGTCCAGGTGTGTTGCTGAGGATGTTGTCCACTAGGACAATAATCAAAGTTGTTTTACATGGGTCTCAGTACCAGGAACATCTGTGCTTCTTCTGAACAATTGTTAAGAAAGATTTTTTGTAATGAATGTTTTACTTCTCATAAATTATTGTGTTTATTTCTGATATAACTATTCAGGAATTCAGAAATAAATAGCTTACCTTTAGTTATTCAGTTGTGTTTCTTGGGATACCATTTACATTATGCTTTATATTTGCTTTCCTACTATGTTTTTCTCTTGGCCTGTTTTTATGATATACATAAAACTTTCCCTCAGTGGTGTTGAATATGTAAATCTTGGTAGGTTGTTTCAAATACTTTTTAGTAAGAAGTAAAATATATATTAATAAATACATAAATAAAATTAAAATCAAAGACAAAGAGAATGTGGGCTTCCTCCTCCTCCTGACTTACCTATTTTTATAAACTACAGGTAAAGTTTACATAAGATAGCTTGAGTAAGTAGTAAAAAATTCAAATATAATTGCCTGAGTGAATAAAGAACTTATTGTTTCACACTACAAGTAGCTCAGAATCAATGAAGTACCATAGTTTTTTTCCTTGGTGTTTCTATATTGTCAGGGCTTCAGTGTTTCTGCAGTTCCTCTGGCTTTCTTTCATGCTGGCTACACATCTCCTACCCCTGTATACTCACACAATGATAACAAAAGACAGGAAGGCATTATCTCTTTTTGATACTAGGGGGGAAAACTTTCTTATGAGCCAACTGGAAGACTTACCTTTATGTTTCATTATTTAGGAAGTCAGATTTTTGTGTCTAAGCAGATTACTGACAAAGGGACTGTAATTTACTGATTGGCTTAGATTAATCAATATTCATCCCTTGTTACTGGGAAAGGTAACCATGAAGCACATCACTATGTAACATATTTAAAAAATCAAGATTCTAGAATCAAAGAAAAAAGGGAGTAATGATAATTGAGTAGAAAAAGTAGTGGTATCTACCACACTCCCTTTAAACTATCATAGTTTCTAGGATTAAAACCTCAATCATCAACCATCCATTCATTTAACAAAAAAATAACTAAGCATATAATGTATCCCAGCTATAGTTCTAGAAAAAGAAATAGAGCAGTTGACAAAACAGTAAAATCCCAGGTGGAGAGGATAGAAAAAAAATTAAAAGTTAGTAACATGTGTAATATATAGACCATAATAAGGGCTAAGGAGAAAATGAATAAATAAAACCATGAATGAGGATATAAAGGAAATACATTTTTCTATATTGTAGCCACTGAAGACATGCAAAGAAGGAAACTTTTGTTTAGAGTCTTGGAGAAATTGACAGGGCAAATGGAGTGGATGTTTTGAGAAGGAGCAAAACAGGTAGAGAAAACAAGTGCAACTGTTTAGAAGCAGAAGCATAACTACACTAAAAAGATCAGTGTGGATAAAATGGAATAGATAAGAAAGATAATTGTAGTCTATTATAAAAGAGTTGGTTTTTAATCTGAATGTGATGAATGGCCACTTTTTTGAACAGGAAAGTGACACAAGGTATCTGAAATTTTAAGAGAATAATTTTGGCTGTTACATGAGAATGGATTGAATGAGAGAAGGACAAAAATAGGGAGACCAGTTAAAGAGCTACTCAGACTATTTAGATAATATAGGTGTGAGCTGATTGTGGCTTGGATTAAGGTAGTGGCAGAGAAAGAGCTGGGTAAGTGGTCAGATTCTGAATATATTTTGAAAATAAATCTGAGAGCTTTGCTGATGTTTGGGATGTGGGGATATGTGGAGTGCAGGGGAGGGGAGATGATCTAAAGATAGAACAAACATATTTTACCTGAGAGATTAAAATAAGTGTTCTTTGTTCTTCAACCTAAATATTACTCCCTTAACATTTATAACTTTATAAAATTCTAGATAAAATTTAACTTTTTCCATGTAGTTCTGAGTTTTCTAAAACTCTACTCTTTCTATTATTTCACAATGATATTCTGAATTGTATTGTATTTACTTGTGTCTTTAGGTCTAAAGTGGGTCTCCAATAACTAATAAATAGATAAATTGTAAAAATTCACTCTGTCAATCTCTGCCATTTGATAAGAGCTTCTCTCTTACTGCTTTCAAGATTCTCTCTTGTTTTGGATGTTAGCACAACAATTATAATGTGTTTAAGCATGGATCTCTTCCAGTATGGATTTAATTGCAATTCCTGGATGTGTAGATTCATGTATTTCAAAAAAATTGGGAAAATTTTAGGTTTTATTTCTTCACATATTTTTTCTGTCCCTTTCTCTCCTCTCCTTCAGATATTCCCATAATATATATGTTGGTCTTCTTTACTTTTATTAATTTTTATTGGAGTATAGTTGCTTTACAATGTTGTGTAAGTTTCTACTGCACAACAAAGTGAATCAGCTATATGTACACATGTATCTCCTCTTTTGTGGATTTCCTTCCCATTTGAGTCATGACAGAGCATTGGATAGAGTTCCCTATGCTATATAGTATGTGCTCATTAGTTATCTATTTTATACATAGTATCAATAGTGCAAATATGTCAATCTCAATCTCCCAATTCATCCCACCCACACTTTCCTGTCTTGGTATCCATACATAAGTTCTCTATGTCTGAGTCTCTATTTTTGCTTTGCAGCTAAGATCATCTGTACCATTTTTCTACATTCCACATATATGTGTTAATATACGATATTTGTTTTTCTCTTCGTGATTTACTTCACTCTGTATAACAGACTCTAGGTCCATCCATGTCTGTCCAGTTTTGTTCCTTATTATGGCTGAGTAATATTCCATTGTACATATGTACCACACCTTCTTTATCCATTCCTCTATCAATGGACATTTATGTTGCTTCCATGTTCTGGTTATTATAAATGGTGCTGCAATGAACACTGGGGTGCATGTGTCTTTTTGAATTATGGTTTTCTCTGGGTATATGCCCAGTAGTGGGATTGCTGGGTCATATGGTAATCCTATTTTTAGTTTTTTAAGTAACCTCCATACTGTTGTCCATAGGGGCTGTATAAATTTACATTTTCAGCAACAGTATAAGAGGGTTCTCTTTTCTCCATATCCTCTCCAGCATTTGTTGCTTGTAGATTTTTTGAGGTTGGCCATTCTGACTAGTATGAGGTGATACCTCATTTTAGTTTCGATTTGCATTCCTCTAAGAATTAGCAATTTGAATATCTTTTCATGTGTCTCTTGGCCATTGTATGTCTGCTTTGGAGAAATGTCTATTTAAGACTTCCACTCATTTGTGAATTGGGTTGGGTTTTTTTTTGATATTGAGCTGCATGAGCTGTTTTCTACTTTGGAGATTAATTCTTTGTCAGTTGCTTCAATTGCAAATATTTTATCCAATTCTGAGGGTTGTCTTTTAGCCTGTTTAGGATTTCCTTTGCTGTGCAAAAGCTTTTAAGTTTCATTAGGTCCCATTTGTTTATTTTTGTTTTTATTTCCATTACTCTAGGAGGTGGATCAAAAAAGATCTTGCTGCGATTTATGTCAAAGAGTGTTCTGCATATGTTTTCCTCTTAAGAGTTTTATAGTGTCTGAACTTACATTTAGGTCTTTAATCCCTTTTTAGTTTATTTTTATGTATGGTGTTAGGGAGTGTTCTAATTTCATTCTTTTACATGTAGCTGTCCAGTTTTCCCAACCACTTATTGAAGAGGTTGTTTTTTCTCCATTGTATATTCTTGCCCCTTTGTCATAGATTAGGTGACCATAGGTGTGTGGGTTTATCTCTGGGCTTTCTATCCAGTTCCATTGATCTATATTTCTGTTTTTGTGCCAGTAACATACTGTCTAGATTACTGTAGCTTTGTAATACAGTCTGAAGTCAGGGAGTCTGATTCATCCAGACTCCATTTTTCTTTCTCAAGATTGCTTTGGCTATTCGGGGTCTTTTGTGTTTCCATACAAATTGTGAAATTTTTTGTTCTAATTCCATGAAAAATACCATTGCTAATTTGATAGGGATTGCATTGAATCTGTAGATTGCCTATGGTATTCATAGTCATTCAATGTTGATTCTTCCATTCCAAGAACATGGTACATCTCTCCATCTGTTTTTGTCATCTTTGATTTCTTTCATCAGCATCTTATAGTTTTCGGTGTATAGGTCTTTTGTCTCCTTAGGTAAGGTTATTCTTAGGTTTTTGTTTTTTTTTTTTTGGTTAAATTATTTTATTTTATTTTATTTTTTAATTGTGGTATAGTTGTTTTACAACGTTGTGTTAGTTTCACTCTGTATGACAGACTCTAGGTCCATCCACGTCTGTCCAGTTTTGTTCCTTATTATGGCTGAGTAATATTCCATTGTACATATGTACCACACCTTCTTTATCCATTCCTCTATCAATGGACATTTAGCATTTGTTGCTTGTAGATTTTCTGATGATGCCCAACTAACCAGTGTGAGGTGATACCTCATTGTAGTTTTGATTTGCATTTCTCTAATAATTAGTGATGTTGAGCATCTTTTCATATGCCTCTTGGCCATCTGTATATCTCTTTGGAGAAATGTCTATTTAGGTCTTCAGCCCACTTTTTTTTTCTTTTTTTAACATCTTTATTGGAGTATAGTTGCTTTACAATGTTGTTTTAGTTTCTGCTGTATAACAAAGTGAATCAGCTATACGTATACATATATCCCCATATCCCCTCCCTCTTGTGTCTCACTCCCACCTTCCCTATCCCACCCCTCTAGGTGTCACAAAACAGCAAGCTGATCCCCCTGTGCTATGCAGCTGCGTCCCACTAGCTATCTATTTTACATTTGGTAGTGTATATATGTCAGTGCTACTCTCTCACTTCATCCCAGCTTACCCTTCCCTCTCCCCATGTCCTCAAGCCCATTCGCTATGTCTGTGTCTTTATTCCTGTGCTGTCCCTAGGTTCTTCAGGACCTTTTTTTTTTTTTTTTTTTTTTTAGATTCCATATATATGTGTTAGCATACTGTACTTGTTTTTCTCTTTCTGACTTACTTCACTCTGTATGAGAGACTCTAGGTCCATCCACCTCACAACAAATAACTCAGTTTCATTTCTTCTTATGGCTGAGCAATATTCCATTGTATATATGTGCCACATCTTCTTTAAATATTCATCTGTTGATGGACACTTAGATTGCTTCCATGTCCTGGCTATTGTAAACAGTGCTGCAATGAACATTGTGGTACATGACTGTTTTTGAATGATGATATTCTCAGGGTATATGCCCTGTAGTGGGATTGCTGGGTTGTATGATAGTTCTATTTTTAGTTTTTTAAGGAATCTCCATACTGTTCTCCATAGTGGTTGTATCAATTTACATTCCCACCAACAGTGCAGGAGGATTCCCTTTTCTCCACACCCTTTCCAGCATTTACTGTTTTTAGATTTTTTGATGATGACCATTTTGACTGGTGTGAGGTGATACCTCATTGTAGTTTTGATTTTATTTCTTGAAGGATTAGTGATGTTTAGCATCCTTTCTTGGGTTGGTTGGCAATCTGTATATCTTCTTAAGAGAAATGTCTATTTAGGTCTTTTGCCCAATTTGAATTGGGTTGCTTGTTTTTTTGATATTGAGCTGCATGAAATCATTTTATATTTTGGAGATTAATCCTTTGTCAGTTGTTTCATTTGCAGATATTTTCTCCCATTCTGAGGGTTGTTTTTTCATATGTTTATGGAGTCCTTTGCTATGCAAAACTTTAAGTTTCATTCGGTCCCATTTTTTTTGTTTTTGTTTTTATTTCCATTTCTGTAGGAGGTGTGTCAAAAAGGATCTTGTTTTGATTTATGTCATACCGTGTTCTGCCTATGTTTTCCTCTATGAGTTTTATAGTGTCTGGCCTTACATTTATGTCTTTAATCCATTTTGAGTTTATTTTTGTGTATGGTGTTAGGGAGTGTTCTAATTTCATTCTTTTACATGTAGCTGTCCAGTTTTCCCAGCACCACTTATTGAAGAGGCTGTCTTTTCTCCATTGTATATTCTTTCCTCCTTTATCAAAAATAAGGTGACCATATGTGTGTGGGTTTATCTCTGGGCTTTCTATCCTGTTCCATTGATCTATATTTCTGTTTCTGTGCCAGTACCATACTATCTTGATTACTGTAGCTTTGTAGTATAGTCTGAAATCAGGGAGCCTGATTCCTCCAGCTCCGTTTTTCTTTTTCAAATCGCTTTGGCTATTCGGGGTCTTTTATGGTTCCACACAAATTTTGAATTTTTTTTGTTTTATTTCTGTGAAAAATGCCATTGGTAGTTTGATAAGGATTACATTGAATCTGTAGATTGCTTTGGGTAGTAGTGTCATTTTCACAATGTTAATATTTCCAATCCAAGAACATGGTATATCTCTCCATCTGCTTGTATCGTCTTTAGTTTCTTTCATCAGTGTCTTATAGTTTTCTGCATACAGGTCTTTTGTCTCCTTAGGTGGGTTTATAATTAGGTATTTTATTATTTTTGTTGCACTGGTAAATGGGATTGTTTCCTTAATTTCATTTTCTGGTCTTTCATTTCCAGTGTATAGGAATGCAACAGTTTTCTGTGTATTAATTTTGGAATCTGTGAATTTACTAAATCCATTGATGAGCTCCAGTAGTTTTCTGGTGGCATCTTTAGTATTTTCCATGCATAGTATCATGTCGTCTGCAAACAGTGGCAGTATTATTCTTCTTTTCCAGTTTGGATTCTGGTATTCCTTTTTCTTCTCTTATTGCTGTGTCCAGGACTTCCAAAACTATGTTGAACAATAGTGGTGAGAGTGGACACCCTTCTCTTTTTCCTCATCTTAGAGGAAATGCTTTCAGTTTGTCACCATTGAGAATGGTGTTTGCTGTGGGTTTGTCATATATGGCCTTTATTATTTTGAGGTAGGTTCCCTCTGTGCCGACTTTATGGTGAGTTTTTATCTTAAATGCATGTTGAATTTTGCCAAAATCTTTTTCTGCATCTATTGAGATGATCATACATTTTTAAAAATTTGTTTATATGGTGTATCGTATTTGTTGATTTGTGTATATTGAAGAATCCTTGCATCCCTGGGATAA